>NC_064924.1:331259487-331573526 GCF_023897955.1 Schistocerca gregaria
AAACGTCTTCCCGTTTCATTCCTTTCTCCCAGTATACATCCTAGCATTTACCTTTCCTTCTCTAGTATCAAATGCCAGTCTTCTCCCATCATAATTAAATATCTGTCTCCCTTATCTATGTAAATAATTTCTTTAACACGCCATACATTTTTTCCGAGCCTCTCATCACCTTCGGATCCAGGAGGCATATGTGTGTGTACTTCTACGGTGAGTCTTGTCTATGAATCTATCTTGGCTACCATGAAGAGGTGACTGTACTGTTCATAGTAATCACTAATCATTATTAGCCTTACTTCTGTATTACCCCTACTTGATTTTGTGTTAACACTACAGCTGCCCGACCAGAAGTCCTTTTCTTCCTGCACTCTCATGACTAGGTGACTTAGAGATAGCTACTACGTTCGAGACGGAGCGATTCTGTTGCTATTGTGAATAAATTCCCTGCCAGCCATTCAAATTCCAATGCCACTAAGGTGGCAGGCAGCAAACGTCCAATTGGCGTGAAGTCTATTACATGGCTGTATATGCTAATTATTAGCATTTCAGTACAACCACAGAAAGTAGGAAGGAGTAATACCATACACAGACTGCATATTAAGAAATATTATAAAGTGGGTGAAATAGCATTTGCATGTTGGTTGACTGTGATTAGATTAGATTAGTACTTGTTCCATAGATCATGAATACGACACTTCGTAATGATGTGGAACTTGTCAGGTTAATAAAAGGTGTCTATACAAGATATTACATTAGACAAAATATTACATGACACTCAATTTCTTTAATTTTTTTGTGGAGGTTGGGAAATTACCCACTTTCTATATCCAAAAATTCATCTAATGAGTAGAAGGGGTTGCCATTAAGAAATTCTTTTAATTTCCTTTTAAATGCTATATGGCTATCTGTCAGACTTTTGATGCTATTAGGTAAGTGACCAAAGACTTTTGTAGCAGCATAATTCACCCCCTTCTGAGCCAAAGTTAGATTTAACTTTGAGTAGTGAAGATCATCCTTTCTCCTAGTGTTGTAGCCATATACATTGCTATTACTTTTGAATTCGTTCGGATTGTTAATAACAAATTTCATAAGTGAATATATGTATTGTGAGGCTACAGTGAAGATTTCTAGCTCTTTAAATAAGTGTCTGCAGGATGATCTTGGATGAGCTCCAGCAATTATTCTGATTACACGCTTTTGTGCAATGAACACTCTTTTACTCAATGATGAGTTATCCCAGAATATGATGCCATACGAAAGCAGAGAATGAAAATAGGCGTGGTAAGCTAATTTACTCAGATGTATATCGCCAAAATTTGCAATGACCCTAATAGCATAAGTAGCTGAACTCAAACGTTTCTACATCTACATGACTACTCTGCAATTCACATTTAAGTGCTTGGCAGAGGGTTCATCGAACCACAATCATACTATCTCTCTACTATTCCACTCCCGAACAGCGAGCGGGAAAAACGAACACCTAAACCTTTCTGTTCGAGCTCTGATTTCTCTTATTTTATTTTGATGATCATTCCTACCTATGTAGGCTGGGCTCAACAAAATATTTTCGCATTCGGAAGAGAAAGTTGGTGACTGAAATTTCGTAAAAAGGTCTCGCCGCGACGAAAAACGTCTATGCTGTAATGACTTCCATCCCAACTCGTGTATCATATCTGCCACACTCTCTCCCCTATAACGTGATAATACAAAACGAGCTGCCCTTTTTTGCACCCTTTCGATGTCCTCCGTCAATCCCACCTGGTAAGGATCCCACACCGCGCAGCAATATTCTAACAGAGGACGAACGAGTGTAGTGTAAGCTGTCTCTTTAGTGGACTTGTTGCATCTTCTAAGTGTCCTGCCAATGGAACGCAACCTTTGGCTCGCCTTCCCGACAATATTATCTATGTGGTCCTTCCAACTGAAGTTGTTCGTAATTTTAACACCCAGGTACTTAGTTGAATTGACAGCCTTGAGAATTGTACTATTTATCGAGTAATCGAATTCCAACGGATTTCTTTTGGAACTCATGTGGATCATCTCACACTTTTCGTTATTTAGCGTCAACTGCCACCTGACACACCATACAGCAATCTTTTCTAAATCGCTTTGCAACTGATACTGGTCTTCGGATGACCTTACTAGACGATAAATTACAGCATCATCTGCGAACAGTCTAAGAGAACTGCTCAGATTGTCACCTAGGTCATTTGTATAGATCAGGAACAGTAGAGGTCCCAGGACGCTTCCCTGGGGAACACCTCATATCACTTCAGTTTTACTCGATGATTTGCCGTCTATTACTACGAACTGCGACCTTCCTGACAGGAAATCACGAATCCAGTCGCACAACTGAGACGATACCCCATAGCTCCGCAGCTTGATTAGAAGTCGCTTGTGAGGAACGGTGTCAAAAGCTTTCCGGAAATCTAGAAATACAGAATCAACTTGAGATCCCCTGTCGATAGCGGCCATTACTTCGTGCGAATAAAGAGCTAGCTGCGTTGCACAAGAGCGATGTTTTCTGAAGCCATGCTGATTACGTGTCAATAGATCATTCCCTTCGAGGTGATTCATAATGTTTTAATACAGTATATGCTCCAAAACCCTACTGCAAACCGACGTCAATGATATAGGTCTGTGGTTAAATGGATTTCAGCAGATCCTCAGTGTGTTTTTTCCAGTTCAACCCCTTATCAATGCATACACCTAGAAATTTTGAATATTATACCTTAGCTACTGATTTCTGGTCGAAGTCTATATTTATTAATGGGGTCATTCCATTTACTGTGTGGAACTGTATATAGTGTGTTTTGTCAAAGTTTAATGAGAGCCCATTTGCAGAGCACCACTTAACGATTTTCTGAAAAACATCGTTTAAAATTTCACCGGTTAATTCTTGTCTATCGGGTGTAATAGCTATGTATCATCAGCAAAAAGTACCAGTTTCAAATGTCACATAGACGGTCAGTACAAGGTGTGAATATATAGCATAAGAGAGTGTTATGCCTTTTGTAAGTAGGAGAAACGTGTACTAGCATTTATTGGATTTACACAGCAGGAGGTTAGTGGCCTATCAGACATGCGATGTGTTGCTTTGATATACTGCTGAGCCCAATGGTCAGGATCCCATTACTGTTACGCGAATATGGAATAGATGGGTTCATGCCTTGCATGATTGTACAGCAAAGTCACATACTTTCAGTCACGTGATGGGCTTGGTTGCACCAAGTTAAGTGTTCACAAGGCCAGTGCAAAGACATGTGGAACACGGTTCCCTTTAACGTGGCATCGGAATGAGGAGCTCGGTAGTAGCACGTCCAGCGACAGCGAAACACTGAAGGGGCTCTATGTCGGCTCTCTGGTCGAGTGCAAGTTCTGCATGCAGCGCGATAATGGACACTAGGTACTCAATGTGATCATTTCTGGTTCACATAGCTCATAACTTGGACAGCACACATTTCTTGAAGGTCACCATAATGTTATCTTTCAACAACATTATGCAAGGCATCATGTTGTTCTGACCTACTTCGAAACAGTGTGCTCTACTTTTGTCCTGGCCGGCCCTATTTGCCAGAGCTTTCACCCACTGAAGACATCTGGCGATATAATGAAAAACTGACATACCACCACTTGTCAGACACTACAATTGCTGAACTCTAGCAAAGAGTTAAGCAGCATGGCAGGATGTACCCAATCTACCATGCAAGTTCAGTTTGATTCGATGCGCAGCTGTTCTAGAACCACTGCTGCTCCAAGAGGTGGCAATTCTGTGTACTAAATGTCTTTCTACTATACTGTCCCTACTATACTGTACTGTATCTTCTATGCCATATATATTCACACCTTGTACTGACTATGTGACATTTGAAACTGAATAGGCCAGGCACTGAGCTTTTCACTTAAGACCTTATCAGAAGTGTACCGTCCACTGCTGTTGACAGCTTGCAACAGCAAATAGATGGACCAAAAAGCTGTAAGTCACGATATTCCATCCAAAACAATCTCGCTATGGATCAAAGAACCTTCCGCTCCACATTTGTGCCTCTGTTCATTAAATGTAACAGACCACCACTGGAGGCTGTAGGTGTATCCCACTTGTTAACGGTTCGCTGTTAGGAATGTCCTGGAGGTATTCTCATGTGGGGATATTTACATGGGATGAAATGGGCCCCCATATACATCTGTTATTGTCTCGCACCATGAATGACACAAAACCTAATGTGTGACCATCAACATCCGTTTTGTTCACGTAGCACACATCAAGTAACATATACCTTAACAAGAAAATGCACGAGCGCACCACTTCTGGATTCCTTCAGAATGGTTTGAGAAAAAATCAGTAGCCATGAGGGTGCTTGTGTGTCACTACCTCCTCCTCTTCCCCTGCTCATCACATCCCTGAGTTCTAGCACACTGGACTCGCATTCGGGAGGACGACGGTTCAATCCTGCGTCCGGTCATCCTGATTTAGGTTTTCCGTGATTTTCCTAAATCGCTTCTGGTAAATGCCAGTGGTTCCTTTGGAAGGGAACGACTGACGTCCTTCTCCATTCTTCCCTAATCCAGTGAGACCGATGACTTCGCTGTTTGGTCTCTTCCACCAAATAAACCCAACCCCCTCTGTTTGTTTTTGTACTTCTAAGAAACGACATTACATACTTATAAGTACAAAAACAAACAGCATACAGTGGTGTACACAAAAGTGTGCTGTGAAAAACATAAGAAATGCCTAGTGCTGCAGAACAACTAAAAATTAGACCAAAATTATCAGTGTCTAACGCAGAAAAACAACGATGTGCTAGTAGACAGTATTTCCCGATGTAAGCGAGAAATCAAGCGAAAATCACTACCACTGATGATGGCTTTACCTCAATGAAGCGAAACGTGCCTGATGAAAAAAATCACGCATTTCTGTAGTTGCAACGACAGAACAAAAATATCCTCAAGAACTGTAAAGCAACTACGGACACTGTGACCACACAAATGAAAAATTCTTTCTTTACCTGCGACTGAGCCTGTGTGATCATTCCACTTCATATCCCTACAAAGTGCTACACTCAAATGATGGATACTTCAGGTAGGAATATCAATAACCTATGAAAAGACAGATCGCTACTTACCGTCAAGAGGACACATCAAGTTGCAGACAGGCACAGGTGGACAGCTGGTTGGTAGTCATACCAATACAAAATGCTGTGCAGTGAATGCAGCAGAGCTGGAATATGACATGGCTGGTTTCACAGGTGGCCCATCTGCTGGTGGGGTGGGATAAATCTGTGACAGGACTGGAATAGGAAGTGTTGGTTGGGTGGATGGGGCAGGTTTTGCACTTGGGTTTTCCCCAAGGATATGATGCTTGTGACAAGGGGTTGGGATTGAGAGCAGCATAGAGATGGACTACAGTGTTGTGGAGGTTGTGTGGGCGATGGAACACCGCTTCAGGGGGGGTAGGAAGTATATTGGGTGGGATGTCCCTCATTTCAGTGCATGATGATAGGTAAGCAAAGCCCTGTCGAATGATGTGGTTCAGTTGTTCCAGTCTGGGTTGGTATTGGGTGATGAAGGGTACACTACTTTGTGGCTGGTTTTTGGGTGTTGTGGGAATATTAGGGGGGTGAGAGAGGAAATGACATGGGAGATCTGTTTGGGGACTAGCCTGGGGGATAGTGCTTGTCTGTGGAGGCCTTGGTGAGACCCTCAGCATATTGAGCAAGAAAGTTTTTGTCACTGCAGACATGCTGTCCCCAGGTAGCCAGATTATATGGGAGGGATTTTTTGGTGTGATATAAGGGAGGGATTTTTTTGTATGAATAGGATGACAGCTGTCAAAATGCAGGTACTGCTGGCGGTTGGTGGGTTTAATATGGACAAAAGGGAGGATGAGGTCAATATCTAAGAAGGTGGCATGCTAGGTTGAGGAGGACCACATGTAGTGGATGGGAGAGAAGTTGTTGAGATTGTGAGGGAATGAGAATAGGATGTCTTGGCCTTGGGTCCAAATCATGAAGATATCGTCAGTGAATCTGAACTAGACTAGGGGATTGGTGTTTTGGAAGGCTAGGAAGGTCTCTTCTAGATGGCCCATAAAAAGGTTTGCATAGGAGGATGCCATGTGGGTGCCCATGGATGTTCCAGGGATTGGTTTACATACCTTCCCTTAAATAGAAAAGTAGTAGTGGGTTAGGATACAGTTAGTAAGGTGTATGAGGAATGAGGTAGTGGGTTAGGAGTCTGAAGGACGCTAGGAAAGATGGTGTTCTACAGTGGTAAGACCATGGGCATGCAGGATGTTGGTGTATAGGGAGGTGGCTTCAACAGTGGTGAGGATGGATCCAGGAGGTAAAAAGGTGGGGATGGTGGAGAGTCGGTGTCTTTGACATGGGAGACTAGGCTACAGGCAATTGATTGGAGGTGTTGATGAATGAAGGCCGAAATTCTTTCAGTGAGTGCACAATAACCAGCCACAAGGGGGCATTCAGGATTCTTGAGTTGGTGGATTTTGGGGAGCATGTAGAAGTTGAGTGTATGGGGTATCATAATGGGTGAGAAGGGAAGTGGATTCAGGGGAGATGTTCTGAGAAGGGCCTAAGGCTTTAAGGAGGGACTGGATATTGTGTTGGACATCTGGGATGGAATCACTCTGGCATAGTTTATAGGTGGAGGAGTTGGGGAGTCGTATATCTGGCGGATACCTTCTGCCAGTCAGTCACTGCAGTTCATAACAACAGTGATGGAAATTTTGTCTGGAGGCAGGATGATTAGGCCAGGATTTGTGTTGAGGTTGTGTATGGGTGTTCTTCCTTCTACTGAAAGGTTGGTGTTCTGAGGGAGGGACTCGTTTTGTACAGTGTACAATTTTACATTTCTTGACATTTAAAGCAGGTTGCCAATCTCTGCACCGCTTTGAAATCTTATGAAGATCTGACTGAATATTTATGTAGCCTCTTTCTGACGATACTTCATTATAGATAACTGTATCATCTGCAAGAAGTATGAGGTTACTATTAATATTATCTACAAGATCATTAATATAATCATGGACAGGAAGTCACTTCTACATCTGACTATGACTCTCCATTCAAGATAACATGCTGCATCCTCCCTGCCAGGTCAGTCACAAATTTCACTTGATACCCCATATATCGCACTTTTTACAATAAGCGCAGGTGCGATACTGACTCACATGATTTTCGGAAATCAGAAAATACTACATCCACTTGCCTGTCTTGATCGAAATCTTTTAGTATGTCATGTGATAAAAGTAAGAGTCGGATTTCACATGATCGATGTTTTCGGAACCCATGCTGGGTGGCATGGAGGAGATCATTCTGTTTGAGATACCTCATTACGTTTGAGATCAGAGTATGTTCTAAGAGCCTACAACAAATCGATATCAAGGATGTCGGACGGTAGTTTTGTAGCTCACTTCTTTTATCCATTCTTGTAGCTGGGTGTGACCTGCACTTTTTTCCATGAACTGGGCACGGTTTTTTGTTCGAAGGAGTTACAATAGATTATAGTTAGAATAGGGACTAACTCAGCCCCAAATTCAGTATAGAATCTGATACAGATTCCATCTGGCATAGAGCTTTGTTCAGTTTTCATGATTTCAGCTGTTTGTCAAGAGTACTGACATTAATATGTACACTCCTGGAAATTGAAATAAGAACACCGTGAATTCATTGTCCCAGGAAGGAGAAACTTTATTGACACATTCCTGGGGTCAGATACATCACATGATCACACTGACAAAACCACAAGCACATAGACACAGGCAACAGAGCATGCACAATGTCAGCACTAGTACAGTGTATATCCACCTTTCGCACCAATGCAGGCTGCTATTCTCCCATGGAGACGATCGTAGAGATGCTGGATGTAGTCCTGTGGAACGGCTTGCCATGCCATTTCCACCTGGCGCCTCAGTTGGACCAGCGTTTGTGCTGGACGTGCAGACCGCGTGAGACGATGCTTCATCCAGTCCCAAACATGCCCAATGGGGGACAGATCCGGAGATCTTGCTGGCCAGGGTAGTTGACTTACACCTTCTAGAGCACGTTGGGTGGCACGGGATACATGCGGACGTGCATTGTCCTGTTGGAACAGCAAGTCCCCTTGCCGGTCTAGGAATAGTAGAACGATGGGTTCGATGACGGTTTGGATGTACCGTGCACTATTCAGTGTCCCCTCGACGATCACCAGAGGTGTGCGGCCAGTGTAGGAGATCGCTCCCCACACCATGATGCCGGGTGTTGGCCCTGTGTCCCTCGGTCGTATGCAGTCCTGATTGTGGCGCTCACCTGCACGGCGCCAAACACGCATACGACCATTATTGGCACCAAGGCAGAAGCGACTCTCATCGCTGAAGACGACACGTCACCATTCGTCCCTCCATTCACGCCTGTCGCGACACCACTGGAGGCGGGCTGCACGATGTTGGGGCGTGAGCGGAAGACGGCCTAACGGTGTGCGGGACCGTAGCCCAGCTTCATGGAGACGGTTGCGAATGGTCCTCGCCGATACCCCAGGAGCAACAGTGTCCCTAATTAGCTGGGAAGTGTGGGAAGTGGAGGTGCGGTCCCCTACGGCACTGCGTATGATCCTACGGTCTTGGCGTGCATCCGTGCGTCGCTGCGGTCCGGTCCCAGGTCGACGGGCACGTGCACCTTCCGCCGACCACTGGCGACAACATCGATGTACTGTGGAGACCTCACGCCCCACGTGTTGAGCAATTCGGCGGTACGTCCACCCGGCCTCCCGCATGCCCACTATACGCCCTCGCTCAAAGTCCGTCAACTGCACATACGGTTCACGTCCACGCTGTCGCGGCATGCTACCAGTGTTAAAGACTGCGATGGAGCTCCGTATGCCACGGCAAACTGGCTGACACTGACGGGGGCGGTGCACAAATGCTGCGCAGCTAGCGCCATTCGACGGCCAACACCGAGGTTCCTGGTGTGTCCGCTGTGCCGTGCGTGTGATCATTGCTTGTACAGCCCTCTCGCAGTGTCCGGAGCAAGTATGGTGGGTCTGACACACCGGTGTCAATGTGTTCTTTTTTCCATTTCCAGGAGTGTATTTCATTCATCTTTTCAGTGGCACGAGGATTAAACTGGGGCAGTTCTCCTGAGTTTTCCTTTGTAAGGGGACGTTTGAAAACAGAGTTAAGCATTTTCATCTTTCGCTTTGCTTCTCTCAATTTCAGTTTCTTCCTCAAAAAAAAATGGTTCAAATGGCTCTGAGCACTATGGGACTCAACTGCTGTGGTCATTAGTCCCCTAGAACTTAGAACTACTTAAACCTAACTAACCTAAGGACATCACACACATCCATGCCCGAGGCAGGATTCGAACCTGCGACCGTAACAGTCGCACGGTTCCGGACTGCGCGCCTAGAACCGCGAGACCACCGCGGCCGGCAGTTTCTTCCTCATTCGCAAGGGACTGGACACTACATTTGGTGCCACTAACAGAGTTACATACGACCAGAATTTGTTGGGATTTTGTGAAAGATCATTTGACAATATTCTGCTACGGTAGTCCCTGGAGGCTTCATGCAGTTCTCTCTTGACAGCCAAACGCTTTTCATTCGGAATCTTTGTGTCTATAGTCCTACGCTTTGTTTCACACGTATTATGCAGTAATTTCTGTTTCTTTACAAGTTCCTTTCCCGTGAGTGCATACTACGGAGGGCCCCTTCCATTACGATCTGTGCTATTGGGTAGCATCTATCCACTGCATGGTCAGTTATTCTTTTAAACTTGAGCCATTGTTGCTCCACATGCTCCTATCCTGTGCTGAAAGTTTCAAGTGCTGAAAGTTTCAAGATCCTCATTCAAGTTTCAAGTTCCTCATTGAGGTATGACATAACTGATTTTTTAAAATCTACACACACACACACACACACACACACACACACACACACTGCCGTTTCTGCTTTGTTAACCGTTGTTGCTTCAGACATGCATTTAGTAATATTTCACAGGATGTCTTTTCGCCCCCATGACTACAAAACTGTAATTTTTCCAATAGACTGTGAGATGATTAGAGCCTCTATTAATCGTTGCAGTGTGACTGGAGAACTTACGTAGAAGTGAGATTGCTGTGAAGTTTTCTGTTACATCAGGAGACGATACTGGTGGGCGACAGAAGAATCCAGTTATTATTTTATTGCCACCCATGACACAGAGTCTTTTGTCTCAGAACGAGCTCTATAATCTGAGAGAATGTTGTTTATTCCAAGTGCCATGTTTCGCCTTAGGTCTTTTAGTGCTCATTTAAAGTCTTCTCGCAGTATTATACCTTCCGGGTCATCCACATCTCGTTCCTTTTCTCTTTCAATAATATCTTCAAGCCCGTTCTCCTTGTATAGCCCTTCTATATATATCTTCAAGTTTTCCTTTCCTTGTTTTATACTGGCTTGTCATCTGGACTCCTAATATTCATAGTTGTCTTTTTCTGAGAAGGTCTCTTTACTGTCCCTGTAGGCGTCATCTATCTTTCCCATAGCCACGCGTGCTTCTGCAGCCCTACACCTCTCCTCTAGCCATTTCTGCTTTGCCATTTTGCACTTTCAGTCAGTCTCCTTTTTTTAAACATCTATATTTTCCTTTGCCTGCTTGATTTGCTGTATTGTTTTGTATCTTCTCCTTCCATCAATTAAATTCAATAACTGTCAGTATTTCGCTTCCTGAAGTTATTCATTTATCTTCTATGGTACACCTTTCCCTTGCTACAGTCAATCGTTGTCTAATCCCTCCTAAATGTACAAACTGAATATCGTCGCTAATAGGCTACACAGCTACATTTGCACCTATATTCCACAAGCTACCGTACGGCGCGTGGTGGTGGGTACCCTGTACCACTACTAGCCATTTTCTTTCCTGTTCCACTCGCAAATACAGCGAGGGAAAACGACTTTCTATGTACCTCCGTATGAGCTCTGATTTCTCGTATCGCCGAACGGGGTACCGTGCGGTCTAGGCGTCTTGTCACGGTTCGCGACGCGGCTTTCCAACCCCCCCCCCGCCCGTCGAGTCCTCCCTCGGCCTCGGCATGGGTGTTGTGTTGTCCTTAGCCTGAGTTGGTTTAAGTTAGATTAAGTAGTGCGTAAGCCTAGGGATCGTTGACCACAGCAGTTTGGTCCCACAGTCCTTACCACAAATTTCCAATTTCTCGTATCTTATCTTCGTGGTCTTCATGAGCAACGTATGTTGGGGCAGTAGTTTCAAATGCCGGTTCTCTGAATTTCCTCAGTAGTGTTCTTCGAAAAGAAGGTCGCTTTCCCTCCAAGGTTTCCCATTTGAGTCCCTGAAGCAGCTCTGTAACACGTGTTGTTCGTATGTACTGTTATTGTGTAGTGTGTAGTTAAACTTGGGACCTAGAAACGGCGGAGAGGCTTCGTCCCGCCATAGCCCTCAGTGGTTCACAACCCCACAACAGACCACAGCAGTCCACCCACCCCGCCGCCGCTACCCACCGGACCCAGGAATATTGTGCGGTTTGGCCCCCAGTGGACCCCCCAGGAACGTCTCATACCAGACGAGTGTAACCCCAAATGTTTGTGTGGTAGACTAATTGTGGCCGGGCGGAATGGCCGTGCGGTTCTAGGCGCTACAGCCTGGAACTCCGTGGCCACTACGGTCGCAGGTTCGAATCCTGTCTCGGGCATGGATGTGTGTGATGTCCTTAGGTTAGCTAGGTTTAAGTAGATCTAAGTTCTAGGGGACTGATGACCACAGCAGTTAAGTCCCATAGTCCTCAGAGCCATTTGAACTAATTATGCTGTACGCGTACATGGAAACAGAGTTTGCACAGCAATCGCCGATATAGTGTAACTAAGGCACAATAAGGGGAACCCGCCCGCATTCGACGAGGTAGATGGAAAACCGCCTTAAAAACCATCCACAGGCTGGCTGGCACACTGGACCTCGACACTAATCCACCGGGCAGATTTGTGCCGGGGACCGGCACGCATTCCCGCTCAGGAAGCAGCGCGTTACACCGCGCGGCTAGCCAGGCGGGCATATGTACTGTTAAAAAGTCTAGCTGTCCGCCTCTGAATTGTTTAGATATATTCCTTTAATCCAACCTGGTACAGAACCCAAAAACGCGAGCAGTACTCAAGAATAGGTCGCACCAGAGTCCTGTATGGAGCCGAGCTACCGCTACGGTCACAGGTTCGAATCCTGCCTCGGGCATGGATGTGTGTGATGTCCTTTGGTTAGTTAGGTTTAATTAGTTCTAAATTCTAGGCGACTAATGACCTCAGAAGTTAAGTCGCATAGTTCTCAGAGCCATTTGAACCAGTCCTGTATGCGGTCCCCTTTATAGATGAACCATGTTGTTGTTGTTGTGGTCTTCAGTTCTGAGACTGGTTTGATGCAGCTCTCCATGCTACTCTGTCCTGTGAAAGCTTCTTCATCTGCTACCACCTACCGCAACCTACAGCCTTCCGAATGTTCATCTTATATCCTCCTTTCAAGACACTATCCATTCCGTTCAACTGCTCTTCCAAGTCCTTTGCTGTCTCTGACAGAATTACAATGCCATCGGCGAACCTCAAAGTTTTTATTTCTTCTCCATGGATTTTAATACGTACTCCGAATTTTTCTTTTGTTTCCTTCACTGCTTGCTCAATATACAGATTTAATAACATCGGGGAGAGACTACAACCCTGTCTCACTCCCTGCCTAACCACTGCTTCCCTTTCATGTCCCTCGACTCTTATAACTGCCATCTGGTTTAGAATGAACCATACTCTTCTAAAATTCTACGACTAAACCGCCTTTCCTACCGCAGTTCTCTGTCTCACTCCCTTCTCCCCCTTCGACTGTTAAAGACTGCAGTCCGGTCTATGTACAAGTTGTAGCTAAGCTTTCGCTCTACGTATTTTTATCCCCGCTACCTTCAGAGTTCTCACGAGAGTATTGCATCAACATTGTCGAAACCTTCTAAGTAGATTAGAGATGCGGCTGTTGACAAGAATACGTGCGAGAAGCACACCTCCTGAAGCACCTTCAGTGGACACAGAAAAATAAGTTTCGGTCCAGGGGACAGCTCGCCGTTTTGCACCGCAAGTCATTCGAGTCGGTGACAGTACACGGATGTCGTTGCACATTTCATTTCGCCGGCGCTAAGTGTTTCTTTATTGGGGAACAAACAGACGGCGACGGTGGCGGCATCGGAGGCGGGCACCGGAGGCGGGCACCGGCGGGACGCGCGACGCGGGTGACCGGCGGGTGACGCGGCGCGGCCTTATCAACGGCCGCGAGGGGCAGAGGAGCAGAGCAGCGCGCCGCAGCCGCAGCCTCTGCCGAGGGTCAGTCAGAGCCGCGACGACATGCTGGCGACCACGAGCTCGTGCGTGAGGCGGCTGGCCGCGGGCCAGCGCTCCATGTCCTCCGGCCTGCAGCGCAAGGCTCACCAGCAGCAGCACCAGGCGCGCCGGCTGCGCTACAGGTAAGCGCGCGACAGCCTGCCCTCTAGCCGTGCCGCTAACGGTGTGCCAGCCAGCCTGGATGTGGTTTTTAGGCGGTTTCCCACAGCGCACTAGGTGAATACCGGGCTGGTATCCAAGTTCCGCTTCAATTACGTGATTCGCAAACATTTAGAAATCTTCCGTTCGCTTTCACATTTAACTCTACAAGCAGACAGTTGAGGTACACACGTGCCATTCCGGGAGGTAACTAAACCGTGACAAATCCGTTAATAACTGTGCCGACCCTGCCCTGATATGGGACATAAATACAGCAACCAGGGATTTGGAAGAGCAGTTGAACGGAATGGACAGTGTCTTGAAAGAAGGATATAAGATGGACATCAACAAAAGCAAAACGAGGATAATGGAATGTAGTCGAATTAAGTCGGGTAATGCTGAGGGAATTAGATTAGGAAATGAGACACTTAAAGTAGTAAAGGAGTTTTGCTATTTGAGGAGCAAAATAACTGATGATGGTCGATGTAGAGAGGATATAAAATGTAGACTGGCAATGGCAAGGGAAGCGTTTCTAAAGAAGAGAAATTTGTTAACATCGTGTATAGATTTAAGTGTCAGGAAGTCGTTTCTGAAAGTATTTGTATGAAGTGTAGCCATGTGTGGAAGTGAAACATGGACGACAAACAGTTTAGACAACTTAGAAATTAAAGTTGATTATTATACAATTTGGGGAAAACTTACGTGGTGCATGATTCTTAACGAAGCCTTCGTCGAATATTTTTACTGTGCTTAATTAAAACTTTTCTGAGTTGCACACGCAGGCTGTCGTGAGGTCTGGAACATGACAAGGGAATTAGAATTGAGAAAAACGGACGTAGCTGGTGGAATACTTAACTTTAATCCATTAATGAAGACCGTCGCTCTGGACGGTACATGATGCACAATATCAATAAAAACTGATCATGGCGCCTTGCTAGGTCGTAGCAAATAACGTAGCTGAAGGTTATGCTAACTATCGTCTCGGCAAATGAGAGCGTAATTTGTCAGTGAACCATCGCTAGCAAAGTCGGCTGTACAACTGGGGCAAGTGCTAGGAAGTCTCTCTAGACCTGCCTTCTGGCGGCGCTCGACACGCGGGTCCGACGTATACTAACGGACCGCGGCCGGTTTAAAGGCTACCACCTAGCAAGTGTGGTGTCTGCCGGTGACACCACAGCCCCCGTGTCAAAAGTTGGTCAGCCTTTGCAGTCTGCCTCGTCGTAGCCTCGTTGCGGGTGCAGTTCCCTTTGGTCCATGTCGCACCATCCAGCCAGTCCCAAGACAACGAAGATAGTTCTGCTGGCACTTCTAAATGCAGGTAATACATATCCTTGTATACAGAAACCAATTAAGCCCGAATAAAACCAATAATTTATCTTGCCAGTGCCATGCTCTCATTGCGTTTTATGTTACTTGCAGTAGCAGTATGAATAAAATTAACAAATTTTAATAAACTCTGGAATAATGCTATCTCTACAGCTTAGTAAAAATGTCACTGAGCTCAGTAACCTGACTCTTCTTTCACGGAACTTATCGAATGTTCGAATACACTGCAACAGTTCCTCCCCGCTGAGTTGTGAAATTTAAAACTTTCTTAGCGCATATATTGTTCCACGTAGTTTCGGGCAAACTATAGGATGTCTGCAACTTGCTGTCAAGATACTTCAGTGCAGAGTCTTCTGACCACCATCAGGTGAAAGCTGACGAAATTCCACTGAGCTTTCGTATTTAAGACCCCGCCGTTACACATGTGGTTTAACCAACTGGCGTTGCGCATGCGCTGGTTGAAGATCCTGCGCCGAAATATCGCGGCAGCAAGTTGCAGATATGCGGCAGTTCGCCCGAAATTTCGTGTAACAATCTTCAAGACGAAAGTTTCAAATTCTACAAAATAACACATGATGGATGAAGTAAGTAGGACATCAAAACTATATGAGCCCTAGCAAAAAGGCATTCCAGGCGAAGAAGTCTAATAGGATCAAATTTTTGCCTTAATTTGAGAAAGAAATCTTTGGGAATGTACGTTTGGAGAACGTCAGGGAATCATGCAGAGTGGGAAAAACGGAACAGAAGGTTACCGAGACATTTGAGCCGTGCTACTACAGTAAAATGTTGAAAATCAAGTGGTTTGATAAGATAAGGAATGAGGAAGTTCAAATGTGTGCGAATGTCTAAGGACCAAACTGATGAGGTCATCGGTCCCTTGACTTACACACTATTTAAACTAACCTATGCTAAGAAGAACACACACACCCATGACCGAGGGAGGACTCGAACCTCCGGCGGGAGAGGCAGAGCAATCCGCAACATGGCGCCTTAGACAGCGCGGTCACTCCGCACGCCGGAATGAAGAAGTTCTCCGCAGAATTGGTGACGTGAAGAAAGAAACATTTGGAAAACACTGACAAGTAGGAGGGACAGGATGACAGGACATGTCTTAAGACATCAGAGAATAACTTAACATAGAGGGAGTTGTAGGGGAAGACAAGAGACTGAAATACATCCAGAAAATAAATGAGGACGTAAGGTCCAAGAGTTACTCTGAGATGAACATATTAGCACAAGAGAGAAATTCGTGGCATGCGGCATAAAACCAGTGAGAAGACTGATGACTCAATAAATAAATAAATAAATAAATTGCTCTGGGTAGTGATTATGTCGTTCGTATACGTCTAACGAAACGAACGTCGCTGCCTATTGGCTGTAGAATGCCGCATAGAAACGCCCCTGAGAGTTGTTCAGTCTCCGTCGCAGCCCTCTCTCTAGACGGCACCTGTTCTGGAGGTTTTGGGGCGCAGAGCTACCGCCGGCATCCGCAACAGAGGTCGGCGACCCGCGCCTTCACGCCGCATCCAGCCGCGCCACGTTACGTCACTCCAGCTACCAGGCAATCTGCGCGTGATCCTCGCCGCGTAACAGCTTGTTTTCTGGATGCAGCTTCACCGCGCGGCAGTACACACAGCAACTGAATAGCAGCTGACACTCACACTGTAAACATGTTGCTAGGGAACAACTTCGCAGTCGCCTGCTCATGTGAACTTGTAAGTTACGTGGTTCTGTTACATAGCGAACGCAGACACCGGCTGAAGGGGTCACAGCAATCGTCAGGGACTAATGTAAACACAAAATGCCACAGGCTGCGTATTTTTCCTTTTTAGGGTTCCGTGCCTCAACCTGCAAAAACAGAACCATTATAGCACCTCTTTGTTCTCCGTCTGTCTGTCTGTCCGACTGTTAGGAACCTTTTTCTCATGAACGAGTTGACGTATTAAGTTCAAATGTATATCACATACTAATGTCTATGTAATTTGGCGGTGTAAACCTTTAAGCTTATAAGTCAATGCAATCAACAGATATGACCATTTATGTCACATGTTTTGATATTCGAAAACTCACAAAACAAAACTTATTGGATACTTCCCGTTGATCTGGAATCATAAAATTCGGAAAGATGCGAGGTTTCACAGTAAAAGTCATGGAAAAAATATGAAAATTGTTAATTTTGTAATTATATAACGCGAAAAGAATATTTTTTGTCCGCCTGTGTTTTTCTGGCTGTCTCTTCAGACCCAGCCGGCCGCGGTGGTCTCGCGGTTCTAGGCGCGCAGTCCGGAACCGTGCGACTGCTACGGTCGCAGGTTCGAATCCTGCCTCGGGCATGGATGTGTGTGATGTCCTTAGGTTAGTTAGGTTTAAGTAGTTCTAAGTTCTAGGGGACTGATGACCACAGCAGTTGAGTCCCATAGTTCTCAGAGCCATTTGAACCATTCTTCAGACCCCTTTTCCTCGTGAACAGGTTGGCGTATCAAACTCAAATTTATGTCACCTACTAAGGTCTGTGATCCCTTGGCGATGCTTTATCTGCCTCGTGATGACTGGGTGTTGTGTGCTGTCCTTAGGTTAGTTAGGTTTAAGTAGTTCTAAGTTCTAGGGGACTGATGACCATAGATGTTAAGTCCTGTAGTGCTCACAGCCTTGGCGATGCAAAACATATAAATTTGTAAGTCAATGTAGTCAAAATATACGCCTTTTTATGATCGCATATTTTGATACCCGCAAGCTCACTCATCAAAATCTATAGTGTACTTCCCGTTGATGCAGAGTCGTAAAATTCGGCTAGAAGCATGTTTTCACAGTACAAGTAAAGGAAAAAAACCTGAAAATTGTTAAACTGTAATTATATCACATAACAAATATCGTTTTGCCATTATAACATAACGTTGCATTCATCATACGTCCAAAGCATAGTAGACGAATATTATTGCATGCAAACGTATAATGTAAGTTTTAGTAATGTATGTTTTAGCAAGTAAATAAAAAATATTTTATGAAGTATTCTATATCAACATATAAAAACTGAAGTCCTCTGCTCGCTTCTTGTTGAATGACCAGGTTAGTCTGAGGAACTTCTGTAGTGATTTCGACATCGTCTTGGAATTCGCGGGATGATGTCTGTATTGAAGGCACAGAAAAGTCGTTGAGATTCACGATTCGCAGGATGGATGAACTATATATACAGATAATTAAGTTTGTATAGAACCCTGAGGGCACGAGCCCTGCTCTCAGGTGGCCAATTCTTTTTATAATTAGTTTCGCTCGGCCAACCGAGAGCATCTTCATATATTTATCGCCCTAGTGGGAACACATCTAAAGCTCAGAGCTACGCTGACTCAGTTGTCAAACAATATGTAGTGAAACTATTAATAAAGAAGTAAATAATAACCGATCTGTAGTATTTTGTCTTTACATTAATTGCATCTTATCGGTCCAAAGACTTTACTAATAAAAATAGAGAAACATTAAAATGGTTGTTTTAATGCTTCAGTCGTCCTACATGATCACCTATCCTACTTCCCATCCCTCCCCCCCCCCCCCCACCCAAAAAAATTAATACAATGTACAGAATGTTAAACAGTCAGAAATGTTCTCTTTGGGATGTTCAACTCGCGAGACTTTAATTTAAATATCGATTATCTCATCAAAACGTTGATCCTTCATGTGAATTAATGCAGTCCGTATTTTTGTGGTATTCATATTGATGACATCACGTGTCGTCAACCGTACTGATCATTTCCGGAAAAGAACTGTCCGCGGTTTACATTTCAATGGAGTCGCAGCAGGCGTCCAAGGGTGTCGTTTTTATTTTGGAGTAAAGGTGTGCGGGACAAGTTTTGCACACAATTTTCTCTGCTCCAAGTCATTGTAGAGGATGCATACCTGTTGTTTACCGTTGTTAGTTCAAGCCGCCACAGTAGTTACTTCGCTGACGTCGCTGTTACCATCAGGAATAAAATCACTTTCGGAACTTTATCGACGAACTGTGTATTACTATTACTAATGAATTAATATCGTTGCAAGAGACGATATTAGCGTTCCTTCGACATGGAGACGATTAGAGATGAAGAAGAAACTAGGAGTCGAAAAAGTTAGAGGAGGAAATCGACTCTAAAAACGTGGATGGCTGGACTGGCATTCCTGCCGAATACGAAAGCCGTCTCTGAGCGACTTTGCCACCTTTCTCGGTAGTCTCATTTATGGATAACTTTCGCACTGAACTTGCACAGTGAGTCTAACGTAAGTTCCTAAAGTACGTAACGTTTTTGTTGCGAATAAAGTCGCCTAGATTACTTAACATACTTTCAGTTACTGCGACTTATCGGTTAAAGCAATCATCACATCTCCAATTAAGAATAATGTAGCTTAAGAATGAAAGGTGTCATGTGTACATTATCTGCTGACAAAAGTCTAGGTGGCTGTATTAACAAACAAACAAATCATATTGGATGCAGACTGATTTAGGAAACCTATTTTCTTTACAAATAAAGAGCGTAACGTTTCTATTTGAACATGAAAACGGAAAACTGGAGTGTCTGTCATGTTATGTGTAAGGGACAGTGAATTAAAAACTGGACTGCCGTCTCAACGGGACCGTGGAATGGTTCCATTCAAAAGTAATCACGACCACGTTAAGAAATTAATCCGACTGGGAGAAAAGACGACCATTTCCTGTTTCGTAGAACGCGGTCGGCCGGTAACGGATGCACAACCACACCCACTCTTGCACTTCCTCGTCCGACTGAAACCGATGACCACACACGTGTTTCTTCAGGTCGCCAAAGATGTGAAAATCACACAATGAAAGATCCGGTCTATACAGAGGATGCTGCAGTGTTTCCCAACCAAACTGCTGAAGTGTAGCTTTCGTCCGAATGGCAGTGAGAGGCTGGCGTCATCGTGCAACAGGAAGGTTCCATCCGACAGCATTCCTGGGGGTTTTGACTTTGTGTCAGTTTCTGCAAAGTGTTTTCATAGCGCTGCACATTGATTGTGGTTCCATGCTCGAGCTCTAAGGAGAAGGTCGTCATGACCTCACCGGAACTTTTGTGAACAGTTTTGGATTTCTTTGACGGGGGGGGGGGGGGGGGAGGAGGTGTGCGATGTTTCCACTGTTGGCTTTGCAGTTTGTCTTCAGGTTGTCGAAATGCTGTCGGACAGAATTGTCCTACAGTACGATAACGCCCGCCTCCACACTGCAAATCGGACAAGGGCTACACTTCTGCGATTTGGTTGGAAAACACTGCAACATCCTCTATAGAGCCCCGATCTTACACCGTGTGACTTGCATGGAGGTCGCTTTCAGTCGGACCATGAAGAGCTAGAGTGTGTGCGGTCGTTGATGCGTCAGCGGCCGACTGCGTTCTACGAAACGGGAATTGATCGCATCGTCTCCCAGTGGGAGGAAAGGCCTAGCTCGTGTGGTAATTACTTTTGAACGGAATCCTTCCATGGTCCCGCTGAGGAGGGTGTTCCGTTTTCATTTGGCTGCACCTCATAAAACTGCGAAGTACTTTCAAAAAGCCACTTCTTTAGCTTCTTAGTCTCGCTGACTATGAGAAACATTTTAATTTTGACTAGTTGACGTGCTTAGTACAGTTTAATGCTCAGCGCGATGATTTTTTTTGGACAGGCCGGAGACCCGGGCCCAGTTGGGTTTGCGAGGTGAGTTCACGTGCCAGTATCAACCAGCCTGGCTGCCGTTAAACTAAATTTTAGATTCTGCCAGTCCCACGCTGCTTCCGCAACTCCGCATAAAAAAACGCAAAAATCATTTAAGGTGTGGTACATAATTCACAAGCAAATGGTGCTAAGTGTTTTCCATTCTTAGGGATAACAGACTTTATGCCAGCAGGAACGGAACGTGGCCACAGAAATGAATATCCAAATCGAAAAATTTGTCCGTCATTAGCGGCTGGTGCACCAGGTAGACAAACGATGGCGAAAACTATAAATATGATACATTAAAAGATGCTACAAAGTGAATACATGTCATTATGTGCATCTTTTTTGCAAAGTTCTGCTTAAAACCAATGTAATTTTATTGAAATCGACAAATTTTCTGAAGTTGCAGGAAGTTTATTTGTACGAGATTCTCTATGAAATACTGCCGTCTTAATATAATGTGCTGAATGTGTCATGACAGATGAAAATTTGTGCCAGACCGGTAATGGAACGCAGATTTATTGATTGTTGCTAGTAGTCGCCTTAACTGTTAGACTGTGTGAGCACGTCTTCGAGGCTGCCCCTCTTATTTTTCCCATTAAACAACTGGAGTGTCGCAGTGCAAAATAGAACTACTAGAGGAAAATGGTTCAAATGGCTCTGAGCACTATGGGACTTAACTTCTGAGGTCATCAATCCCCTACTAGAGGAAAATGGTTCAAATGGCTCTGAGCACTATGGGACTTAACTTCTGAGGTCATCAGTCCCCTAGAACTTAGAACTACTTAAACCTAACTAACCTAATCACATCACACACATCCATGCCCGAGGCAGGATTCGAACCTGCGTCCGTAGCGGTCGCGCGGTTCCAGACTGCAGCGCCTAGAATCGGTCGGCCACTTCGGCCGGCAAGTCCACTAGAGGAGTTGGTATGACGTAGAAACTTGGCTCGCCCTGTCTCTGGTGTTATGTACCAAGTGAAATAAATTAAGTGAAATTACGTTTTGTTTAAAAAACCACACAAGCTAGTAAACAGCTTTTAAAATGGTGAACATGTGGTATTAACCATGAATTTTTTCAAGTTCTGCTAGACTTCGAGGTTGAAATCAGTTTCAGAATAATAATAAAAATTCTTAGCAGCGTGAGTAATTTTATATAACAAAGTTTCTTTTATGAAAACTGTGAAGCACGATTTTAAGGTTTCATCAGTGAAATGAAATGAATGGATCAAAGGCGTTGTAGTTAGGGACATGCAATGACATGAAATAATATCAGTGGCAACCAGGTTTGAGATTTGGTTTGACATAAAATTTCAGTTAATACTAGATTTTTTTTTAAATTGCATTTCACGGTAAGCATATCTGGACAGTTTACACGAATATTTTTTCATGTCATACATCTTTATTAATTTCGTCTGCACCGATTCATTCATTCATTTCATTTAATTCAGCTGTTTGGGAAACATATTAATCCATGCGCGTAAGAGTACGCGGAAAGGGGTAACACGGTCGGTGTACTGGAGAACAAGGAATGCGCGCACGTGGTGCAGTCAGTGCGACTGAAGGGCGGCCTCCGCTGGCGGACCTCGAGGCAGGACGTGAGGAGCATTCTGGAGCTTTTAGAATTTGGGAGTGCTTACTGAAAATATTGCCTTTGAACTATTTGACGGGTAGGCAGTTTTCCGAGAATAGTTAGCATCTCAGTAATAGTAACGGCAGAAGTTGTGGTAGCTAAATTTAACCAGCAATTGGAGAGATAGTCCACCTTATGCAGACAATATTTGTTTATTTCACTTTTCCCCAACATGTTTCGGTACTTTCTATCTGCAGTGGAAATTTTTATTGTACAGTCTGAAAATTATTGTAATACGGCAACATTTTAATTTCAGCTTAAAGTTATTTCTATACATATGAAGGAGTATTAATTATATCTCAGATGTCACGTTGGTCTACATGTATAGTTAATGACACACATCACTTAACTGAAACACTAAATATTGTATTTTTACCTCAACAATGAAAGAAATGAACAGAAAACAGCAGCAATAGCACGTTATATGACGACTGAAAAGTTGTCTTTACATCGAAAATAACAGGAAATAAGGCTAAAGAATGAAACATCGTAAATAACATGCAAATGAGGCTACCTTCGATCTGAAAGGGACGAGAAACAGAAAAATACGAGTAGAAACCGTTTTTATTTGTTTGCAGAAGACAGGCTGTAAAAAATAGCATAAAAACAACCTGTTAGTATTATGTAAGGTATATATAAAACTATGTAAATATTTCTTCTCCATACTAGTATCCTAGGTCTAATCCTCGCCACAGCATAAACGTACAATATTCGTATATCAGTTAAATGACATGTACCACTAACTACATATGTAAGTCACAGCAAGACTAACACGTAATTATGAATTCTTGTGCATATAAATAACTAAGATAAAATTCAAATATTGCCGCATTACAATTATTTTCACATTGAACAGAAATTTTTAAAAAAATGTGCTGAAGGCAGCACAAAAAGTGCTGAAACATGTTTGGGAAAAGTAAAGCAAACAAACCATGTCTTCCATAAGGTTGAATATCTCTTAGCAAGCACGGAAAGAAGGAAGAGATTCGACATCTAAATTGATTATTATTAACCAGCAATAGTTAAATTGTAGACAGGTTCGCTAACCTGACATTATTGTCACAAAATTCGGCGGAGAGTCAATTCAACTTCAGAGTGACCTCTAAAGTTCATTGAGTTGTGGAGATTAAAAGAATACCCATTGCTAATATTTTGCATATGACGATTTGCTGGCTTCGTGCATGAGTTAGTTATGTTTTTCCACGAGTTTAATAAACTCAATAGATACACATAACAGAGAGTTTAGTCATTATTAATATATTTTCTTTCGCTACTTACAACAGCCTGCCAACGTTGGATAACTTTTCGATTTCGCGACTGCAGAAATTAAATGGTTTTTAGGAGAAGAACTGGTCAAGCCATGTTCGGAACGCATTTTTTATCCAGAATGGAAGTTCCTTGAAGACTGTTCGTCAGAAAGCGGAAAACGTGAAAATCTGAGGGCGCAAGACCATGCGAATAATGTGGGTACGGAATGACTCCCCCAACACAACTCGTGTATAGTGTTTTTTTGCCAATTTATGGGAATGCGAACGGGCTTACCGTGGAGTAGCATTACTTAAGCAGTCTTCCTTGTCGTTATTCATGGAGTGTGTCTGTAAGACTTCTCAGTTGTTGAAGCAATTTATAGGACTCCACGCAGTCTTTGTGCCGCGAGATGCATAACATTATGTTTTGTGGATGCGGGAAGGTCTTTGAACGTGGACTTGCTTCTTGCTTTTGGGGGGGGGGGGGTGCTTCTTGGCTTGGGCTCAGCCATTCCTTTCTTTCCCTTATGTTAGGTATAAAGTCACGGTTTTTCCTCACCTGTGACAATACAAGATAGGAATGATTGGTGATGTGCACGAGCCAATTAATGACGCAATCAGAGATGTACATATTGCCTCCTCCTGATTTTTGTGATTTTGGTTTAGAGCATGCGGTAGCCATACGCTCGATTTGAACCTTGTCCATTGTATGCATATGCCGCACGATGGTGGAATGATCATACTTTATCACATTTGCCAATCCTCGAATACACTGACGTGGAACACAGTGGATTAATGCATTTAAACGATCTTCATCAATCACCGAAGGTCGTCCTGAACGTAGAGAGTCACTAATGTCAGAACGATCCACTTTCAAACGAGAAAACTATTTTCTTGCCGTGCTCCGTCCAATGGTACTACTGTACAACGTGGACGGCGCAAATGTTTCTGGCGGCCTCTGCTGCTGTCTACCCTCAACTGAACTCAAACAGAAGAATATGTCGGAAATGCTCCACTCACGAGCTCCAAATGTCAAAATGACAATATGTAAACTCAAATAGCAACAGTGAACTACAAATAAAAAATAACAACCGGTAAATAAACCCTTAGCAACCGGAGTACCAACATGCAAAACAAAAATGCTACGAAGTTACGCATCAACCTAAAACAATCTCACCTTGTCTTAAACGCGAATGAAAGTAGACAGTGATTACCTACAATGCGTTATTGCTTTCTGTAGGCGGACTATGATAGTTGCATTTTGAACTGAAATAAAAATGAAACTTTAAAGTGATCTTCGTGTAGCAAATGTGGTTCGTTGCCTTATTCCTACAAATTAAACTGAAACTAAGCAAAATACAGACTTCTGGAGTAGGTTCAAGCCACAAGTTGTATATTAATGCTGCACATGACCAAAACTAAATCTAGTTCTAAAAGGTCACAGTCGAAAACAAATAAATCACAGATAATAAATTTTCCAAATACTGAGAGAGAGCTTACTTCGCCTCCAATCTGAAAATGGTCCTCCATCTTATTATGCTTCGACATAGTGCTACCAAAAAGGGTTATCCCTGCTGTCTTCCTTCACATTCGGCTTAGTAGAAGACACCTTTAGCTACAGTGCCAGTTGTATAGTTTCACCAGTTATTGTTGTTACCCTACAGTTTCGAAATCTGTGGAAATATTTGTAGTTATAAAACAGTTTTAGACATTGCTCAGCGTGTGAGCTAAGTAAAGAACTGGGTATCGCGTGGCCGTAGCAAACACAAATACTATTATCTAATCGCAGCTGTCTCTCAGAGGAACAGTGCGGCACGAGAAGAGATGAAGCGATTGCATTACATTTCGTTCGAGGATAAAAGGCACCGCTATCGGCGTGGCACGTGTTCGTCAGCTAATTCTGTCCTCACCTACGGCTTCCGTGCAGCAGAGACAAATACGGAGCCTCAAATGAGAACAAGAGTCGGCTGCCTGCTTACTAACGGCTTCCGACGCTCGCCTTCACGCTGTGGTGAAAATGCGTCACAGACAAAGTGGCGGTGGAGACTGTGGAACAGCTGAGTGTTAGAAATGGCATCAGGACACAGGACTCGTATTGATGGGGAGAAGCGTTCGAGTCACTGTCGGGCCAACCTGATTAAGGTTTTGATTCCCTAAATCGCTCAACGCAAATTCCGGGATTGTGAAGGACACAGACGGATTTTCTTTCCGCATCCTAGCTTGTGCTCCGTTTCGCATGATCTCTTTGTCAAGACGACGTTCAAGGTTAGTCTCCCTATTGTTATGATACAGATGTCGTCAATAAAACTGCGCTTCAAGAGATATGGCTCAACGGGAAGCTAAGGCTCTCTGTTTTAGGGAAGCCATGTCTCGTCGTTTTGGTAACAATGACAACTCACTCTATGGGTCCATGTCTTCGGGTATCGGAGGCGTGGATTTGTTTACTGTTCTTACCTCCATGTAGAACCGGCTAAAGTAAACAGCAGAACTTTTCGCTCCGGGAGGAATTTAAAATCTGCTATGACAGCAAAAACCTGCCGACTTGCAATCTTTGTGGAACGTGTTAAATGTCAGCGAGCGTTTTCATATTTATATAAAACGCGGCATTCTGAAACTAAAGGGAAGAGTTGTTGCACTAAGAAAAAGAAAAAAAAATGTAGGAGAGAGAATAAAGACAGACAAAGACACATATACATGATTGTCTTTCTAACAATTTTTTTTAATTTTTGTCGTATAGTATAACTTAATGTAATGAAAAAATATAATGACTATCCAATTTTTATCAATCCGAGTAGTGTTAAAAGCAGAATAGCTGTTTCTGAGGAACAAAAATGTCATCAGCGTCTCTAATGCCAGTCTTATGGACCAAAAGGTGCAAAATTCCAGGACGCACAACCGCAGATTACTGATTCTGGTCTGGGTCAAACATTAGGTTGTCTTTTTGGTTTGCTTTGAGGTCGTCGGAATTCGTGTGCTTCTTTCCAATATTCTTTATTTATAAAACTAAATGTACACTACTGCTCATTAAACTGCTACACGAAGAGGAAATGCAGATGATAAACAGGTATTCATTGGACAAATATATTATACTAGAACGGACATGTGATTACATTTTCACGCAATTTGGGTGCATAGATACTGAGAAATCAATACCCACAACAAACACTTCTGCCCGTAATAACGGCCTTGATACGCCTGGGCATTTGAGTTAAACAGAGCTTGGATGGCGTGTACTGGTACAGCTGCCCATGCAGATTAAACACGATACCACAATTTATCAAGAGTAGTGACTGGCGTATTGTGACGAGCCAGTTGCTCGGCCACCATTGACCAGACGTTCTCAATTGGTGAGAGATCTGGAGAATGTGCTGGCCAGGGCAGCAGTCGAACATTTTCTGTATCCAGAAACGGTCGTGCATTACCCTGCTGAAATGTAGGGTTTCGCAGGGATCGAATGAACGGTAGAGCCACGGGTGGTAACACATGCGAAATGTAACGTCCACTGTTCAAAGTGCCGTCAATGCGAACAAGAGGTGACCCAAACGTGTAACCAATGGCTCCCCATACGATCACGCCGCGTGATACTCCAGTATGGTGATGACGTAAACACGCTTCCGTTGTGCGTTCACCGCGATGTCGCCAAACACGGATGCGACCATCGTGATGCTGTAAACAGAACCTAGATTCATCCGAAAAAATGACGTTTTGCCATTCGTGCACCCAGGTTCGTCGTTGAGTACACCATCACAGGCTCCTGTCTGTGATGCAGCGTCAAGGGTAACCGCAGCCATGGTCTCCGAGCTGATAGTCCATGCTGCTGCAAACGTCGTCAAACTGTTCGTGCAGATGGTTGTTCTCTTGCAAACGTCCCCATCTGTTGACTCAGTGATATAGACGTGGCTGCACGATCCGTTACAGCCATGCGGATAAGATGCCTGTCATTTCGACTGCTGCTAGCGATACGAGGCCGTTGGGATCCAGCACGGCGTTCCGTACTACCCTCCGAAACCCACCGATTCCATATTCTGCTAACAGTCATTGGATTTCGACAAACGCGAGCAGCAATGTCGCGATACGATAAACCACAATCGCGATTGGCTATAATCCGACCTTAAAAAAGTCGGAAACGTGATGGTACACATTTCTCCTCCTTACACGAGGCATCACAACAACGTTTCACCAGGCTACGCCGGTCAACTGCTGTTTGTGTATGAGAAATCGGTTGGAAACTTTCCTCATGTCAGCACGTTTTAGGTGTCGCCACCGGCGTCATCCTCTTGTGAATACTCTGGAAATCTAACTGTTTGCATATCACAGCATCTGCTTCCTGTCGGTTAAATTTCGCGTCTGTAGCACGTCATCTTCGTGGTGTAGCAATTTTAATGGCCAGTAGTGTAGTATCAGAACGTATATATGCGTGTGAATAAAACGACTAAGAAGACGAAACAATAATTACGTACAAGGTGTAAGAAAGCGATGCAGACAAACTTCGAGGGTGAATTCTTCTCGGGTTATGATGGGTACGAAACGTTGCGACAAGACGACGCCACCACTCGGCTGATAACCCGTGAAGAATTCATGAGTGGAATGCACTGTGAAAGACTGAAATCGCATGAATTTTGAGGGGTTGTACAGTGTGTACTGAAGAAGAAATCGAGGGCGCAAATACACGTCTCGAACGTCATTGTCTATACAGCGAGCTGAAGTAGGGTCCTTCGGCAGTGATGGCTCGGAGACCCCGAAGGGAAGGTTCAGCCGCCTAATTGGAAAGGTTTTTCCTATCTTTCGTGCCCACAGGCGCCTTATCTTCGTGAAGTGTAAAGGTTGTGTGTTTTATGCGCATCAGGCAAGTTTAGGCGATTGTAATGGACGCGTGTGCAGCGTGGCGTTATGTTTGTATTGGATAATGATGAGAGAAGAGAGAGATTGACACCCGATGTCGGCACACAGCCTGCTCCTCTCGAATAGCACGAAAAGGGCCTCCGAGCTTAAAGTCACTGTCCGACGGACGGATCATCGTCAACAGTGCCACATGCCCTAACTTCATGGAACACTGCGGAGAAGTTTCAAATTTAATTCGGGACATTGGCGCAATGACTGGCTTTCAGGGACTATACGCTATATGGACAGCAGCTAACTATACGATGAATACGCAAGATGTTCCCAGAATGAGATTTTCACTCTGCAGCGGAGTGTCCGCTGATATGAAGCTTCCTGGCATATTAAAACTGTGTGCCGAACCGAGACTCGAACTCGGGACCTTTGCCTTTCGCGGGCAAGTGATCTACCGTCTGAGCCACCCAAGCACGACTCACGCCCCGTCCTCACAGCTTTACTTCTGCCAGTACCTTGTCTCCTACCTTCCAAACTTTACAGAAGCTCTCCTACACAGTTTTAATCTGCCAGGAAGTTTCATTTCAGCGCACACTCCGCTGCAGAGTGAAAATCTCATTGGAAACATCCCCCAGGCTGTGGCTAAGCCATGTCTCCGCAATATTCTTCCTTTCAGGGATGCTAGTTCTGCGAGTTTCGTGCCGGCCGCGGTGGTCTAACGGTTCTAGGCGCTCAGTCCGGAACCGCGCGACTGCTACGGTCGCAGGTTCGAATCCTGCCTCAGGCATTGATGCGTGTGATGCCCTTAGGTTAGTTAGATTTAAGTATTTCTAAGTTCTAGGGGACTGATGACCACAGATGTTAAGTCCCATAGTGCTCAGAGCCATTTTGCGAGTTTCGCAGGAGAGCATCTGTAAAGTTTGGAAGGTAGGAGACGAGGTACTGGTAGAAGTAAAGCTGTGATGACGGGGCGTGCTTGGGTAGCGAAAGGCAAAGGTCCCGAGTTCGAGTCTCGGTCCGGCACACAGTTTTAATCTGCCAGGAAGTTTCACCCAAGCTGTTACCCATCCAAGTACTGGCGACACCCGACGTTGCTTAATTTCAGTGATCTGACGAGACCAGTGTATTCAACGAGGATCGAACTTTGAGCTCCACCTGGGCTGCTAATAAGGCAATCCTTCGTCGGAAAGCGCTAGTTTGTTCGCTGACGTACCGCAAACATTGTTGTTGTGATGGTGGTGGACACGGCCGACGCCTTCCTAACGGTGTGATCGCTGTCATACCCACGGCGAGAGGTTACGCTCGCGGTACGCCAGCGTGCAAACGCGATTTTGTCCGAAGGGGTCGTGTAACGGGAAACACTGGGCCTGTGACTTCGACGTCCTGTAGTATCGGTGAACGACGCTTTCGGACATGGATTCCTATCGTCAGCATGGTTTTCTAGGGAAGCAAACCAAACTCTGAGAGCCTGCGGCCACAGCCAGATTAGAACCAATAATCTCTTGGATGGTTCAAATGGCTCTGAGCACTATGGGACTTAACTTCTGAGGCCATCAGTCCCCTAGAACTTAGAACTACTTAAACCTAACTAACCTAAAGACATCACACACATCCATGCCCGAGGCAGGATTCGAACCTGCGACCGTAGCGGTTGCGCGGTTCCAGACTGTTGCGCCTAGAACCGCTCGGCCACTTCGGCCGGCATGTGGCAGTGCTATAATGTACGCCATAAAAATACGTGGGAGTCACAGGTTGTGTGGTGACTACTTTCTTTAATGATACGTTGCGATTTGTACAGCATCAGTTTAATCTGAAAAAAAATCCTTACAGAACCACAAATAATACACAGCGCATAATAGTAGGTAGCTGACCACTAAGAACAGATAGGAAATAATCAAAGTGCAGTTATGAAAATATACCAAGATTAAGGAAAACACGTCGTACATAAGTATGGAGTCAAATTATTAAATACATTAGACCATTCAAAACTGAATCATTACGATGGCTGCCACGAGATGGCAGTAACGGGTGAGCATAAATGCATAAGACTTCATCATAATTATTAAAGTCTCTTGAAGAATGACGAAAATACGACCTGGAGGCCGTGTATAATTAGAAAGCAATGTACGTCAAATGAAAAACCATGAAGTAACATCTGTCTTAAACGCAAAAACCAATTACATGTCGCAGGGAAGAGAAGCCAATAGGAGAAGGCCAAGTGAACATGGGAGGGGCTAACCTGTGGGTCGGCAAGACGAATAAGGCTTTTACTGCAAGACACTTATGATTAAAATAGATATACATACATTGACAGCCTGTGCGTAGTATCCACTTCTGGAAATATATTTATATTTTTTTACACTTTTACAACGTAGGTTGGATTAGATTAGTTTTTCGTTCCATAGATCCGTGCTGAGGAGATCCTCGTGGATGTGGAACATGTCTTTTTTTTATTTTTATTTTAGGCATCCTAGGTAACACTGGTCATTATTGTAAAATGACATCATTGGATCCTAAGAATTGCAGCACACAATAGCAATGACATGTAGTAAACACACAGTCTTACATTAGTCAAGACATTCAAGTGTCGAAAGCTGCAGGTGTAGAGTGGGTGGAGAAGGGGATAGCGGGATTTGTCGGAAAGGACTTTGACAAATGACAGATATAAATAAAACAAACGTAATAAAACATCTAGGTAGAATTGGAGAAACATGGCTACACTTTCATGTGCAGAAAGTAATCCGTGGGCTAAAAGACCACTGGTTTAAATAATTACCTAGAAATACTACAACATATGTTTCATGCACAATGCGGGCCATTATTGTAAACAACGTTAAAGTGGAAGGAATTACAGCAAACAATAATCGGAAGATACAAAACTTCATAGAAATAGTACAATGTGGGTTGCAGCATTGGTCAATAACATAAACTAACAATATTTTAGTAAAGCATATAATATCAATGACATAAAGTGAACATAAAATCGTAAATTTGTCAGGGATCATTCAGATGAGGGAAGCTGCGGCTGGGGAGGGCGTGTGGGGAGAGAGGGTAACGGAATTTACAGGGAACAAATTTGACGAATGACCGATATAGATGAAACAAGAGTAATAACATATGTAGATAGAACTGGAGGATCATGATCATACTTCCACGCACGTGAAGTAGCCCTGTAGGTTAAAAACCATTGAGTTAAATAAGTACATAGCAATAGTACAAAGTACGTTCCACAGGCAACACTAATCATTAATGTACACTAACAACATTAAAATGGAAGAAGTTATAGCGCACGCAATTCTTGCCCTGGAGTGAACATAGGACCGTAAACAGCCGAAGGCCATCCAGGTAAGGCTAGAGGATGGGCGAAGAGGAGCGCAGCGGCATCTGTCGGGAAGAAAGTTGACTAATGAGAAAATACGAAGTACACCTTAAGATAGTAACATACATACGGAAAATTCCACTAACATAACTTCCACGAATGTAACCATAATTTCGTGTGTAGAGAGTAGCTCCGAAAGATAAAAAAACCATTGGGTGAAGCTTGTAATAAAAAGCTGATTCATCTTGCCGACCCACAGATTGGCCCCTCCCACCTTCAGCTGGCGATCTCCTATTGACTCCTGTCCCCTGCAACATGAGAGTTGTTTATCTAATATAATTTGCAATTGTCTTAAAGAGTCTAGACAAAAATTCACAACTGTCTCCGATGTTACGTTAACGAACTTCAGCAGCTTTTGTTGGATTCTGGCAGTCTCAGTAAAATAGTGACCAACTAACGGAACATCTTGCAATAGTTTTATGCAGTCAGACACGGAGTGTGGTGCGAGAATATTTTTAACAACTTCTGTAGCTTTGTTCCTGGCTGTAGACTCATTTGCGGCAACTTCGGAGTCAGTGTACATTGCGGCATTCAGTGTTACGGTACAGACAAAAGAAATGAAGGATTGACGATGCTTAACAACTTTATAAACTGTTGTTAGTTCTGCAGCAGCAACGAGCAATTCTTCCTTGATATCTTCTTTAATCATGAATGTAGAAGTAGGCTCTGATGCCGATGTTCAAATATGTGTGAAATCTTATGGGACTTAACTGCTAAGGTCATCAGTCCCTAAGCTTACACAATACTTAACCTAAATTATCCTAAGGAGAAACACACACACCCTTGCCCGAGGGAGGACTCGAACCTCCGCCAGGACCAGCCGCAGAGTCCATGACTGCAGCGCCTGAGACCGCTCGGCTGATCCCGCGCGATTTTTCGTAGAAATGTGATGCCTCACATCTGCTTTATGCCCGAGAGTTGCTGAGATGAAACAGCTACAAATCGCACACAACGCTTCCTGATCCGTACGTTCTTTCTTGACAAACGATGTCTCTTTTGTATAAGCATCCGAAAAATGACACTTTCTCTTTCCATCCTGAGACGTTTTCGTAAGCTACGATAAGAGAAATTTATTAGACAGTAAACAGTCGACAATAAAACTTAGTCATCGAAGTACACGTCACTACACGTTTCACGCCCTATGTACCCTCAGTAAACACTTCAAACGTTACTAACTTGCACTGGTAGTTAGTATTACATTTAGAAAGAATAGTCTTTTCAGATCGCCCTCAGTAAACACTTCAAACGTTACTAACTTGCACTGGTAGTTAGTATTACATTTAGAAAGAATAGTCTTTTCAGATCGCCATTCAGACGGGAACTGCCCGATTCTTCCGCGTGGCGCTGCTTGAATAGTTCCAGCCCCGTAATACTGGAGAAGTATGGTATTTACTGGAATGATGGCGCTAGATCTAGAAGGTGCTTGCATCGTCGTTTCAGGATACAACATGTAACTCTGTCTGTGGGACGACCTTGTAAATATAAACTTGCTGATATAAATAAAACTAACTGAGGCTGCATTTACATATTGCGCTAATAGATGGCGTTACTTGAGTACATGAGCCAAACTCGTAACCGCATTTTACAAAATCGGAACAAATTAGGGTCATATCGGGACAAGAAGGTCGTCGCAACGGTGACGGTCCCTATGTATCAGGACTAATGGCAACCTCATGCCCCCCCCCCCCCCCCCCATATCTACAGGGTGTTACAAAAAGGTACGGCCAAACTTTCAGGAAACATTCCTCACACACAAATAAACAAAAGATGCTATGTGGACATGTGTCCGGAAACGCTTAATTTCCATGTTAGAGCTCATTTTAGTTTCGTCAGTCACCTACGCTCAATGGAGCACGTTATCATGATTACATACGGGATACTCTACCTGTGCTGCTAGAACATGTGCCTTTACAAGTACGATACAACATGTGGTTCATGCACGATGGAGCTCCTGCACATTTCAGTCGAAGTGTTCGTACTCTTCTCAACAACAGATTCGGTGTCCGATGGATTGGTAGAGGCGGACCAATTCCATGACCTCCACGCTCTCCTGACGTCAACCCTCTTGACTTTCAGTTATGGGGGCATTTGAAAGCTCATGTCTACGCAACCCCGGTACCAAATGTAGAGACTCTTAGTGCTCGTATTGTGGACGGCTGTGATACAATACGCCATTCTCCAGGGCTGCATCAGCGCATCAGGGATTCCATGCGACGGAGGGTGGATACATGTATCCTCGCTAACGGAGGACATTTTGAACATTTCCTGTAACAAAGTGTTTGAAGTCGGGCTGGTACGTTCTGTTGCTGTGTGTTTCCATTCCATGATTTATGTGATTTGAAGAGAAGTAATAAAATGAGCTCTAACATGGAAAGTAAGTGTTTGCGGATACATGTCCACATAACATACTTTCTTTCTTTGTGTGTGAGGAATGCTTCCTGAAAGTTTGGCCGTACCTTTTCGTAACACCCTGTATAGCCGAGCTTGAGGGCACGTGCGTAGTTACTTCTGCACCTATCGATGATTGTCCGTCCAAGATAACATGCTACGTTCCCCCTCCGAGAGTACAGTTACGTGATCGTGGAGATTACGCGAAGGATGTAGTAAGACGGGCGCGTGGTATCGACCAGCTGGGCCGCCCTGCTGGGGCGTACGTGACCCGCGGCACGTGCCTGTCTGGCTGGCTGGCTGGCGCTGAGCGCTGAGCGCTGACCCGCCCACAGCCCGGCGGCGAGCTGGCTGCGCCGCGCCGCGTGTCCACCCTGCCGAGCGCACATCTCGCTGCAGGCGACCGGCTGCATCTCTTTCTTGTCGGACATGCCGGTCTAGTCGCACAGCTCGTGTCGGGAAACTGAGAGACCGCGGGACCGCGTGCTCGAATTCCGATCGAACCACGGCATTTTCATTTTGCTTGTAACATAGCTTTTACATCGCAATGGTTTGAAGATTCGCCACGAACGACACGTCATTCGGATTCCGTATTAAACAGTAATCCCCATTCCCATGTAAAATTCCTGGGTCGGTTTAGGATCACACAAGTCGCCGAAATGGAGTTCAATGAAAAAACGCCAAGCAGGCCGTTGAGATACATGGAATTATTATTATCATCTCTTTCCTAATGTGGCTACGTATCGTTTGAGACTCTTGCAGTAGGGAAGCGCCATCCACACGCACCTATTCTAATGTACTTTTACCATCGTGCTCTAAATCAATGCGGGTACATTAAAATAGTGTACCGGATAGGGGATTCGAGTCACGAGCTTCATCTTTCGTGGTTAACACACTAGCCAGATGGGTATCCAGGCAGGACACACGTTTCGTCCTCGCAGCTTCAGTTCTGCTAGTAGCCTATCTCCCTCCTATTATCATAGTTTCAATATGTTCTGGTACATACCTTGCTGGACTAGTACTCACGGCGGGAAAGATATTGACGAAAAAATGTAGTCGGCGAAAGGTGGCAATTGGCCCTGAATAAAGCAAAGTGTGAAGTTATTCACGTGAGTGCTAAAAGAAATTAGCTAAATTTCGATTACGTGATGAGCCACACAAATCTGAAGGCTGTAAATTCAACTAAATACTTAGGGATTACAATTACAAATAATCTAAACTGGAACGATCATATAGATAATATTGTGGGTAGAGCAAAGCAAAGACTGCGATTCATTGGCAGAAAACTTAGAAGGTGCAACAAGTCTACCAAAGAAACTGCTTACACTAAGCTTGTACGCCCTATTCTCGAGTATTGCTGTGCGGTGTGGGATCCGCATCAGGTGGGACTGACCGATGACATCAAAAAAGTACAAAGAAGGGCAGCTCGTTTTGTATTATCGCGAAATAGGGGAGACAGTGTCACAGACATGATACGTGAATTGGAGTGAAACATTTATCAGGAATATGCCCTATGAAACGTACAACTAACAGTGAAATTAGTGGTATTCGGGCTCGTTCAGAAAGGCGCAGGTAATCCTTCTCACACATCTGCATTACTAAACAAGCCTTAATCAAGGTCCAAGTTGCAGGTTACCTATGTAACGGCTTCCAGTGCAACAGAAATTTGATTTTCAATATTTTATTCAGTAACTGACTGAATTTAAAAACATTAAAATTCAGTCATAATCTGTTCATTAAGAGCTATAATCTTATGTTAAAGTAACACAACAAGCCAATCATTAGAGTTAGAAAACGTGTATACGTCTAGAAGCATCACAACTCGTGGAGCGTAAATTACTCAGACTATATTCATCCAGTGCTTGACAATGAGAGCACGTAGGGACCTGCAACAAAAAAATTTCTCGCTGAAAACCCCCTCAAAATGAAGGGAGGAAAAAAGTTTATCGCTTACGACATTTTCGTAGTTCATTCAGTAAAACTGACGCATCAGACATAACGTTTTAATTTATGACTTCTTAACTAATAACTATTCGCATAACATTTTTCATAAAGTATCCACTTGTACCACTGAACGTATTTGCAAAATTATATCACTGTACAACACAGTTCTGGTGATACTACTAGGGGTATGGTTGCTTAAAGAATCCGGGGTGCGGGTTTACTGATGGTCTGCTAACTGAGCTGGAGCTGGAACTGGAATGAATAGTACTGCTACACTACGTGTTCTCCTGTACCGATTACTTCCGAGGTAGTATAGTAGAATGGTAGCGGTGAAAATCAAAATATTGTTCAACAATTTTTATACATTTTTACTACTCTTTATTCATATTTCACACTTCCAATAGCAGTAAATGTATTTTCTAAAGGGTTTTATGTGTCGGTATTTGGCTGATGGAATGTTAAGTGTACGCTTCCCATCACACGGCGTACGCATGCGCTGACTGTACTATCAGAGCTAGGAGAACCTCAGCGGCGACGAGAGAGAAATATGGCTCGCTGCTCATACAGAAATAGACGTCTCCCAGTGGGAGTGTCTGAGCATGTGACGCGAGACAAAGCCGTTACGGAAGTGTCGCAGGGGGAACTACCACAGGGGAATCCAGTGCTTCCCCCGGCGCTATGCTTAGAAGCTATCTCAATGAGAGCACGTATCTATGTTTTACGTAAATACCATTGCTTTAAAAGATAATACCAATTCTTAAAAAGAATAATAATTTGCTTACGATGTTTTTTTCAGCTGCAGTAAGCCCTTTGCAGTTTTTAGCCTTGGTAATGGTGCTTCAGTTCCGTAACCGTGGATTGAATTATTAAGAAATACAGCAACCGGTTTACTATTTTTGTAGTTTTATGTGTACAGAGACGCGTTTTTGAAGTTTTACCCATCATCAGCTGGTGCAATACATTTACACATTATCAATATGACGTCTTTTTATCGACCACATTTTGAATGATATAGCTGACCTATGTAAAATAGCCCATTTACTTATTACTTTCCCCGAATAGTGCATTTACGTTTAATTAATAATTAGAGACAGTTATTCTCTTGCGGTATAAATAAATGTAAATGTCGTGTGACTAGTGCCTCCCGTCGGCTGGACTGTCGAAGGGTGCAAGTTTTTCGATTTTACGCTACTTCGGCGACTTGAGCGTCGATGGGGATGAAATAATGATGATTAGGACAACACAACACCGAGTCCGTGAGCGGAGAAAATCTCCGACGTAGCTGGGAATCGAACCCGGGTCCATAGGATTGAAATTCTGTCGCGCTGACCACTTTTTTCCGTTGTTGATCATGGTGTTTGGTTGTTTCAGACGTCACAGGACATCCTTTCAAGTTCGTTTGTTGATCCGTCCATTCAATTTTTTTTATTACAGAGGCCAAGCAGCTCTCTTACCGAACACGCTGAGCTACCATGCCGGCTCTATATAAACAAACGCATACAGTATCTGAGGGGAAATATCCGGAGAGACTAATGTGATTCGGTTTTGCCCACTAGATGTCACGAGAGGCTAGCCCGCCAGTATAAAAGGAGGTGGGGAGTATTGCGTTGTCAACAGAGAAGAAGTAACAACAGAATGGATAGGTCAGGAGAGCTCAAAAAGTGGCTTGGGAAGTGGAGTACTCATTGGACGTCGCCTGTGTAACAGATTCATTACGGAAATTTCCACCCTTCCAAAGCTGCCCAAGTCGACCATTGGTGACGTGATTGTGAAGTGGTAATGGGCAGGAACAATCACAGATAACCAAGACCAGGCAGATCTCATGTAGCCAGCCAGGGTGGCCGAGCGGTTCTAGGTGCTTCAGTCTGGAACCGCGCGACTGCTACGGTCGCAGGTTCAAATCCTGCCTGGGGCATGGATGTGTGTGATGTCCTTAGGTTAGTTAGGTTTAAGTAATTCTAAGTCTAGGGGACTGATGACCTCAGACGTTAAGTCCCATAGTGCTCACAGCCATTTGAGCCATTTGAACAGATCTCATGTACCGACGGACTGGACTGTCGGGCATTGCAAAGGCCGGTTGTAAAAAATCACGTGAAATAAGTCGAAGGAATCACTTGTGAGTTTCAAAATGCTACTAGCAGTCCAGAAAACATAATGAATGTGTGTAGGCAGATAAGAAATAATGGCGTGTAATGATCGAGCAGCTCCTCCTCTGTTGTTCAGTGATCAGGTTTCGAATACCAGCGGTAGCAGCTGGGAGAATGGCGTGCTGAAAAGATGTCGTTATGACCCCACTGCATAAGAAGGAATTTAACAAAGGACTATTACATCACCCATGATCATAACAAACGCGCGAAAAAACGCTGAAGCATGGAAACGACGGCTTTTGCGTTGCTGGGCCCGACTAGAATCTTTGAACAGTAAACTATTCCAATCTTAAACGCAATTAATATGGTGCGCAGCGCTATTTGTACCAAAACATTGACGCCGGTGTTTTCAGAACAGACTTCCACTGTGCAAGGAGATGACACCTATGCCTGTTGCAAAACTAAAATTAGCGGTGAGAAGTGTTCTGTATAGTTTTCAAACTGTTTGTGATGCGCGGAACCATAATAGTTACAACGAACGCTAGTAATACTTTTAAAGTAACCGAAATGTATTTGGTCGAATCAAAGACTTATTCGATGAAATACAGCAACCAGACACTATCTCTGTAGCTTTCTTTACAGGGAGACAAAGTGACAGTTATTGAACTATATGAAAAGAGGTAAATTTGTAACAAACTACGGCATCCACACACTTTATTCAACATGTAAACGTCAGTACAGGTATTCGGATTTAGGTTATGACTCTTTCGATATGCCTGCCATCATTGGCGATTATGTGGCGCAGACGAATAGCGAAATTCTACATGACCCGCTGAAGTGTCGGACCGTCGATGACCTCCTGGGGCTGGACGTTTCAGCTGTTAGTGACATTCGGGTAAGGGGTGAGAAAGAAGAGGAAGTGGGAGAATACAAGGTCTCCAGGATGAAATTTTCACTCTGCAGCGGAGTGTGCGCTGATATGAAACTTCCTGGCAGATTAAAACTGTGTGCCCGATCGAGACTCGAAATCGGGACCTTTGCCTTTCGCGGGCAAGTGCTCTACCATCTGAGCTACCGAAGCACGACTCACGCCCCATACTCACAGCTTTACTTCTGCCAGTATCTCGTCTCCCACCTTCCAAACTTTACAGAAGCTCTCCTGCGAACCTTGCAGAACTAGCACTCCTGAAAGAAAGGATATAGCGGAGACATGGCTTAGCCACAGCCTGGGGGATGTTTCCAGAATGAGATTTTCACTTTGCAGCGGAGTGTGCACTGATATGGAACTTGCTGGCAGATTAAAACTGTGCGCCCGACTGAGACTCGAACTGGCAGAAGTAAAGCTGTGAGTACCGGGCGTGAGTCGTGCTTCGGTAGCTCAGATGGTAGAGCACATGCGCGCGAAAGGCAAAGGTCCCGAGTTCGAGTCTCGGTCGGGCACACAGTTTTAATCTGTCAGGAAGTTTCGTATCAGCGCACACTCCGCTGCAGAGTGAAAATCTCATTCTGGAAACATCCCCCAGGCTGTAGCTAAGCCATGTCTCCGCTATATCCTTTTCAGGAGTGCTAGTTCTGCAAGGTTCACAGGAGAGCTTCTGTAAAGTTTGGAAGGTAGGAGACGAGATACTGGCAGAAGTAAAGCTGTGAGTACCGGGCGTGAGTAGTGCTTCGGTAGCTCAGATGGTAGAGCACTTGCCCGCGAAAGGCAAAGGTCCCGAGTTCGAGTCTCGGACGGGCGCACAGTTTTAATCTGCCAGGAAGTTTCATATCAGCGCACACTCCGCTGCAGAGTAAAAATCTCATCCTGGAGACCTTGTATTCTCCCACTTCCTCTTCTTTCCCACCCCTTACCCGAATGTCACTAACAGCTAAAACGTCCAGCCCCATCTTACTTGCAGCCTCTGCCAGCTCTACCTTCTTCCCAGAGTAGCCCCCATTGATATTAATAGCTCCCCATCTCATTAACATTTGTTTGCCAAGTCGTATCTTAGGAGTCCCTAGTTTGTCAGTTAGAGATGGGACTCCGTCACCTCCGAAGGTCCGAGGCATTCTGCTCTCATTGTTGCCAGCATCATATTTAAAGTACCAGGGAAGCAGGTTTTCTAGCGTTACTTGCCCTGAGTCCCACTGGGTTTTACACCTAACGGCTGAGGGACTATCCGGTGGATTTGGTAGGCTTTGCCGTATGAGCACAAAGGTGACCACGACTCAGAATATGTCCGAGATGCCCAGCCTTATTCCAAAGTAACTGGTATCCCGACTGTCGGGACCATTTACTTGGCCACTCATACGTTGCCCGTGGTTCATGAACTAGGACATGACTACAGGAACCCACACCATGAACCACAGCTCCGTTGACATTAAATATTGATTTGAAATTGAGGTAGCAATTCCTAAAGGATAGCCTCGAGCTCAGAACGGTATGAACGTGAAAAGTAAACCACGGGAAATTCGGGAAGAAGAAATGGAAATGTGATGCTATAGAAGACTGTAAATGATTAAGAGGAGAGATAAGATAAGAAAAAGTTACGCACTGAAATGAAAACGCGGCGTAAGAAGTCCGTGGAGCAACGTTACCAGAATGCACCTCCCAAGTTATACAGGAAGAGTCAACTTTGCGTTGGAAGGAGCGTAGAGGGGACCAATCGTAGGGGAAGACAAAAACCAGAATATACTTAGCAGCTTATATAGGACGTTGGTAGTTAGTCACGTAGATATGAAAGATAACGCTAGACAGAAGGAGGCGGGGACGGCTCCAAACCGGTCGAAAGGCTGATGACTTACAAAAAATGGCGTCATATGCCATGAATGTTATAAAAGCAGCAAACACAGTTAGCCTTCGTGTCACAGTTACACTTCGATAACGCCAGTGACATTCACTAACGCAGCTGAGTTGGTTCCGTCTAGATGTGTGTTGGCTGGAACAAGGAAAACGCCTTCATGACTTGGCTAAAAAGGAAACTCGCTCCAGTTCTCGTTGCCTTGTTAACAACCAGACTATAAGCTACCTCAAGCAATTTCAGTCGACTTCTTGTAAGTCTTATTCCAGTTGAGAAATCCAGTTTTGATCTGAATCTTTTATAATCTAGCACGTTCTTGTGTGCGTTTGTAAGTTTACTTCAGTTCGACAATCATCAGTTTTTGTAACGTGGTCTATGGTTTGGAGGATTCCCTATGTTAGTTAGCATGTTTCCAGAGTTTTACTCTTTCTCTTAATGGCGTATTTGGAGCTGGATTTCGAGGCGTCCTTTGAAACAAACGAGCGGTACGGCATTGGGCATTACAGTGGAGCACTGCGCTCATATTACGGAAGACTTTCTAGAGACGTTTAAAGCAAAAGTTCAAACTGCTGTTCCAATCACAGATTCGGGTTGCTTATACAGTTACGAGTTTAATGGTACCAGGCATGAAGCTGCACATCCGTTTACTGAAAAGACAGCGAATTTAATTCGCTTAGTTATGCATTAAATAATTTTCTCAAACTATCTGTAAGCACAGATAGCTTGCCAGAATATATAAATATCAGATGGTAGGGACAGAGAAATTTCTGAGTTGAACAGACATTTAATTCATATATTCGTCAAAATGGCGTAGAAGCGCAGAAGATCCAGTGGCCGTTGGTTTAAAAAATTCACGACGGTAGCGTAGAGGGACACCGGCCACTTCGACTGCCAGACGCCTGGCGCCATCCCAGTAAAGCCATCCTGTGTGTGGGCGGGCCGAACAGACCCTCGGCTGAAAGTCTAAGCGACCGTCGGTATTGCCGACCTCGCTCATTGGCGGTACGGTCCTTTTGCTGTCGGAGGAAGCATACAGACAGAAAACGGTAGCCTTCAGCGCGGTAGAATCTGAGTGCGTGGTTCTGTCACACACATCTCAAGTAGCATTGTGGATCAGGACTCTAGTAAGGGATGTAGAGCCTAACATCAGTATGAATCCCACCAAGATAGTCTGTGATAACAAGGGAACTATAAACTTAGCCAAAATGACATATGACATCCGAAATAGCGGTTCAGAAGAGGGGGGGGGGGTTTAGGTATATATGAACACTGTATTTCGTATGTTAATGTGGCTGCGACAAATTGTACTGCAAGTGTAATATGCCTCTGTGACAGTGTTTTGTATACTCTGTAGCGTTACCTTAACTGCGTACTGTAATGCGCTGTTCTATTTAATTGATATTTTTCGTATTCGGAATTACTTATTTCGCTGCACTAGTCCCGACAGGGGAGAAATGAAGTGCATAGGTTTTAGGAGCCGATGACCGATATCACATCTGGTGCCTTCCCATGACTTTTGGTATATTTTGATATGAGACTTCCATTGATTGGTAATACGTGTGTAGCGGTCTCTCAGCAACGGATGCTTATGCCTTCTGACTTTATTCTTTTTTTTTAATGTTACAATGTAGCCAGTTGCCTAGTTACAAAAAAGGATCTCTGCTGGCGTTACGTAGTTGTAAAAGACTGAAATTTTGCCAGTGGTTGCTACTACACTAGCCAGTTTCTATGCACTAGTTTCTTGCTACTCGTTGGTCCAGTTGAACGCGGATTTCTGTGCCTGCCACTGTGCGGCGCTCTACCAATACGATCCACAACTGTTTACCTAAGCTTCTAATCCATCCCCACAAATTCCCGCTTTCTTTTACGGATCACTAGGTCCTTTGAGAGCCAGGACGGGCCACATGGTAAGTCCGTTGATTATAAAAAGTACCTGCTCCACATTTTTGCTAATACATTTTTAAAGACCTATGAGTGAGTCACGGAACTATAGTTTCGAAGAAAGAAGCTCTTTTTTATTACGTAGTAAGCCAATGCTTGTAAAACGAATAACTCACACTTCAGGCAAGAAAAACTTGTAGGATGTAGGGTCTTACATCATACTCGATAATCTGCAGTTTGAAGTACATTTTTCATGTAGTGTAACACATTTACTATTGTATAGAGTTATAAACCAATGCAATTGAGTTTTATCCGGTACAGCCAACTTGATAACGATATGGAGGAGGCCAGAAAGGAACGCTGCACGGCATTAAAGTGAAGCTTTTTCTCCGCTTTTGTTCCGCGATTCAGCAGCGGGCTCGGTAATATGGGAGAGAGAATGATCGACCGATGGAAACCGACGTTTCATAACCGAGTGCCTGGATGACCCTCTCTCGCTACGTTCATTCTTCTCGCAAAACACTGAAATTTCTGTAAATTAAACTCGCCTTTCTTACGCTCACACTTAAAGAAAAACTTGATAGATATGTAAGGTGCGCCCCTTTCTTCACATCCCCATTTCTCCTCCTCCTTTCCTCTTTTCGGTCTTACTAACCGCTTAAAAACAGACAACAGGAAGTTAAAAAAATTACGAAAACATAGACATCTTCACTATTAAGTGACTAGCATTCTACCATGTTTATGAATGCCCAGGACTTACGTAATGATTTTTATAATTTAAAGTGCTGGAACGAAATATATCCACGTCCTGTTTATTAGAAAGCATGTGCGCGTAGTGACTGGCTGGAGGTGGTAGGAGTCTTAACTTCTGTCACATGTTTCTCCTTTGGCGTTGCAATTTTTACAAATAATAGTGTGCTTGAGAAGAACTTTAAGAGTCAGCAATGTGTATTGTGCCTAGTTAAGTATTAGACCTTCTTCCTCTTCTTTTAGGAAACAATGAGCGGAAGCGTTTTAAAGTGTCCCAAATACAACATTAACCCCCAGGATTAGTCAGAGTATCTTGACTGATCACCTAATTGTCACATTCGCTACAGTCATGTATATGGGTTGTCGATACTTTTGCTACAAGAAGGGCTTGGAGACGGTTAATGTGAGAGTTTAGAATGTGTTGGAATATCAGTTCGCGCACTTTATGTGCAATTAATACGTGTCGAAAAGAAAATATCGCTGTATCATTAGCTGCCGATGTATATGAATAAAATCGCCGTTGATAGTAAAACTTTGCATAAGAATGAATGCAGCCTGTGTTTGAATTATAGGTAACAGGCTACAATGTAGTAATTGAATAAATTTAAGAAAATTGAGGGAAATTGAATGAAGGTCGTTTGTACCAAAATTTGCAGATAAACTCTCACTGATAAGGGCCGAGTACGTCAACTAATGACCCACATCTGCCGTATAAAAGCAGTACCTGTAACGAGGGAACTGTGGAGATTTGGGTGACAGTCGCAGACCGCAATACGGTATTTCCCTTTCCGCATACACGTCTGTTTGGCGTTTGTTCGAGAGTGACGTGTTGTTTTCCGGAGTCAGCTCTGGATGTTTGCCTTTCGCGGCAGGCCGGTTATTTTTATCTATGTTTGAACTTCCAGGACAAGCCGGAGAGGTCCCCCGCCGAGATAGATAGCCTCCTTTATAGGAGACTCGCTGTTTTCTGTTTTCCTGCTCGCGTGGCTCGAATGGGTTACGCACACAACAGCAGCCGTAAACAGATCTCGTGCGTTCTGACAGTGTAAGGTGGTCGTGGGAAGACTGTTGAGGCCAGGAATGATTACATAAACAAAATAGATTTGAGCTCCTTGCGTATAATGCTTCAACTGAATCAAACAAAGGAGTGGCCTTACTTTGTACAAGCCAATGTCCTCGTGTTGGACGTCCTGTTTCGTACAGCTCTATGTGGGTGGGTGCTCAGATGATGTTCTGTAGCACTGAAACATTTTGAGAACTCCTGATTACTGTTGCCGGTCCATCCAGTATTTAAGACGATCAGCCTGGGATCTAGTTTCACTGTTCACATGTTATTAAAGTCAGCTGCGGATTTATTCGAATGTTCGTGATTAATAATGCGATCCTACAGGCTGCATTACGGTACCATTTTTTTAACTTTTATTTTCTTATCATCATCATCTAAATGTGGGGAGGAAACTACTGGAGGCACAAAAAAACGTTGTTGCGAGGTGTGGCTATAAAATAACGATACTATTGCTGTAAAACAAATTATTTAAAAAAACGTGTGTATTTAGTTACTGTCACACTCATTTTTTTCTTATTTTCTGACTGAGTTTGAGTAAGACCCTCAAGTTAGTAATGTTAATTAACAATTTGACCTTAAGAAACCAAGTGAAGACATACAATTTCATTAATATCGAAAAAAAAAACAGTTATCTTCACTTTAAATCTTGTTTCGCTTATTCGAGCTTTTTTCGCCATGGTGAAGTCGAGTCATTGCAATACACGGATTGGCGCTTAGTTTCTTGATCATTAGTGAAAAAATAAGATTCGTCACACATTATCACTCTTTCCGAGAACAGGATCTTTTTCGGTGATATTCAAAGTGTCAGCACAAACATTTTCACGGACTGTTTTTTTTTTCGATCGTGAGAATTTTCGGCACAAGTTTCGGTCTCACTTTTCTCGCGTTAAATTGGTTATGTAAAATTTGCCTAACACGTTGTTTGTCAATTCCTGTAGTTTCAGCAATCGATCGAATATTCAACCGACGGTCAGATCGAATGAGATTACCTACTTCATAGATATTTATATCCGTTTTCGATGTGGAACAGCGTCCCGGGCTCGAGTTATCTTCAACGTCTTCTCAGGCATCTTGGAAACGCTTGAACCACTCAAAATAGTCTTTGCCTTACATTTCTTTTAGTAAAAGAACGGTTTCAGTAGCAGTTATTCCAAGTTTCATGCGAAACTTCACTACAATTCGTTGATGTATTATCACACTTACTGATTTTTCCGGCAAAACAAAATAACTGCTCTTAGACAAACAGAGGCCACGGCCACACTGATTTACCAATAGACGCCAGAGATACCAAATTCGGCCGAGAAGGCTCATGCTTCACATCTATTGGTCGTTTATCTTTGACGCATATGTACTTACTCTGTGACAGCATCAATCCCGTTATTTTACAGCCACAGCTCGTGTGAGTGCATTTTCTAGAAGAGATGTACCCGCCGTTGCTGCCGGGATGTCGCGACGTTGCTACTCATTGAGTGACGTCTCATCGCATTAAGTTGTGTCACTCGATCCCTTGTTGTCGCTGGACGCCTCCCCCAGTCTCGCTTGCAGCTGTGTGCTATGTGCTCTTTTCCTTTTCACCGAGTCTAAGAGCCGTCCGGTACTAGCTACTGCTGTTTCAAGTATCGTTTGTCGCCTTCTGTAACCAAGGAAAGAGTCCGCCCCCGGTAGCTGAGCGAGCCGGCACGGTAACTCAGCGTCTTCGGTCAGAGGGTTAGATGCCCTCCGCAATAAAAAAAAAAAAAAAAAAGAAAAACTGAGTGAATGGATCAATAATGAACCCCAACGGGCGTCAGGGGACGTACGCCACGAACAATTGCAACGAACTATAACGAACAAAATGAGATTATAAAAAAAAAGTGGTCAGCGCGACGGAATGTCAATCCTAAGCGCCCGGGTTCGATTCCCGGCTGAGTCGGAGATTTTCTCCGCTCAGGGACTGGGTGTTGCGTTGTCCTAATCATCATCATTTCATCCCCATCGACGCTCAAGTCGCCAAAGTGGCGTCAAATCGAAAGACTTGCACTCGGCGAACGGTCTACCCGACCGGAGGCCCTAGTCACACTAAGAAAGGAAAATTGGGATTTAACGTCTCGGCGACATAGACGTTAGACGCAGAACATAAATTCTAGTTGGGGAATGATGGGAAAGGAAACCGGCCATGGCTTCTCAAAGCAAACGTCCAAGCATTCACATAGAGCTGTTTATCGATATCACGAAAAATCTAATTCTGGATAGCCAAAGGGACATTGGAATCAGAATTCTTCCGAATATGTGTCCACTGACTTCTCACCACTGCGCCAACTCGTTTAGTTTCAGTTCCTTAGAAATGCAGTGAATGAAAGTAAATGAATGAAATGGGTTCTCTGTTGATCCACAACATTTTTCACACTTTTTTTTAGATTGTAACCATCGAGTTCACTTCCGTTTATTTTTACAAGCAACAATCGCTTTATAAAGTAAGCAATTAACTGACTTCACAAGACACAAGATATCAGTGGATAAGAGAATAAAATCTCCTTTTCATCGAAGCTATGTTTGTCTGTTGATGTACTTTCCCGATCAATAGATACCGTCTGATGACAGACATATTAGGTTATGATTTATTGCCATCATGATGGTGAGGATTTTGCAGTTCGTCGGGCGAATATGGAGAGGTGGAAACACAAATAAGCTTGAAATGAGAAAAAATACCTCTAAAATTAATTTTAACAGAGTCTGTTGTTGTAGTCTTCAGTCCTGAGACTGGTTTGATGCAGCTCTCCATGCCACTCTATCCTGTGCAAGCTGCTTCATCTCCCAGTACCTACTGCAACCTACATCCTTCTGAATCTGCTTAGTGTACTCATCTCTCGGTCTCCCTCTACGATTTTTACCCTCCACGCTGCCCTCCTATGCTAAATTTGTGATCCCTTGATGCCTCAAAACATGTCCTACCAACCGATCCCTTCTTCTAGTCAAGTTGTGCCACAAACTTCTCTTCTCTCCAATCCTATTCAATACCTCGTCATTAGGTATGTGATCTATCCATCTAATCTTCAGCATTCTTCTGTAGCACCACATTTCGAAAGTTTCTATTCTCTTCTTGTCCAAACCATTTATCGTCCATGTTTCACTTCCATACATGGCTACACTCCATACAAATACTTTCAGAAACGACTTCCTGACACTTAAATCTATACACGATGTTAACAAATTTCTCTTCTTCAGAAACGTTTCCCTTGCCATTGCCAGTCTACATTTTATATCCTCTCTACTTCGACCATCATCAGTTATTTTGCTCCTCAAATAGCAAAACTCCTTTACTGCTTTAAGTGTCTCATTTCATAATCTAATTCCCTCAGCATCACCCGATTTAATTCGACTACATTCCATTATCCTCGTTTTGCTTTTGTTGATGTTCATCTTATATCCTCCTTTCAAACAGAGTCTAGGCCTGCTAATTGGCTTAAATACAGTAATTCTAAGCATATCTCTCCATTAAACTTTTAATATTTCATGATTTTTGCGCAAAGGACCTGCTGTCTTTAAATGGTAGAAAGACTCATTCACTTACACCATCGACACAGAAGTGCTTCTGTTATTTTAAGCAGTAAAGCACATCAGTGAGCTGCACACGAGCTTTACCACCAAGTGTGGCTTGTAATAGAGCAGACACACTGATGTGTGGGACGTGGATTGCGCAGAATCGTAAAAGATTCTTTTTCCAGTACTTCTCGGACACAAGTGAGTACGTGTTCCCAGAGCAAGCGCCATCGACAAAATGTTAAAAACGGATCACGTTCAAGCCTGTAGGAACAACTTCGTCAATCTGGAGTGTTGAAGAATACAGTCGAAACAATATAACGATAACTAATAACGTGGATTTTAAAAAAAACTTGGAAGCTGAGTGACAGGTTGTTTTCTGTAAGAATGTGTCGGACTCCTTAAGTCGATAATGTACCCTCGACATAACTGTCTTCTTTGGATTTAGTTTGTAACATATAAGACCATCGCGAAAGTACGAGAACAATGAGTTTTAACGCAAGATTATGAATTACCGGAAGAGTTCATCCCGTGAAAAATTAATTGACAAATTTAGATAGTCAGTCTTTAGCATAAAGTTGGTCTAATAGCGGTAAAATGGATATTTGATACACCTGTGGAATGGAAAAATTTCGGTCTAAAGTGAAGCTCGTGGGCAATGCCGTATGTCTACGACTCGACAACGGGATGTCATCTGCTCGCTACCTCGGGCTCCTACACGAGTGTTGCCCGGTATACAGATTATACCGATTCTCAAATACCTGAATCATGTGGCAAAGTTGAAAAAAGCGGTAGTTGACGAATATGAGGCGCTCATATGACTGCAACTTGATAGAAGTCAGAATCCTCAGGACAAAATGTTCTGGCAGTATGTGCGCGCTGAATCAGCTGTTGGGTGTTTCTCAGCAGTGAATGACCCATGAAGCAAAGATAATACTACTGACAACAACAAACAACTTATCATCTGCCGTCCATTCACAATAGTCTCGATTTCAAGCTGGATCGCAGTAACTCTATGAAAGTCTGCAACTCAGATGGGCAGTTCAAAGACTTCCTACATAAAGTATAACAGAATGTCACCTAGGATCGCAAAAGAAATCCAATTCCACAATGATAATTCGAGAATACCCTTTCCTAACAAGTGGCCAGTCTTACGTGAACATGCACGAAGAGTCAGTCTGAAATAAAGACAGTTTATAAACGCCCAAGGTAGCAGCGTTGTACGTTACAGAGACGGTTAACGAGACGTTGGTCCGGTATGCTAAACAAAATTATTGGCTCTTCAGGCTGATTTTCGAACGTGCTTGAAGAAACTGACCATACGTCATAATTATGCTGTGGGTATACAGTAGGCAACAATAAACCAGCAGGGCAGCCGTGTACGTCTGCGACCGTCGTGGTTATTCGTTGATCTGCCGCCATATCGGAACTCATGGCTAACTGTCAGCGTCTGCTTGATTTATGCACCCGGGAAATAGTCGTGAAACTGCATGGGAAATCTAAAGTAGTTTTATCTATTGGAATGTCAGAAAGCGAAGTACAAAGTAAAAATTCTTCTGCTAAACACAACCGTACAAGAAAATCTACATTTACTGCTAGAGACAGGAGGGCATTACGAGGATATCGAATACCAGTGCCACGAAGGTGATGAGCTTAATATGACTTTTGGTACAGCTGATACAGAAACAATGTTATGTGAACTGCACACATAAAATATTCATATTGAGCTGATGTAATCAAATATTATTAGATTGTGAGAGACAAAGCACTAAATAGCTGCTTCTAATAAGTAATCTTTATTCACGACAGACTTTTGGCGTTATCGCCGTTTTCAGGTACGTCTAGATTTAGGTGGCGTCCATATTATGTCGGTAGTGGACTGTCTTATAACTGTCATTGTTTTAATAAGATGGTAAATGATGTCAATATGTTTAAAATAAAATGTTAATTACGCTATGACAGTAGTTTGACAGTTCCACTCTAGCGTTGTAAGAGTGGAACTGTCAAACAACTGTCACAGCATAATTAACATTTTATTTTAAACATATTGACATAATTTATCATCTTATTAAAACAGTGCAATTATAAGACATCCTACTAAAGACGTAATATGGACGTCACACCAATCTAGACGTACTTGGAAATGGCGATAAAGCGGAAACAGTCTGTTGTGAAAAAAGATTAATTATTACAAGGAGCTATTTGGTGCATCTACTGTAATAATCATGTCGTTATCAGACATATATCATACTGCTGGCCATGAAGAAGAAAAATTATTATCGAATATCTCTTATGGAGAACAGATGAAAGAAGATTTCAGCGGAAAGGAGCGCAGAACCTGGAACACCGACTAACGGAAATCCATGAAGTGTCTACTCTGTTACTTTACTTCAGTACATGTTCACAAGCACATTCAAACAGTAAAGGACAGTCCTTGTTCCCAGCAGTAAATAGCTTCTTTTAAGATGTTGCTACTCACATCACTGAAAATTTTCAGGACTGACTTCATAAGCACGGTGGTGAAACGCCATTACCTATGTTGCCTTCACAACTGCCTGTTTTCTATTATTCCGAAGAACTGTAAGCTGTTGAGAAAGAAATTGAAATCCGTTATAGCTAATAATTCTCCACATGTACAACAATTATTTAGGGTGACGCCATAAAACAAACAGTAATAATAATGCAATGTAGCAAATAGTTAATGTAATTAACTTTTCCCGTGAACTTTCATTTATTGCTGACATTGTTATCCTGTAGATAGTCTGGGAGATATCTTCGACAGAAATGTTGCCACAGATCCAAAACTTCTATTCTTGTTGTACAATTCTCTTGTTTAGTACAGAAAGCTTTAATATGGTAACAATTATTTATGAAAGACTGTGTTCTTAAACAGTTTGTTAGACAGGACCGCCAAAACATTATCTTTAGGCCAGGAATTGTGTAGTTATTGTGGTGTGTTCCCCAGTCCGCAGGCTGGTTTGATCCAGCTCTACTTTAGATTAGATCCAATTTGCGTTCCAGAGACCCAAAAATGAGATGATTCTCGTGGGTTTGGAACATGTCAGAAAGCATAATACAAAAAACATAAAACATTTTAATATAATATTCAGTACACTGATCATTAGTCAGGAGATTGTCAAAATAGGTGAATACATTACAGTAAACTTGAACTGCTAATATTTACAGAATTAATACGCTGTCAGAAGAAACATAGTCATGCACTTTCAATAAATTCACCATACACAAAATATTTAATCTTGACTGTTGTGACCAAGTGCTGTCAAAACTGAAATCTAACAGATATTTTTATTTACACTAGTCTCACAGTCCCTGTTAAGATATTCATCTATAAAATAGAAGGAGTTGGCTATCAAAAAGTCTGTCAAACACTGTTTAAAGCGTCCTTTATCTGAAACCAAGTATTTAATGGTTGCTGGCAGTTTATTGAAAATTTGAGCTACACTCTGTTCGATCCTGAGCAAAGCCTCTTCGTCCCTGAATAGCTACTGCAACCCTCCTCCCCCCATAGACGCAACCCTCTGTTACAAAACTGACTATTGCTTGCTTCGTCAGGATGTATCCTATACTGCGATAGGTTCTTTTCGTCTAACTGTGCCTTAAAATTATTTTTTCCCAATTAGATTCTGTTATCAGCTCTCATTAGTTATTCGGTCTACCTATGTAACATTCAGCATTCTACTGCAGCATCATATTTCGAGAGCTTCTAGTATCTGCTTGTTTCAGCTGTTTATAGTCCAAGTTTTATTTTCATATCAGGCTACACTTCAGAAAAGTATTTTCAGAAAACATTTCCTAAAATTTAAATTTATATTCGTTGTCGACAAATTTCTCATTTCTATGAATTTTTTCAAGACATTGCCAGTCTGCACTTTAATTTCTCTCTACCTCGCCCATCACCATTTACTTTGCTGTCCAAATAACAAAACTCTTTGCTACTTTTAGTGTCTTCCTCAGCATCTCCTAATTTTATCTGACTACATTATCTGCGTTTGACATTTCTTGACGTTCGTCTTATACCCTCTTTTTCAAGACTTTATCCATTCGGTTCACGTACTGTTTCAATTCATTTGCCTTCTCTGGCACAATTACAATGCCGTCGGCAGCCTGAAAGTTTTTATATCTTCTCCCTTTCTAATGTTCTCTTAGACTTCCTTTGCTGCAAGCTCAATGTCTAACTTCCTTCTCAACTACTCGCTCCCTTTAATAATGTTATACTCTGAAAACTGGAGTATGGTTTCTGTACAAGTTGTAGATAATCCTTCGTTTCCTGTATTTTATGCCAGCTATCTTCAGAATTTCAAAGAGTACATGCGAGGATTTGTAGCACCGTCATATTATTTTGTACAAATCGTGTCCGTATTTTTATATTGAGAGATAAGTTGCCAGAATTCCTTCGGAGGAGCTTTGACACATTTTTATAATCGCCGCTCAATGCACTCGATCTTCAGCAGGTCCTGATAAGATAAGTGGGAGGAAGACCTTTGGTACGTGCCGCTACCCCTGTTAGCGCAGCCTACGTGCTGAGGCTCTGTCACGGTACAGCACAGCGCCGTTGTGTCTCTTCTCGCAGTTTCTACAGACACCAAAGGTTAACGATAGTGGATCATTCAAGCCAGCAGTTATGCAATCGTCTGGTCGTGTTTGAGGTCAGCCACGGGGGAACTGCGAATAACGACGATAATAGTAACAAAGATAGCCTAGCAAAATGACAGTTACGCAACGAGTTAAGTAGGACGCGATTCAGAGGCGTCGTGACTGGACGGGACTATCAGACTCAGTTCTGAAAGCGATATCCACGTCTGTACGCCACAGGATACTTTACGGTGCTACTATAATCCCCATCTCCCCTCAGTGATTTGTTAGATATATTCCAGTCTCTATCTTCTCCCACAATTTTTGCCCTCTGCACCTTGCCATTAAATAACAATCATTACGAGCCATTTCGTTTAAAAACGCTTCACCTGTATCTGCAGTTGGTTATCCCTGTGAATGAGTGTGAACGGTTTACGCGAAGAGTAGAAAATTTTTTTTGTGCTTTCTTTAAACAGTAAAATTTTGAAGTGCGATGTGACTCACATGACAAAAAAAAAGGAGAATATAATTTTTCAGGACAGTTACAAGTCGCACACAGCTCTGTAAACAGCCAACTACTGTACTTCTTTAAACTGTTAATTCCAGAGTTTCTGATGATGCAGTTGTTAAATTAATGAGCGAAACCGGCCAATAAACCATAATGAGTGCGACTTGTGGCTTTCCTGTTTCCTCTACCCGCAATGCCTGCTCTCGCTAAAAATAAAGAGAACTGTCCATGTGTTTCCCAGTGTAGAGATTTCACCTGAGCACGAATAAGGTTTTAGGACTGTGGTATTAATGCTGAAAAGTGAGTTCCGTTGACTATTTGGGAAGATTTTGTGTGTAACGATTTAATCTACATGAATGTAATTAATGTTCGCAGAATACAGTACTCTGCTTTGGTTTATGGTGACGATAGACAGAAGGGAATGGATGAAGCCCAATGCCTTTACACTTCCCTCTCCTCTTGAAAATAGCCAAGAGACCCTCCGAGCTTTCGAATCCACTATCTGGCTGTTCAGTTTACTTCCAATCAAATGGCTCTAAGCACTATGGGGCTTAACATCTGAGGTCATCAGTCCCCTAGACTTAGAACTACTTAAACCTAACTAACCTAAGGACATTACACACGTCCATGCCCTAGGCAGAATTCGAACCAGCAACTGTAGCAGCTGTGCGGTTCCCTACTGAAGCGCCTATAACTGCTCGGCCACAGCGTCCGGCTCAGTTTACTTCTAACTACTATAAACAGTAAAATAACTAACATATCTCCGTATTTTTCCAGTTTTACCTTTTCTTCTTATTTTTCAACACTACAGTGAAAAGCGAAATTATGTATAATTATATATAAAATAAGGTGTAGATGAGTGCGACTTGTAGTCAGGCGTACATATGGTACATACGTTGATGAGGCAAATCATTATAACCATCTGCTTAATAGCTTGTTTGTTCGTCTTTGGAACGAAATATATCACTCATTCTGTGTATCAGGAATCCAAAAGCTTCTTTGTAGGTTTGTGGAGATATGTGGCATTAGATGTCTACGCACAGGCCATGTAATTCAGGTAAATAACGCGCCGCTAATTTGTGTACGCGCTGATGGCGCCCATTAGCGACGCAGATGGGTACCATAGAATTAAAATTTGGCGAATTTGGTAGCCGAGACATCAACGTGAGGTCACTATAATGCTCCTCAAACCATTGTAGCACGGTTCTGACTCCGAGACATCGACAATTATATTGCTGAAAGATGACATCGCCGTCGGGGAAGACATCAAGCATTGTGGGACGCATGTGGTTCGCAGCTGTCAGCGTGTCTTCTACTACAGGTTCCCGGCAGGCACAGCAGAATGTCTCCCACAGTGTAGTACTGCTTCCACCAGCCTGCGTCCGTGGTGCGCTGCACGTCTCGAGCCGCAGTTCACTTCGATGACGGCGTTTGTGGAGAGAGCCGTCGACCTAGAGTAGCAAAACTGTCATTCACCCGAAGAGCCGAAACGTTTCCATCCATCGATGGTCGAATCCCGACGGTCCCGTGCACACTGCAATCGTCATTGAAATCGTAGTTCGGTCAACATGTGAGCACCAAGGAATGGTCTGCTGCGGAGTTCCATGTTCAATAACTTACTATGAACGGTGTGCTACGAAACGCTCGTGCGTGCACCAGCACTGTGCTGTTTCGGAAGAGATGTCACGGATCACCATCTATCCTACTTTACAGAGCAGACAAGTCTCGGAACCCCATGTTCTATGTGGGGTCGTGGACGCCCAACCATTTAGTGCCTAGTTGTAGTTTCACTGTCCTCCTACCTTTTACCATAGAAACTCAACGAAGTAGAACGAGAACATTCGACCACATTCGACGTTTTCGAGGTACTCGTTCACAGGTTCTGCGTAATAACGGCCTGTCCCTTTGTCAAAGTCACTTATCTGAATAAATTTCCCCATTTGTAGCCCATATCTTTACTAGGGTGATCCCTGTCCACTTCTGCTCCGCTCATATAAATATTACTGCGTCATGTGTCTGCAACGCGACCAGGTCGCATCCAGCGTCGCAGTGGGCAGTGATCGTAATGTTTTGGCTCATCAGTGTAAATCAAGGAAGTTCTCCGCAGAATTCCAAGAGATGAGAAAGACCGAGACGTGCAAAGTGAGTAGGTGACGTGCGGGAGCAAATTTGATTCGTATCACTGAAGAGCGTACTGCATGGAAAAGTTGTAACTTATTCACCTATTTCCTAATGTTTCCACAGATTTACCAGTTAGGTGAAAAGTAGAAACACAACATGTCTATGAAAAAGAGCCCTCTGCAGGGCGCCTAGCCAAGTTACAGGCATGTACAGTCATTCTCTGATTCGCACCCACCTTCCTTAGACGCGTTGGCGAGTTCAGAGATATTGCAGCCTGTAAAACTCACGTGCTCCTCTTTCACTGCAGAACCTCTTCTGATGTTGCGCTCCTTCTGGTAACACCTTCGTATGCTTTGAATAAAGTAATAGGCCAGGGAAGGGGTTGGTTGACCACCAAATAAATACCAGACTCGTGTGACGAAAACCCACTACCCAGTCAGTCCAAACATTTTCGAGACTGGATTAATAACTGAACGCAAAATAACCATTTGCAACTATCACAAAAGTCCTTTGGAATATTTTTCAGCTCAGTGTCACATTCGCACCTTCTTCGACCATGAAGAACCGTCGGAAATCCATTCTGCACTTTGTCGTTGTCTGGTAGGTTCTTATTGATGACACCAAATCTCGTCGTCACTATCATTTTTTTCAAGAAACAAACTGTCCGCGTTCTTCATGTCAGTCAAGTCGCAGCAGGCTTCCAAGGATCGTTGTTTTTGTTCGGGAGTCAAGGCGAGCGTAACAAATTTCGCACACCGCTTCCTCTTCTTCAAAATATTCTCGAGAATTTCTTGGGTACTTGATTTAGACATGTTCAGCCGTTGCAATTTATGACACAACAACATTCACACACTACGGCCGTAAGTCCACTACTTAACACTGCTTGCTCAAAAGTTGCCACCATAGTTAATGCGCTTGCCTTGCTTATACACCAGAAGTAAATTCGGTCGCGGAACTTTTTGATGGTGTATATTGTTGGTGCCCTGTGCCCTCTCCCCAGTTAACTTGGCATGTTGGGATGGATAAGTATCACATTCGTAATCAAAGCAGTATGTCCGTAATACCAGAATTCAAGGAGCTTTCAATGGTGCCACAGATTTAAAGTAACCGAAGGCCACGTGACATTTTATCTAAAACAATTATGAGAATATCTGCATCAGGACAGTTAGTATAGCCTTAATTACCATTACAGTGCAGAGCAATGATGCAGTGGAGCGGCATAAGCTTTGTTTAGTTATTCTAACCACGTCTAAATCTGTAATTACTGTCACTATTCCAAATAATCCTTTTGTTCACCATCAAAGTCTCTTCTTACGCGAGTGCAAAATATGTCTACTTAAAACAGTAGATAAAAATTCGCTTGATGCCTTCCTAAGAGAGAGTCTCCATTCCTTCCTAGCTGATTATGTAAGTGTAAACCCGATATGGCTCAAATTCAAAGATACAGTATCGACAGCTATAGATACATTCATACCGCATAAGTTAATAAGAGACGGGACTGATCCACCATGGTGCACAAAAAGCGTCAGAACACTGTTGCAGAAGCAACGAAAAGAGCATGCCGAATTCAGAAGAACGCAAAATCCCCAAGACTGGCTAAGTTTAACGGAAGCTCGAAATTTAGTGCGGACGTCAATGCGAGATGCTTTTAATAGTTTCCACAATGAAACATTGTCTCAAAATATGCTAGAAAACCCTAAGAGATTCTGGTCGTATGTAAAGTACACCATTGGCAAAAAACAGTCAATATCGTCACTGCGCGATAGCGATGGAAATGTTGTTGGAGTTACTATATACAGTTTTCCGTAATTCCTTCACGAAAGAAGATGAGGTAAATATTCCGGAATTCGAAACCAGAGCAGCTGTTAGTATGAGTGACATAAAAGTAGATATCTTAGGTTTTGCGAAACAACTCAAATCACTTAAGAAAGGCAAGTCTTCCAGTCCAGATGGTGTACCAATCAGGTTCCTTTCAGAGTATGCAGACACAATAGCCCCTTTCTTAGCAGATCACATACAACCGCTCACTTAACGAAAGGTCTGTTCTTATAGACTGGAAAGTAGCACAGGTCACACCAATATTCAAGAAAGGAAATAGGAGTAATCCATTGAATTACAGACCCATATCACTGACCTCAATTTGCAATAGGATTTTGGAGCATATACTGTATTCGAACATTATGAATCACCTTGAAGAAAATGATTTATTAATACAGGGCTATTACAAATGACTGAAGCGATTTCATAAATTCACTGTAGCTCCATTCATTGACATATGGTCACGACACACTACAGATACGTAGAAAAACTCATAAAGTTTTGTTCGGCTGAAGCCGCACTTCAGGTTTCTGCCGCCAGAGTGCTCGAGAGCGCAGTGAGGCAAAATGGCGACAGGAGCCGAGAAAGCGGATGTCGCGCTTGAAATGCACTCACATCAGTCAGTCATAACAGTGCAACGACACTTCAGGACGAGGTTCAACAAAGATCCACCAACTGCTAACTCCATTCGGCGATGGTATGCGCAGTTTAAAGCTTCTGGATGCCTCTGTAAGGGGAAATCAACGGGTCGGCCTGCAGTGAGCGAAGAAACGGTTGAACGCGTGCGGGCAAGTTTCACGCGTAGCCCGCGGAAGTCGACGAATAAAGCAAGCAGGGAGCTAAACGTGCCACAGCCGACGGTTAGGAAAATCTTACGGAAAAGGCTAAAGCAGAAGCCTTAGCGTTTACAATTGCTACAAGCCCTGACACCCGATGACAAAGTCAAACGCTTTGAATTTTCGGCGCGGTTGCAACAGCTCATGCTGGAAAATTGGCTCATGCCACAATTGGAGACCGACGGCGCCGACTTCATCTTTCAACAGGATGGTGCTCCACCGCACTTCCATCATGATGTTCGGCATTTCTTAAACAGGAGATTGGAAAACCGATGGATCGGTCGTGGTGGAGATCATGATCAGCAATTCATGTCATGGCCTCCATACTCTCCCGACTTAACCCAATGCGATTTCTTTCTGTGGGGTGATGTGAAAGATTCAGTGTTTAAACCAAGAAACTAGCCAGAACTGCGAGCTCGCATCAACGGTGCTTTCTAACGCATTGATGGGGACATGCTGCGCCGAGTGTGGGAGGAACTTGATTTTCGGCTTGATGTCTGCCGAATCACATATCAAACATTTGTGAATGCCTTAAAAAACTTTTTGAGTTTTTGTATGTGTGTGCAAAGCATTGTGAAAATATCTCAAATAATAAAGTAATTGTAGAGCTGTGAAATCGCTTCAGTCATTTGTAATAACCCTGTACATAACCAACACGGATTCAGAAAATATTGTTCTTGTGCAACACAGCTAGCTCTTTATTCCCATGAAGTAATGAGTGCTGTCGACAAGGGATCTCAGATCGATTCCATATTCCTAGATTTCCAGAAGGCTTTTGATACCGTTCCTCACAAGCGACTATTAATTAAATTACTTCCATATGGAGTATCGTCTCAGTTCTGTTACTGGATTCGTGATTTCCTCTTAGAGAGGCCACAGTTCGTAGTGATAGATGGTGACTCATCGAGTAGAACAGAAGTGATATCTGGCGTTCCGCAAGGTAATGTCATAGGCCCTCTGCTGTTCCTGAATTACATAATTGATCTAGGTGATAATCCGAGCAGCCCCCTTAGATTGTTTGCAGATGATGCTGTAATTTACCGTCTAGTAAAATCATCAGACGATCAATTCCAATTACAAAATGATCTAGAGAAAATTTCTGTATGGTGTGAAAAGAGGCAATTGCCACTAAACGAAGAAAAGTGCGTGCTCATCCACATGGGTACTAAAAGAAATCCGATAAATTTTGGGTATACGATAACTCGCACAAATCTAAGGGCCGTCAATTCGACTAAATACCAAGAACTACAATTACGAGCAACTTAAAATTGGAAAGACCACATAGACAATATTGTGGGGAAGGCGAAACAAAGACTGCGCTTTGTTGGCAGAACACTTAGAAGATGCGACAAACCCACTAAAAAGACAGCCTACATTATACTTGTCCGTCCTCTGCTGGAATATTGCTGCGCGATGTGGGATCCTTACCAGGTAGGATTGACGGAGGTTTTCCAAAAAGTGCAAAGAGGGGCAGCCCGTTTCATGATATCGCGCAATAGGGGTGAGAGTGTCACTGATATAATACGTGATTTGGGGTGGCAGTTACTGAAACAAAGGCGGTTTTCTTTGCGGCGAGATCTGCTTCTGAAATTTCAATCACCAACTTGCTCTTCCGAATGCGAAAATATTTTGTTGACACCCACCTACGTAGGGAGAAATGATCATCATAATAAAATAAGAGAAATCAGAGTTCGAACGGAAAGATTTAGGTGTTTCTTTTTTCCACGCGCCTTTCGAGAGTGGAATGGTAGAGAAGTAGTATGAAAATCGTTCGATAAACCCTCTTCCAGGCACTTATGTGTGAATTGCAGAGTAACCATGTAGATGTAGATGTAGATCCACCTACACTCCAGGAAATGGAAAAAAGAACACATTGACACCGGTGTGTCAGACCCACCATACTTGCTCCGGACACTGCGAGAGGGCTGTACAAGCAATGATCACACGCACGGCACAGCGGACACACCAGGAACCGCGGTGTTGGCCGTCGAATGGCGCTAGCTGCGCAGCATTTGTGCACCGCCGCCGTCAGTGTCAGCCAGTTTGCCGTGGCATACGGAGCTCCATCGCAGTCTTTAATACTGGTAGCATGCCGCGACAGCGTGGACGTGAACCGTATGTGCAGTTGACGGACTTTGAGCGAGGGCGTATAGTGGGCATGCGGGAGGCCGGGTGGACGTACCGCCGAATTGCTCAACACGTGGGGCGTGAGGTCTCCACAGTACATCGATGTTGTCGCCAGTGGTCGGCGGAAGGTGCACGTGCCCGTCGATCTAGGGCCGGACCGCAGCGACGCACGGATGCACGCCAAGACCGTAGGATCCTACGCAGTGACGTAGGGGACCGCACCGCCACTTCCCAGCAAATTAGGGACACTGTTGCTCCTGGGGTATCGGCGAGGACCATTCGCAACCGTCTCCATGAAGCTGGGCTACGGTCCCGCACACCGTTAGGCCGTCTTCCGCTCACGCCCCAACATCGTGCAGCCCGCCTCCAGTGGTGTCGCGACAGGCGCGAATGGAGGGACGAATGGAGACGTGTCGTCTTCAGCGATGAGAGTCGCTTCTGCCTTGGTGCCAATGATGGTCGTATGCGTGTTTGGCGCCGTGCAGGTGAGCGCCACAATCAGGACTGCATACGACCGAGGCACACAGGGCCAACACCCGGCATCATGGTGTGGGGAGCGATCTCCTACACTGGGCAACACCTCTGGTGATCGTCGAGGAGACAGTGAATAGTGCACGGTACATCCAAACCGCCATCGAACCCATCGTTCTACCATTCCTAGACCGGCAAGGGAACTTGCTGTTCCAACAGGACAAAGCACGTCCGCATGTATCCCGTGCCACCCAACGTGCTCTAGAAGGTGTAAGTCAACTACCCTGGCCAGCAAGATCTCCTGATCTGTCCCCCATTGAGCATGTTTGGGACTGGATGAAGCATCGTCTCACGCGGTCTGCACGTCCAGCACGAACGCTGGTCCAACTGGACTACATCCAGCATCTCTACGATCGTCTCCATGGGAGAATAGCAGCCTGCATTGCTGCGAAAGGTGGATATACACTGTACTAGTGCCGACATTGTGCATGCTCTGTTGCCTGTGTCTATGTGCCTGTGGTTCTGTCAGTGTGATCATGTGATGTATCTGACTCCAGGAATGTGTCAATAAAGTTTCCCCTTCCTGGGACAATGAATTCACGGTGTTCTTATTTCAATTTCCAGGAGTGTATTTCACTTCTCAGCATCAAATAAACTACTGATTCAGCTCACTGCGCCACTGACATTCGACCACCAGCGGCGACACGATCTGCGTTCGGGCAGCCTTCACCACAGTCTCCCCCAACAAGCGACGGCTGCTCCTACGAGTACGCTTTTCTCCACCCGTGAAGTCAAATACGTCAATTTTCACAGCAAACGTAATCAGAATACTTTCGTTTACATCAAATGTGACGAACGCTTATACTTGCTCGGATGAACTGTTGTGAGGATTTTAATTTGTATGTTTATAACCTAAATATTAACAGAAGGTAATAAATCTAATGGAAATACATCGAGTATATCTTGTACCTAACTTCTTTTCAAATCTTCCGCAAAATACGAATGTGCCTGGTGTTGAGCAGAGGAAGAGGATTACATATCTAAAATCGCAAAGGCGCCAATGTAACAGGAAAAGATAAAACTAATTAGGGAAGAAAGCTATACAGCGTATCGCTTGCAAGACGTCAGCGATAAATTCTAAAGTACTGAAGGCACAAAAACAACACGAAAGGCGGACACCTTATCTCATTCAGTGCTTTGCTCATGGCTGCACAGTGTACTCTGTATGTCACATGAATGACAGCGCCTGATAATTGACATGTTTGAGAAATTTGCTTGAACTCGTTTTATATATAAGAACAACAGGCAGCAACCTATGACAGATCTATGATTTCTTCTCTCTTTTCTTATGGACATTGAATCCGATTGTTAAAATTTACCATAGTTCTTTTCAGCTTTCACGTATGTTAGCATTTCCGTCGGGAACTTTGTATTAAAGGTTTTGGAAAGCCGCTTCCTTAATTCGCATAATAGTTAATAGAGAAGGCGCAAGAAGCTGTGTGTTTGTCTCAAGCGGACTTACTACCTGGTAGATTTTATAAACAGCAGCAGTAATTATAATTAAAAAGCCGTCAGCGGAAAAGTGTCGAAATTAATCTGACGGAAAAGATTTTTATTTCTGTGTGAAAGTTCGTCGGTTATGTTCCAAAGTTATTGATTAGAGACGAATGGATTAACGATTTCTGAAGAAACCTTTTCAACTTCCATTCGTAATACGTTGCACTCGAAAGTTAATAATACCTTATACTTGTAAATCGGTAACTTCACATTCGGCAATGCTACGGAAACCATGGACACTGTCCACTTCAATTCTAACTCAACAAATACGAAAAAATATTTTTCTCGTCGACGCAACTACTGTTTTGGCCCACAGTGTCAGAGTGGCCGGGGAACGACGGGGAGGGGAATGGCGTGCGCAGGAACACGCGAAACACATAAAGTCATAAAAAAGTAATTTCGCGTCTCGCTTCCACAGCAGCAGTGAGTGAGAGTGAGAGAGACCTAATATCCCTTCTTCTATCTCCTACAGACAGAAAGGAAATAGAACCCTTCCGACCTGTCTCAGCCGCTACTAGTCTACCATCTGCACACACTTCACGTCCCTGTCCGCAGCTCGTGGTCGTGCGGTAGCGTTCTCGCTTCCCACGCCCGGGTTCCCGGGTTCGATTCCCGGTGGGGTCAGGGATCTTTTCTGCCTCGTGATGGCTGGGTGTCGTGTGGTGTCCTTAGTTTGGTTAGGTTTAAGTAGTTCTAAGTTCTAGGGGACTGATGACCTCAGATGTTAAGTCCAATAGTGCTCAGAGCCATTTGAACTTGACGTCCCTGCAACACGCTCCATAAAAACTGAACAATGCGCCGACGACTCGGCAGTTTCTTGCGGCTCGGCAAAAAGGAATCTTGCCACGAGGCACTTGGAAACCGCCCTAATGTGACGAGGAACTGGTCATAGAGGTGGCGCATATCTCGCGTCTGAACTGACAGAAAACGTACCTGGCACCGCGGACAATGACCCCCATTTGACCAGTTCACGAGCTGCAATTGCAAAGGCAAAATCCCTCTTGGAAAACCTCTGCAAAATACTTAGCCGTCACACAAGACAGACTCATAATATGGAAGTGTCATACTGAGGATCTTCAAATATTGCAGCGAGAGACTCATATACGAGGGCGGTGCTTCAAACTGCTTCGTACTATCGGTGTGGACACTTGTCTTGCTGCAAAAAATGGTTCAAATGGCTCTGAGCACTATGGGACTCAACTTCTGAGGTCATTATCCCCCTAGAACTTACAACTAGTTAAACCTAACTAACCTAAGGACGTCACACACATCCATGCCCGAGGCAGGATTCGAACCTGCGACCGTAGCGGTTTCGCAGTTCCAGACTGGAGCGCCTAGACCCGCACAGCCACTCGGCCGACAACTCTTCAACAGTTGGCAGCATTGGTATGCGGCAAGTAATTGTTTATTCCTTAGCCTCTTCTCTACAGCTCCTGTTGGTGGGAAACGTTAGCATTGAACGGTTGTTTTGTTATAGTGTAAAGTATGGAACCCTGCGCAGGCGGTCGGCCAGTGTGATTTAACCAACGTGCAGTCATTGAATTCTTGGCAGCAGAAGGTGTCACCCCAAAGGAGATTCATCAGAGAATGAAAGCAGTTTACGGTGATTGTGTTGATGTGAGTACTGTGCGTCGTTGGGCGAGTAAGTTTAAAGATGTTGAGGAGGGAACATCTGACCTGCGTGTCAAACAAAGAGTTGAACGTCCTGTGACAGCAACCATCGAATTTCACAAGCAAAATGTTGGCAGTTTGATACAGGACGATCGTCATATCACTCAGAGAGAAACTGCAAGCACAATCGGCATTTCACAAGAACGTGTGGGTCACATTATTGCTTTGCTAGGCTACTGGAAGATCTGTGCATAATGGGTACCCCGGATGCTGACTCCAGGACTGAATCTCACCACCGTACGGCATCCTCTATACATTCCAGATTTAGCACCGTCTGACTTCCATCTGTTCACAATGAAAGACGATCTGCGGGGACATCATTATGCTTCTGATGAAGACGATGAGAGAACTGTGAGACTGTGGTTGCGGAAACAGAGTGTCGACTTCTGCCGTGACGGCTTCAGAAAACTTGTTCATCGTTGGCAGAAATTGATTCAATTGGCTGGTGATTATGTGGAAAAGTGAATATTGGTAATTAAAGACCTCATTCTAAGGATTATTTCTGCGTCTGATTTATTAAAATATTCCCTCCAAACCCGATTAACGAAGGTGGAGGCAATGCTTTTCATTCAGTCCTCGTATATGTACCTCATACCTAACGCCGACAGTGCCCTAGCTGCCACAATTGATGTAGGGGTGTACCGCAACCTCATACGGTCGACGCCGGAAATAGTGTACACTTCATGTGGTTATGCACTCACATCGATATTAGAAATTCTGACAACTATTCATAACAAAGCATGACGACGAGCACCGTATGTTCCCACGCTGTTCCGCACAACAGACCTTTACGCCGCTGGTAACAGAACAGTTAAGAACGCGATTCCGCACTCTGGCAGAGACTTCTTGTGCCAAGGCGAACGCATCGCAAAACCAACCCATCAACACGTTAAGGACGGAACCGAGGAAGAAGTTCCTAGATGTGGACTTTCGAAAATAAGTAGGAAAAGAAACTGGAAGCGTATGATGTGTGGTGCTTTCGAAGAATGTTGAAAAATTAATTGGGCACACAAAGGATGAAATTAAGAAGTTGTAAAGAAACTGTGTTCGAATAGAAGTTTCTGGAAAACTGCTACTGGAAGAAGGACCAGGTTAGTGGAACATCAGCTTCGGCATACAGGAACAATTAACCTTCCTCTAGAGGGGCAGTAGATAGGGAGAACAGGAGAGGCAAACCAATACGAGAACATGTAAAATACACTCCTGGAAATGGAAAAAAGAACACATTGACACCGGTGTGTCAAACCAACCATACTTGCTCCGGACACTGCGAGAGGGCTGTACAAGCAATGATCACACGCACGGCACAGCGGACACACCAGGAACCGCGGTGTTGGCCGTCGAATGGCGCTAGCTGCGCAGCATTTGTGCACCGCCCCCGTCAGTGTCAGCCAGTTTGCCGTGGCATACGGAGCTCCATCGCAGTCTTTAACACTGGTAGCATGCCGCGACAGCGTGGACGTGAACCGTATGTGCAGTTGACGGACTTTGAGCGAGGGCGTATAGTGGGCATGCGGGAGGCCGGGTGGACGTACCGCCGAATTGCTCAACACGTGGGGCGTGAGGTCTCCGCAGTACATCGATGTTGTCGCCAGTGGTCGGCGGAAGGTGCACGTGCCCATCGACCTGGGACTGGACCGCAGCGACGCACGGATGCACGCCAAGACCGTAGGATCCTACGCAGTGCCGTAGGGGACCACACCTCCACTTCCCACACTTCCCAGCAAATTAGGGACACTGTTGCTCCTGGGGTATCGGCGAGGACCATTCGCAACCGTCTCCATGAAGCTGGGCTACGGTCCCGCACACCGTTAGGCCGTCTTCCGCTCACGCCCCAACATCGTGCAACCCGCCTCCAGTGGTGTCGCGACAGGCGCGAATGGAGGGACGAATGGAGACGTGTCGTCTTCAGCGATGAGAGTCGCTTCTGCCTTGGTGCCAATGATGGTCGTATGCGTGTTTGGCGCCGTGCAGGTGAGCGCCACAATCAGGACTGCATACGACCGAGGCACACAGGGCCAACACCCGGCATCATGGTGTGGGGAGCGATCTCCTACACTGGCCGTACACCTCTGGTGATCGTCGAGGGGACACTGAATAGTGCACGGTACATCCAAACCGTTATCGAACCCATCGTTCTACCATTCCTAGACCGGCAAGGGAACTTGCTGTTCCAACAGGACAATGCACGTCCGCATGTATCCCGTGCCACCCAACGTGCTCTAGAAGGTGTAAGTCAACTACCCTGGCCAGCAAGATCTCCGGATCTGTCCCCCATTGAGCATGTTTGGGACTGGATGAAGCGTCGTCTCACGCGGTCTGCACGTCCAGCACGAACGCTGGTCCAACTAAGGCGCCAGGTGGAAATGGCATGGCAAGCCGTTTCACAGGACTACATCCAGCATCTCTACGATCGTCTCCATGGGAGAATAGCAGCCTGCATTGGTGCGAAAGGTGGATATACACTGTACCAGTGCCGACATTGTGCATGCTCTGTTGCCTGTGTCTATGTGCCTGTGGTTCTGTCAGTGTGATCATGTGATGTATCTGACCCCAGGAATGTGTCAATAAAGTTTCCCCTTCCTGGGACAATGAATTCACGGTGTTCTTATTTCAATTTACAGGAGTGTATTTAGAGTAGAGGTCGGTTTAATCGTTTCCTAGAGTTGAAAAGATTGGCACAAGATAGGAAAAGATGGAAGATTGCATCAAACCAATGGAAAGACTGTATGGTTTTTAAGCCAAAACAAATAATGCGAAATTGCTTCATATCATTACCTCTCCATGGGAGAATAGCAGCCTGCATTGGTGCGAAAGGTGGATATACACTGTACCAGTGCCGACATTGTGCATGCTATGTTGCCTGTGTCTATGTGCCTGTGGTTCTGTCAGTGTGATCATGTGATGTATCTGACCCCAGGAATGTGTCAATAAAGTTTCCCCTTCCTGGGACAATGAATTCACGGTGTTCTTATTTCAATTTCCAGGAGTGTATTTAGAGTAGAGGTCGGTTTAATCGTTTCCTAGAGTTGAAAAGATTGGCACAAGATAGGAAAAGATGGAAGATTGCATCAAACCAATGGAAAGACTGTATGATTTTTAAGCCAAAACAAATAATGCGAAATTGCTTCATATCATTACCTCTCTATATAGCAAAGAATCAAAAAGAAGTGTCAGAATCATAAACATATCCGGAATATAGAAAGAAGGAAAATTAGGGTTTAACGTCCGGCCGACATCGAGATAATTAGAGACGGAGCACAAGCTCGGATTGTATCAAGAATGGGGAAGGAAACCGGTCGTATCCTTTCAAAGAAACCGTTCCAGTATTATCCTGGAGCGGAAAACCTAAATTTGGATGGCCGGGCGTCGATATGAACCGTCGCTCTCTCGAATAAGAGTGCAGTATGCTAACAACTGGGCTGCCTTGCTCGATAGACAAAAGAGAAGACAATGTGGACAGATGATAACTTCCACCAGCACCTGCCTTTAAGAGAGGAGGTAAAAACTAAGAGGCAGGCAACGGCGTACGCTGCGTATAGCTGCTAGAAATAGTGTTACGTCAAGGATTATTAGACGGGGAATACAGAGGAGGAAATGACGGGCGGGGACGCGGAGGATAGGGGCCACAATCCCCCTCCCCCCAGGAACAGAAACGTTTCAATTTTTGCGTAATATCAGTTCCCAAGTATTTCAATTAACTTTCGGAAAATACAGTATTACTTAAACTAAGTGCCTCAAAAATGACAAGGAACGAGCTCCTTGATATTTCCGCGGTGTAATGATTTTTCGGTTAAATTTTGAGAGTGCAGTCGCATAAAATTTATTTTTTCTTCTTCTAATATTTCGGCTTTATACCCTCCAACCATCTTCAGAGTGAGCCGGGAGATTGAAGCTACAGTAATTGTTCCGTTGTTTTAAACAACAGAAAACACAAGCGCCAGAGACACTGATCGGCAGCAATGAGTACGCATACTTGGAATCTGTAGGTACGCAGTGGATCCTCGCGTGGATATTAGCGTGCCATTATTAGCTGCATTATAGCGACGGCTTTCCGAGTTTATTAAAGAAAGGAACGGATTCCATGAATAGGGATTCAGTGGTGAAAGAAGCACTGGAAATTGGTTTGGTGAAAAATTTAAATAAAAAAGATATCTGTTTCAACCTAATAATGACCCATAGATATCCGAACATGTACCGAAAGCGTAGCCACGGATTCAATTTATGCATTCAGCGTGTTTGGCTCTTATGTTTTCTGTGCTTTAAAACTACGGAACGAGTAGTGTAGCGTACTGACCTTCAGTCTGTCGTCTCACTTTGAAGGGAGCCGGAAGATACACGGCCGAACTAGTAGAAGAGAAAGAGGCAATGAAGTTCAAACTCCTATGCTCCAAAAATTTTGTAGGTCAATGACAAAAATTACAAGCTACACTTATCTCAGGCTATTTTTTATAAAGAGAAAGGGAGAGAGAGATAGACAGACAGAGAGTGAGAGAGAGACAGAGAGAGAGAGAGAGAGAATGCTGACATTTTATGTTAGGAACAACGAAAACATATAAACACTTAGTGGACAGGTGAAATGCTGAAGTAGTAATAGAGTTAAAATACCGGAAACTGTAAGTGTTCAGAGGCACGACAGAGAAGAAAAGACAAGTTGAAAGAACTAGAGGTAAGCTAACCAGGAACTGATTAACCTGGGAATGAAAGGTGCAGAAGGTGGCCAAGAAATGTAGAAAATTTCCGAAATTTGGAATACACACTATCTGATCAAAAGTAGTGAACATTAATATTGAGCGCGTCAACAGTTCGCCTTTATGATGGCTTGAACTCTGCTGGCGACACTTTCAATGAGACGTTTGAACGTCTGTGGAAGGACGGCAGCCCGTTCTTCTTCAAGAGCCGAAACCAGAGACGATACTGATGTTCTTGCTGAGGTCTGGAGCGAAGTCGACTTTCTGACTCATAACATAGGTGTCCCATTGCGTCTAGGCCGGGACTCTGGGTAGAAGCATTTCATTTCAGAAATGTTACTGTCCACAGACCATTATCTCACTTTGCTGCTTTTTGTCAGGGTGAATTGTCATGGAGAAACAAGCAATCGTCGTCTCCGAACTCTTCCTCTACGGTTCGCAGTACAAAGTGCTGTAAAATTTGTTCGTATCCTTCCGCATTTAGCGTTTTCTTAAGCAGATTAAGGTGACAACCAGAAACACCCCCATAGCGTAACACCACCTCCTGCGTACTTCACTGTCGCTTTTGGACGTCATAGCAGGCAAAGTTCTCCAGGCATTCACCAAACTCAAACCCTTCCATATGTTGCTGCAGGGTACAGCACGATCCATAGCTCGCAAACACTCGTTTCCAGTCACTAACTGCCCAGTGGTGTCGTTCTTTACACCATCTTTAGTGCCGCTTAGCGCTGACTACACAAACGGGTGACTTACGAGAAGGTGCTCGACCGTTGTACCCCTTCCTCTTTAACTCCCTACGCACAATCATCGGGCTAGCTGTACTGGAAGTAGCACTTTGGAACTCAAGGGTGATTCCTTCTGCTCATTTCATGAAACTTTTTACATCCACCTCGATAGTGGTCCATGATCCATGTTTGTCACTACATGAGGTCTGGCTGGTCTTGGTTTAGCCATGGTCGTTCCTCGGTGTTTGCACTTCACAGTCACCTCACTTTAGAGTGGTTCAAATATCACTGATGGATCTGTGACTCAGATGACATCCAGTGACGAGTCACCTCGCTCTCCTGATCTACCCGTTCTGCTTTTTCTCCTGACAACGCTTCTTTTATACTATCGTCTCTGCCGCTCGTCCCATCTAGTTGTCTATTGTTCATAAACATAGAGATGTCCGGACACTTTTGATCACTGAGCGACGTGTCGCAAGGGTTAGCACACTGCAGTCGCATTCGGTAGGGTGACGGTTCAAACCCGCTCCGGCCATCGTGATTTAGGTTTACCATAGTTTCCCTAAGTCGCTTCAGGTAAATGTCAGGATGGTCCCTTGAAAAGGGCACGGCCGACTTCCTTCCCCATCCTTCCCGCTTACCTCGCTGTTAGGTCTCCTCCCCCAAATCAACCAACCCAACATTTTTGATCAAATAGCAGCCTATAACTTCCTAATAGCCGGAGCAGGTACACTATTACGAAGAGACTATTTCTCTGTTTGAAATACAATGTCAAAACCTTCACAGGACTGATGACTATAAAAAGGTTAGAATCACTAAAGGCGCAATAATATTCTAGAGTTTTAACAACTTACAATGTGACACCGTATTAAATCTTCAGACGGCAGCGGCTGAGACGGGACAAGAGGGCTCTATATCGTTTCAGTCTGCAGAAGAACATATACTAAGTCACGCACAACGAGACGCGAAATTACTTTTTTTATACAGAGATTACCTTTTTCCCGCATTCCTGCTCATGCTGACTCCCTCCGCGTCTTTCCCCGCCCACTCTTACAATGTGTAGACTAGAGAATCGGGCTTAAGACCATTTCCTTCGGCACTTGTTTTGGTTCGTCGTTTTTTTGACAAAGCACAGAGTGTATCCTACCACGTTGCACTGGCCACTGTTCCATTCGCGATGAGCAGCTTCTAGCGCGTCCTCGGCAGCTTCCTGCGGCAGTACTGCAGAAGCAGCTGGCTCTGGTGTTTACAAACACCACGCTGTCTCTAAGCGCCATTAAGGCAGCAAAAATATCAGCTCAAGACCACGATACCTGATCGGATGACCTTTCGCTACACTTAACTGGAAAAAGCAGATAAATCTGCTTCGTCTTGATGTGTTCCACTCACGCTACAACACTGCTTACGACACTGCTTGTTTGTCATCTCTCTTCAGCGTATCCACATCCTCGCATCTGTAACGTACTTCGCCACTTCGATATTCCTCCATAAGATATCTTGTCGCTTTCGTCATTTATGCTTATACTTCACTATTGCAGTTGTGACATTAGCCATTTTCAAGTGGATTACAGAAAAATTTGAATGTATCACAGATGTAGGCCTAATCATGTCATCATCAAATGTCCTCACTCTTCTAAGTAGCGTCAAACTATTTCATATATTCGTTGTTTGTTAGCAACAGCTGTAGACGAGGATTTGAACCGCCGTTTCCCCAAATGTGAGTCCGTTGTTTTACCACCGCGCTATTTCACTCAACTGGTATGACACACCTTGTGTTAAAGAATGCACAAGAGCGATATGTGAGACCTCTTTACGTCCACCAGCTTTCTATTCTACACTCATGTTCAGAAAAAAAAAACAGAGCACCATGAACGACTAAAGACAGGACGTTCATATTCATAGGACATGTACGTCAGTATGTTCTGCAGAAATGATTAGTATTTGAACCATGTCGGCCCATGATTGAAGGTTAACATCGATATCGTGGCGCTACACCATCTGCAGGTAAAATGTGCCTGCAGCTCTTGTTGTCGCTATAAACAGAAGATAATGTAATGCATCAGCATGACTTGAGCAGACGTGCAGGATGCCTCGAAGACGCATGCGTGAACCGTACCGTCAAATAAGTGCGAAAGAGGGCGCGTTGTTGGCATGAGAGAACGTGATGCATCCGCCCGCGAAATTGCTGCTTGTGTGTTTGGCAGTAGAACAAGTGTGTGCAGAATGGTTCACAGACGGCCGTAGAACACGACGAGATGGGTCAGGTCGCACCATCCAGACCGCTCCCCGAGAAGATCGACACCTCATCCGAATGGTATTGCAGGACAGATCTGCGTCGTCCTCGGCTCTGGCGCAACAGTGGAACAGTGTAAGGTCTCTTACACGATCAGGGGTGACAGTCCGTAGGCGTTCATCACGGTATGGGTTAGTACGCGCCGTCCACTTCTCCACCTATCTTTGACAAGTGTGTGGAAACATGCTAGACATCAGTGTTGTATGGAACGGCGTTACTGGGGACAGGACTGCCATCAGACAGTGTTTTCGGACGAATCCAGGCTCTTTCTATTTGAAAATGATGGCTGCATTTTGGTTCACAGCAGACATGGGGAGCGGCATCACAGTGACTGCATTCGCACAGAACATACAGCGCCAACTCGAGGCCTTATGGTGTGAGGCACTGTTGGGAACAACCAGAAACCACAGTTGGTGCGTGTCCAAGGCACTGTGACCTACGTGAATGATATCCTGCGATCTGTAGCCATACCATTTTCCACACCACTCTAGTCGCCATTTTTCAGCAACACAATGCACGATCACATGTTGCTGGGCGAATATATGCCTTTTTGATGTCACAGGGTGTCAGCCTTTTGCCCTGGTCTGGCAGATTACCAGACTTGCCGCCAGTCGAAAATGTGTGGGATACGGGGAAACAGCTGGTGCAGCGCTGTCACACAGTGCCAACCACCACAGATGAACTTTGGAACCAGACAAATGCAGCATGGATGGCTAGACCACAGGACGCCATTCGCGCCTTATAAGCATCGATGCTATCACGCATGGAGTATATTGTCAGGGTCGATGGCAGACCCTGTGCCTTTTAGACAAGAGGGCGCATGCTGAACCGAGGTGACTGAAATGCTAATCATTTCTGCAGAACGTACTAATGTACATCTCCTGTGAATATGAACGTTCTATCTCTAGTCATTCAAGGTTTTCTTCTTATTCTGAAGCCGGCCGCGGTGGTCTCGCTGTTCTAGGCGCGCAGTCCGGAACCGTGCGACTGCTACGGTCGCAGGTTCGAATCCTGCCTCGGGCATGGATGTGTGTGATGTCCTTAGGTTAGTTAGGTTTAAGTAGTTCTAAGTTCTAGGGGACTTATGACCACAGCAGTTGAGTCCCATAGTACTGAGAGACATTTGAACCATTTGAACCTTATTCTGAATATGAGTGTACACTTAGAATCTAGAAATAACAAAGTTTCACTCATAAATGTCTTGTACACTGATATTGTTAAAAGGTGATACTTATATTCTGGGCCACGAATCATGTCCCAGTACTCACCTTTTGCCGGCAGTGATTCGTTAACTGAGCCATGCGAGCATGTCGCCTGGCACTCTACATACCTCCAATTACTGAATAAGATCGAAAGGAGGGGACACTAGTAGATTGAGGTTGCATGTTCAATCCTTACTAGTTCTAAGACTAATCCGTGCAGCGCAAAGTGTTGGATATGATTTACGGCCTTTATATGGTATCAGAAGGAACACTGATACTAGTATAATTTAAATGGAAATCAAATAAAGATCAACTGTCAGAGGTATTTAAAGCACCTAAGGTGTAGATAACCCCAACACGATACTAGGAATATCACTACAGAACAGGGACAGAAAAATGAAGGGAAAATCAGAAACACAGCAACTATCAGAAACATCTGTACCGAGAAATCAATCACAAGAAATGAAATATTCAGTTATAGCACTGTCAGAAATGTTGTACAATCGAATACATGTCACTGATCAGAAAATGCCTACTCGAGTACACAGGAAAAGAGGAGGAAGACCTTGCGAAAAATAATAAGGTATTAATAAGGTAGACAAGAACATGAGCTACGATTAGACAAGGAACCAAATACACGATCAACGAAACCACAATATTATTTAAGTATATAACAGATATTAAAAGAACATTGTCAGAAACAATGGTTAGGGAAGTTCTGGAAAACGTAGTCAGCCAGAAAATACATACAGAATGGATTTCATTTGCTCTTGTTTATTGTATTTTTAAAAAAAGATGTTCAAATGTGTGTGAAATCTTATGAGACTTAACTTCTAAGGTCATCAGCCCCTAAGCTTACACACTACTTAATCTAAATTATCCTAAGGACAAACACACACACCGATGCCCGAGGGAGGACTCAAAGCCGGCCGGTGTGGCCGTGCGGTTCTAGGCGCTTCAGTCAGGTTCGAATCCTGCCTCGGGCATGTATGTTTGTGATGTCCTTAGGTTAGTTAGGTATGTTAAGTCCCATAGTGCTCAGAGCCATTTGACCCATTTTTTGAGGACTCGAACCTCCGCGGAGACCAGCCGCACAGTCCATGACTGCAGCGCCATAGACCGCTCGGCTAGTTGTATTTTTATCCAGTGGTTTGTACATCTCTTACACGTTGATCATTCTTTTTAACAAGATCTAACAAAAATTCCTTAATAGGTCCACGTACTTCTGAAGAAGACAATTTTACAATTGTTGAAACCATCCTCAAATGTTGTTAATAAACCTTCCTACCTGCAACTGTTGGCTGAATTTCCCAAATCATTCATTTGCATTCACCGTTGCTGAACATCAGCTGTGGTCAAAATTTTAAAGAATCAAATGTCATTGAAATAAAGTTTTCCCGGCATATCGTATAAGTTTACAAACAGAAGAAATATGAGCATCGCTTTTACTGTTTAGGAACCAACACTTATCGAACAAACTATCAAATCACTAGAGCACCAAACTCGTTAACACTTTACAAGCTTCATTACTAATTCTTGACGTAACATTATCATGTCTTGACGTTCGATCTGAGAGAAGAAGAATTGCTAACAATAATATTTAACACAAATAATAATTGTACATATTACGAGAGTCGTTCAATAATTAATGCCCCATATTTTTTTGTTAATAGTCAGAATTTGGTGAGAATATACATCAACATGTCTTGTCCACGTCCTATTTTTCTGCATAGTCTCCATTGCCTTCTATGGCCGTACGCCAGTGTTTTGGAACAGCATGCATTCCCTGCTGGTAAAAACTCTTGTCCTGTAGGCGTAGCCATGGTTTCACTGCATTACTAACACTCTCGTTATCTTAAAAGTGTGTTCCCTGTAGAGAATTGCCGAGTTGTTATGCGCCGATCGGCACGAACAATGGCATCCTCACGATTCAGCATGTCTGGAGGAAGGGCTGTGACAGGACGTTCCGAGCGTGGCTGATCATGGAGCCCTGTTCCTGAGACTAACTTTCTCTAACCATCGCCCAACTATACTCCTATCAACTGCAGCATCGCCATACACTGCACACAAACTTTATGGATGTTCACCACGGTTTCTTTTTCCGCACACAAGAATTCAATAACAGCACGTTGCTTGTACCGTGAGTCGTATGTAGACGCCATTTTGACGCTGTACTATGACTCTGCCATCTGCCAGAAGGTTCAAAACTTCACCGACACACAGAAAAAACATCAAATGTGAAGTACCAACAAGGACGTTTGTCTATGTATATTAATGGCTTTTTAAAAAAATGTGGTGCATTACTTATTGAACGACCCTCGTATATGGTGTGGAAAATTACATTCTTCCTCAGGCTCAACTTCATTAACGCTGCTTAGGCATACGCTTCCGTAGCTGAGTGGTCAGCGCGGCTGACTACCAAGCTGGGTACCCTTTTTCAATTCCCGGTATAGCCAAGGATTTTTTCCTAGGTGGGAAGATTGGGACGGAGTGCGCTCAGCCTCATGAGATCAACTGAGGAGCTACTCGATCCACTGGTAGCGATTCCGAGGTCAAGAAACCCGACAACGACCGGAAAAGCTGGGTACTGAACACATGCCCCCCCCCCCCCTTGCTGCATCCAATGACGCCATTGGTAGAGGATGGCAGGGAAGTCAGTCGAAGTCGATTGGCCCGTCTAGGGCCAGAAGGCAGAACTTTAGCTTTACTTTTATTCATATAACATACGTGATCAATTTGTCAATACAAAGTTCTCATCTGATGTATCTGGAAAAGCAGTGATACCTACAACGATTCATGACTCTGAGCACTTTGGGACTTAACGTCTGAGGTCATCAGTCCCCTAGAACTTAGATGTACTTAAACCTAACTAACCTAAGGACATCACACACATCCATGCCCGAGGCAGGATTCGAACCTGTGGCCGTAGCGGTCGCGCGGTTCCATACCGAAGCGCCTAGAACCGCTCGTCCACACCGGCCGGCTACAACGATTCAATTAAATAGTTCCTGCATGGGTATTGATAACCACCGGTATCTTGCCATACCAATTTTTTGCGTAGGTAAAGATTAGATAACATTATGAGAAAACATCACCGCATACGAAAACCAAAGAGACAATAAAATGTAGCAAGCAAAAACAGATTAAAATCGTAAATGCTTGAAGAGAATCGTTTTTAAAAATTACTGAGAGATGCTGATAAAATAATCGACTTGATCAATCAAATAGTATCACGCAGCTAATGTAAATAATATTAGGACGCCAGATGATCGTTTGAACGAAACTGGTATTGAGTAAAAGTTCATTTCGACAGCAGCTCTACGTCGTTCTTCGACATTCTTCAAATGAATCGTAGATTTGGTGAGAGGGAGAAAATGGAGGTGGTTTCGAATGAACAAGGTACTACCCCAGGCTTCATCGGCTAGAGGCTCTGCCAAAGCGGACTGGAGCCTGCGATGACCTTTTGAGTTAAGATGTTTGACTTCAGGCGCCGGAGAACACGCCACCTATCACGTGATTACCCACAGGGAACGATAGCGAAGCAAGGTCGGCTGGATGGCGAGCTCGTATGCAAACATTTCCGCAATGCGTGTTGTGAACGCTGACACAAATGACCTTCAGTAAGGTTGCTCTAGTGTCATCTGGACAGCAACTGATCGCAGAAAATAAGTGGCGTAGTTCTCTTCTTATAGTGGATACTGACAACGAATGTTGAATTTCATCAAAGGGAACAGAGGCAAAACTAGGCCTGAGCAAAAAAAGAGAACAGTGGATGATTTACTTATTTTTAAAGTAACACAATTATAGAAGTAATAGGGTCTCATACGCTTGTATCGAAAACAACTTCGTGGTCAAGCCATTGAAACCATGCGACGCTGCTGGCTAATTGCTACTTCGTCTCCCGCCTGGGGAATCATCAGATTGCAATACTGGGAGGGAAGGAATGAAAATTAGGGTTCATCATTCCATCGACGATAAGGTCTGGTAAGCTGGAACACGAACTCGCGTGGAGCGGAAATCGGCAGCGTCTTGTCGCCTTAATCGAAGTAGGGAAACTAACTAATTCCTAAATTTAGACGTCAGAATGATGATTTGGGTGCGGATCCAGTGCCACTTCGCTCGTTTGGCAGTATCGCCGGAGGTTCGGGAAAGCACACTGCTCCCCCAAGTTGTCAATGTCTGCCTCTAAACGGAAACCTCCACTTGTCCTTCAAGCAGTTCATCAGTTGTCCTCACAAGCCTGAGTGGATCACGAAACAGTTTTGTTACAGAGGAAACGTCCATGGTAGTGCCGCTCTAGGTCGAAGGATTTGAGCCGTACAGTTGCAACACAACCACTGCTGACCTCCAGATGGAACCTGTACAAGAAGAGAATTATCGTAAGCCATTCAGGGCAGTGTGAACAACAGTTTGAGAAGCCATCGTGCACCCTGTTCTTTCCTGCTAGGACGTAACACCTCCTACGAACATTATATACGTCAGTTCCTAGAGAAACTGAACACAGAAAGTACCACCCACTCTCCAGCATAGATGCTACAGTGTTCCAAGGATACCGTTTTGTGTACAGGCTATTGCTGGGCTGGAAGTTGTGCTGTCGTTCTCAAAATTCCCTTAACTTGTGGATTATGGCTTTGTGACGGTGATGTGTATTTCTTTACTCATCAGTCTTTAGATTATTTAGATATTGTTCTCGGCTCTTTCCCATATTATCAGTTATATATAACGTCCTCAACAATCTGTTGGTACAGTCTAAGTCTTGTCTACAGTGAAGTCTAGAACAAAACCTTTATGGCAGCAATTGACATCAAACAGCTGGCGATTAAAATTATGGTGGTCCCTATAACACGTTATCTCTTCTGCATTTTCTGACATCGAGTTACTCAGTTTAGTAGACTTATTTCTTCGCCTATTGTTCTTAATATACCTTATCTGAGCTTCATCTTGTCCTCTTAATTTCTACAGTTCAAATTATCCTTCCTCAGTTTTTTATAGTTCACATTTCCCGTCAGTACACAAAAAGCATGTTTATTGTGGACACCAACAAAAGAGAGAACAGAACTCCCTCCTGCTGTTTATACACACATATTCCAGAATATATAAGTCTCAGAAACATAAGAAATTTAGAGAACGTTCTAGAGATGATAAATACTAAATACCAAATATTTACTGGTGATCATATTTGAATTGGGGACCCGCAGCATGCCAACCATCGACACTAACTGCTACGTCACAGCACAGTTTGCAGCGTTTCTCCCTCTTCGGAAAACAGCGACCCTCAGTTTCAGAAGTTCTCATTCGAGTCGCTCACAGTATCCAAATCTAGATATTTTCAGTAGTCCTCTGTGAGGATCATTGCGTTCGCGTAGTGCTGTCCCATCCTCTTCACTATGGTGAACTCCTCCCAGCGAAGCTTCGTGATCTTGGAGCGGGTTTCCTCGAACGAGAAGCCTCGGTCGTCGATCCGCGCAACAGGATTGTAGTAGGGCGGCGTGTGTTAGACATGGATGACGTCCCTGCGCTTCATCCTCTTGATGAAGGATCATAAGCTTCGATTTCGTATGTCACGTCCGACAAGTGATGACTGCGAAGGATAAGAAAGACTGAGCTTGGACTACATCCTGCACATAAATGAGGACGTAGCTCGCAAGTGCTACTCTGAGATGAAGAGGTTGACATATGAGAGGAATTCATGGTGTAGGGGGGGGGGGGAGGGGCATCAAACTCAAAAAAGAGCTCTTTGGTAACTTTTCCGATCGGTAACTTTTCGCGCAGGCTTATATTCTGTGCCAAATCTACTGGGCTGCACCTCACTTCCCAACGCCTAGCGTTATAGCGCTCTTGAACCTTCTCCTCGGCGTCCAGCTACTGTAAACGAACCAGCTGTCTTGCTTCTTCGGTCCTGGTGTTAAACGTAATGATTCTGAGTATCGTCCATTTGAAACGGGAGCAGTATGTCCACTGTCGTTTTGACCTCTCGACCATGGAGCAGAAAAAAACCATTGTCAAGCTGTAGTGTTTTACTTTACTGTGTTGTACGTGGACCTCACAACGGGCAGTACTGTATCCCCATCTCTCTGTTCGAGCATTCTGTGAGGCCATTCGTCTGTGGGTGGAAGGCATCCTGTCAGGACGATGTCACAATATGAATTACCTCTTCCCGAGGATCATATATCATCACACAGGATGCGACATGTTTCAAAATGATGTTTCCCACAAGGAACCCTGTAATTTGTGGAGCTTCAGCAGTCGGCACAGCTTGGTAACAGCGTTGTGGGTTAAGTAGCAGTGAAGACTATTATCCAACGATTCCTGTTTGATGCTTCGGAAACCTCCAAAGAGGTCGATTCCAATCTCGTGGAATGGCGCTGCTGCAGGCGGAATTGGGATCTGATGCCTCAGAAGCAATTGCGGCATATGCTTCCGTCGCTGGTCCACATAATTACTAACAAATCAGCAGAAACCTAGCCAACGATACTTCCATCTGATTCTAGAGTCTTCGCGAATACAAGGTGACCAGATGTTAGAGCGTCCTGGAAGTTATTACTTGGAAGTCATTTAATGCAGCAATGACTGAGATATGATCGACGCTGCTGTGTTGCACCACAGGATTTCGTGAAAGACGGTTCGCGTCCTTGTGTTTGCATCTACTTTTATATACCTGTGGTGTCGTACTTCTGTAGCTTCAGTCCTCATCTCACCAGTCAACCCAATGAACCCTCCAGGCTAGTCAGCCAGCATAGTTAGCGGTCATCTGATACAATGTGAATGGTTTGCCCCTAAATATGGCCAAAACTTGTTGATGGCCCAAATAACTGCAAAGCAGTTGTAATCATACCCTCCCACACATCACGATTAAAATTCTCTGTCTTTGTACAAATTTTGAAAGCTCCTGGAGGGGTAAGATATGCAAAAGGATAACTTTTTACTTATCTTCATTAACTCGTTGTTGTCGATGGCTCAAAGTCTTATCTGGGGGTACTTTCTTGCAGCTGAAATTTCAATTTTGTAGGTTCTTGATGACTAATTAACTGATGAAGATTTGCCTGTATTACTCTTGAATTTTATTCTTTGTCACATATTTCAACATCACATCGTTTTTACATTTTCCACATTCAAAAACCCAATAATTACATTGTTGGTGACAACCTTAGGAAACGTCTACTTCCATCAGAGCCATGCCCACCACTACTTACATTGTGCGGTACTCACATTATTGCAGAGAGTTAACAAAGCAAAAGAGTTTACAAACTTTCTTTACCAAAGAAGAATCTTCACCAAATTATATCATTATTTCATAAATAAATCCAGAAATAATTTTAATAATTCGAGTTAGATTGTACAATTAATAATAGGAATTTTAAGTATACCAGAAATTTCGTAATTTCAAATACTTTTGAAATCCGAGTAATTTTAACTGTTAGTATATATCCATGGTAACACATTAATTTGTTTTTTTATACATTTTAGTCTGAAATATAATACATCGTATACAAAACCATATGAATTCTTTTAATAGAACAGCTGAGATAATTTTAACCCATGCTAGAATCGATAATATGCATGGTATCGGTTATCTCTATATAAAAAAAGGTAATGTTAGAGGAGAGTGATTCATTATACCATCTTTCTGAGTTACCTGCTGTGTTTATACTTGACGCTGTCGTTGTGGAAAACCAGGAACCGTATGAATATTTTTCTGTTTTGGTCGTCACATGGGGGTAGATGTTTTTTATTTGAGTCAAACATACTTCAGGATTTTAAAACAGCTAGTAAGAGATGACATATACCTTACTATGGCATTCAAACAAAATAGTAAGCATTTAAAAACATTTATGAAGCATATATAGGAACTGCCATGGCGTTCAACGAATTTAGTATTGTATGTAGAGACTGCTGGAATCGTACGCAGTGCGGGTTTTTGGTTATTGATAAAACATGACAGCTTAATGATGGACGAACAGTCAAAACTTCGAGAATTTTTTTAAAAATAATGTAATGATGTGGGAGTGCGTCAGTACACAGCACACCATAGAAAAATACCGTCATGTCACTCGACCTCACAGGCGAATGTAAGTAATCCTCACAGTCCATTAATCAGTATTATTACGGATCTCTACGAAAATATGGAATATATTGACACAAAGCACGAAATCTATGGAATTCCGTAGAAAAACTTTATATCTTAGCAGACCAAATGATGGACTTGAAACTACCCCATCAGTTCAAAAAGTTTCGAAAGTGGATTAATAAAAAAATAGAGAAAAGTTAATATGGTGGTTTTACGCTTAAATTGTTTTACATAGTCTCCCCTACTGGAGTACATTGTGGAGTATGTTTGTACAATCATGTGAAAACCTCGGAAAAGTTCTTTTTGGGACGTTGTTCCATTTGGACGTCACGTTCGCTCTCTCTTCAGTGTTGCCAAACTATCAGAGACCCATTCTGCACTTGATCTTTTTGTGGTAGCTTCGTATTGATAACACTAAGTCACGTCACCTGTCATGATTCTTTTTCCAGGAATAAATTTTCCGTATTTCTCATTTGATTCAAGTTGTGACGGGCGTCCACGCATCATTGCTTTCGTTCGGGAGTCAAGATGTGCGGGACAAACTTCACACGCACTTTTCTCTTCTTCAGATCATTCTGAAGAATCTCTTGAACAATTGATACAGAGCTGTTCAGTCCTTTGGTCCATACCGATTTGTGACACAAAAATGTCACACTATGGCCGCAGATCCAGTACCTAAGACTGACTACTCACAATTGCTGGTGGAATAGACATCTGTTGTTTGCAGTTGCTTTTTCAAGTTGCCACCGTAGGTACTGCCCTGACTTTGCTTATAAGCAAAGGAAACCAGGAAAAAGGTCAATCTCTGAATATTTTGGACGGGTGGTGTGTTTCTCATCTTGCACGCCCCTCACGTCGAATCCTACGCCGAGGCAGTTTCTTAGTTCATTGTCAATAAACGCTCTCATATGCAAGTGGCAGTACGGTAATGCTCAACCCTATTTAAAAAATTAAATTTCCGGTGTTCTCTTGTGACTCAGGAAAAGGCCAGCATATGGCAAACGTACCCTGGTACGATATTCTTGTAACCGATAAAGAGATTGAAAAAGCGAGCTATCTACAGCGTGGAGGCCCCCACGGGCAAAAAATTAGCGCCGAATTTTTATCTTCATTCATTTGGAATTTATAGTCTTGTGAAATCGATTAACCTTTTGGCGGGCCGGTGTGGCCGTGCGGTTCTAAGCGCTACGGTCACAGGTTCGAATCCTGCCTCGGGCATGGATGTGTATGATGTCTTAGGTTAGTTAGGTTTAAGTAGTTCTAATTTCTAGGGGAATGATGACCTCAGAAGTTAAGTTCAAATGGCTCTGAGCACTATGGGACTCAACTGCTGTGGTCATCAGTCCCCTAGAACTTACAACTACTTAAACCTAACTAACCTAAGGACATCACACACATCCATGCCCGAGATAGGATTCGAACCTGCGACCGTAGCAGTCGCACGGTTCCGGATTACGCGCCTAGAACCGCGAGACCACCGCGGCCGGCAGAAGTTAAGTACCATAGTGCTCAGAGCCATCTGAACCATTTTGATGAATCTTTCGAAACACCTTGTATTGTGTTCAAATAAATTACGGGTTTGCTGCCGGGTGTCGTCGTCGACCACCGCCGATATTTCGACAGGGGCACACCCTGCCACTCTCAAGGCACAAATGCAAGGAGGAAGAAATGAGCAAGGAAATTTAATACCTCGGTTCACAGAGGAGAAACAAGGAAGATACCACACACAGAACAAGTGTCAACACAAACAATGATAACCAACATCAGAAATATCGATAGTGACTATTAATCAACAGGTGAGGTAGCACTAATTCTGTCCCTCTGTTTTTTGATGAGAGACAGAGCCGGATTCCAAGCAGCATTTAAACAAAATCCACCATCTCTGTTAATAAGGTTGCTTGATAGTTTGATATCAACTGCTTCTTTATTGGGATAGTGTCATTAAGGAAGCAGGTGAAATCAAACTATCAAGCAACCTTATTAACAGAGATGGTTGATTTTTTTAAAGTGGTGCTTGGAATCCGTCTCTGTCTCTCATCAAAAAACAGAGTGTGGAAGCTTCCTTGTTTCTCCTCTGTGAACCGAGGTATTAAGTTTCCTTCCACATTTCTTCCTCCTTGCATTTGTGCCTTGAGAATGGTAGGGTGTGCTCCTGTCGAAATATCGGCCTTGGTTGAGACGTCACCCGACAGCAAACCCGTAAGTTATTTGAACATTCAGTTCGCCGGGAAAAGTTAAGGTCTCACCTTGTATTGTTATCATTATCCAATAGCAATAATTAGTTGTCCCTGATCATATTTCTATTAAGCAAAGTGACGCATTATAGGTCACGTCTAATATCTTTTGACATATTTAGGGTCCAGGCACCTGGCAGTACATCTAGTTTATTGTATGTAACCTGATTTTGAACAATCTCTCCAGCTACGTATCTCTTATTTTCCTTCCTCCCGTGCCAAGTGCCTGTTGCTATCTCCTGAAAGCCGTCCCGCCGTGCCACTGTGTAGGCACGCCAGTGTGAGCGTGTGCGGCCTCATGTGTTGCAGCAACTGGCTGGCCAGCTCGGCGCTGGGGCGGCGCGTGGCGCCGGCTGCGCTGGACACGGCGGCCAGCAAGGAGGACGTGCTCGAGTTCAACAGGGTCTTCCCAGACGTCGTCAGGGACCTCACAGAGACCGGCCGGCACCTCGACGCGCCCTCCGCCACCAAGCGCTTCGCCAAGGTGAGCCTCCTGGGCCGTTTTCACGTCAGTTTTGAACAATTTACAATCTGCAGTGGTGTGCAAAACTGAAGGACGAGAGTAGCTTTCGCATGATGTGTCACTGCCAAGTAACATAACTCGATGAAACTTGGATCATTCACACACAGGCGGAAAAAATCGCAGCACCAAAAATAATCAATGTAGAGTAATGAAATTTAGGGACTACATTTATTTAGCTAAAATATTTAAGTGATCAACATTGCAAGATCACAGGTTAATGTACGCGCGAGATTGCAATGCGAAACGCTGGTACATTAACAATCAGTGTAACCGCCAGAATGATGCATGCAAGCACACAAACACGCGTGCATTGCGTTGCAGAGGTGCCGGATGTCAGTTTGTGGGATGGATTTAGATGTCTGTTACATTTCATCGGTCAGTACAGATACGGTTAATGCTGCTTGTTGATCTACATCTACATGACTACTCTGCAATTCACATTTAAGTGCTTGGCAGAGGGTTCATCGAACCACAATCATACTATCTCTCTACTATTCCACTCCCGAACAGCGAGCGGGAAAAACGAACACCTAAACCTTTCTGTTCGAGCTCTGATTTCTCTTATTTTATTTTGATGATCATTCCTACCTATGTAGGTTGGGCTCAACAAAATATTTTCGCATTCGGAAGAGAAAGTTGGTGACTGAAATTTCGTAAAAAGCTCTCGCCGCGACGAAAAACGTCTATGCTGTAATGACTTCCATCCCAACTCGTGTATCATATCTGCCACACTCTCTCCTCTATAACGCGATAATACAAAACGAGCTGCCCTTCTTTGCACCCTCTCGATGTCCTCCGTCAATCCCACCTGGTAAGGATCCCACACCGCGCAGCAATATTCTAACAGAGGACGAACGAGTGTAGTGTAAGCTGTCTCTTTAGTGGACTTGTTGCATCTTCTAAGTGTCCTGCCAATGAAACGCAACCTTTGGCTCGCCTTCCCGACAATATTATCTATGTGGTCCTTCCAACTGAAGTTGTTCGTAATTTTAACACCCAGGTACTTAGTTGAATTGACAGCCTTGAGAATTGTACTATTTATCGAGTAATCGTATTCCAACGGATTTCTTTGTGAACTCATGTGGATCACCTCACATTTTTCATTATTTAGCATCAACTGCCACCTGCCACATCATACAACAATCTTTTCTAAATCGCTTTGCAGCTGATACTGGTCTTCGGATGTCCTTACTAGACGGTAAATTACAGCATCATCTGCGAACAGTCTAAGAGAACTGCTCAGATTGTCACCCAGGTCATTTATATAGATCAGGAACAGTAGAGGTCCCAGGACGCTTCCCTGGGGAACACCTGATATCACTTCAGTTTTACTCGATGATTTGCCGTCTATTACTACGAACTGCGACCTTCCTGACAGGAAATCACGAATCCAGTCGCACAACTGAGACGATACCCCATAGCTCCGCAGCTTGATTAGAAGTCGCTTGTGAGGAACGGTGTCAAAAGCTTTCCGGAAATCTAGAAATACGGAATCAACTTGAGATCCCATGTCGATAGCGGCCATTACTTCGTGCGAATAAAGAGCTAGCTGCGTTGCACAAGAGCGATGTTTTCTGAAGCCATGCTGATTACGTGTCAATAGATCGTTCTCTTCGAGGTGATTCATAATGTTTGAATACAGTATATGCTCCAAAACCCTACTGCAAACCGACGTCAATGATATAGGTCTGTAGTTAAATGGATTACTCCTACTACCCTTCTTGAACACTGGTGCGACCTGCGCAATTTTCCAATCTGTAGGTACAGATCTATCGGTGAGCGAGCGGTTGTATATGAGTGCTAAGTAGGGAGCTATAGTATCAGCGTAATCTGAAAGGAACCTAATCGGTATACAATCTGGACCTGAAGACTTGCCCGTATCAAGCGATTTGAGTTGCTTCGCAACCCCTAAGGTATCTACTTCTAAGAAACTCATGCTAGCAGATGTTCGTGTTTCAAATTCTGGAATATTCCATTCGTCTTCCCTGGTGAAGGAATTTCGGAAAACTGCGTTCAATAACTCCGCTTTAGCGGCACAGTCGTCGATAACAGTACCATCGGCACTGCGCAGCGAAGGTATTGACTGCGTCTTGCCGCTTGTGTACTTTACATACGACCAGAATTTCTTCGGATTTTCTACCAAATTTCGAGACAATGTTTCGTTGTGGAACCTATTAAAGGCATCTCGCATCGAAGTACGTGCCAAATTTCGCGCGTCTGTAAATTTTAGCCCATCTTCAGGATTTCGCGTTCTTCTGAACTTCGCATGCTTTTTCCGTTGCCTCTGCAACAGCGTTCGGACCTTTTTTGTGTACCACGGGGGATCCGTTCCATCTCTTACCAATTTATGAGGTATGAATATCTCAATTGCTGTTGCTACTATATCTTTGAATTTGAGCCACATCTCGTCTACATTCGCATAGTCAGTTTGGAAGGAATGGAAATTGTCTTTTAGGAAGGCTTCTAGTGGCACTTTATCCGCTTTTTTAAATAAAATTATTTTGCGTTTGTTTCTGATGGATTTGGAAGAAATGGTATTGAGCCTAGCTACAATGACCTTGTGATCACTAATCCCTGTATCAGTCATGATGCTCTCTATCAGCTCTGGATTGTTTGTGGCTAAGAGGTCAAGTGTGTTTTCGCAACCATTTACAATTCGCGTGGGTTCGTGGACTAACTGCTCTAAATAATTTTCGGAGAATGCATTTAGGACAATCTCGGAAGACGTTTTCTGCCTACCACCGGTTTTGAACAAGTATTTTTGCCAACATACCGAGGGTAGGTTGAAGTCCCCACCAACTATAACCGTATGAGTGGGGTATTTATTTGTTACGAGACTCAAACTTTCTCTGAACTGTTCCGCAACTGTATCATCGGAGTCTGGGGGTCGGTAGAAGGAGCCAATTATTAACTTAATTCGGCTGTTAAGTATAACCTCCACCCACACCAATTCGCACGGAGTATCTATTTCGACTTCACTACAAGATAAACCACTACTGACAGACACCAACACTCCACCACCAATTCTGCCTAATCTATCTTTCCTGAACACCGTCTGAGACTTCGTAAAAATTTCTGCAGAACTTATTTCAGGCTTTAGCCAGCTTTCTGTACCTATAACGATATCAGCTTCTGTGCTTTCTATTAGCGCTTGAAGCTCAGGGACTTTGATGATGCTGGAGTTGTCGGCTGCTGAAGCCCTCTATGACTGGAAACAGATCTTTTGATCGACAAGGCCAAGGCACTATGTCAACAGTCTGTAGCGCATAGTGGGTTACAAGAGCAGTATCCTGTTGGAAAACACCCCATGGAATGCTGTTTATGAATCAGACTGATGTACAAATTTGCAGTCAGTGTGCGTGGGATAACCACGAGAGTGCTCCTGCTGTCACACGTAATCGCTCTCTAGACCATAACCAGGTCAAGTGTATCTAATATGCAAAAAGGTTGTTTTCTTTCTTTCACTTACGCCATAGTCCCGCAGCGATCGCAGGGTTCGCGTGGTTACAACGGATTTGGCAAGGTGAGTTTTAGGGGTGGCTGGATGCCCTTCCTGCCGCCACCCTGTACCTCCAGGGATGGAATCAGTGTACTCCAGCTGTGTGCATCTAGTGTAAATCGTGAAATAGTGCGAACGTGTTTCAAATGTCTGCGACGCGTATAACTGAGGCGGAACGAGGGGACCAGCCCGGTATTCGCCTAGCGAGATGTGGAAAACCGCCTAAAAACCACATCCAGGCTGGCCGGCACACCGGCGCTCGTCGTTAATCCGCCGGGGGGATTCTATACGGGGCCGGAGCGCCTACCCGAGTCCAGGAAGCAGCGTGTTAACGCTCTCGGCTACCCTGTCGGGACATGCAGAAAGGCTGATTGCAGGCCCTCAAATGAGCTCTTTCTAACCAACACATGGCCATCACTGGCACCGAGGCAGAACCAGCTTTCGTCAGAAAACATATAATAGACCTTCACCCTGCACTCCGTGACTCAGTGATATCTGCTTGATGCTTGGATAGCATGTGATTCGCGGAAGCGCCGTAGTGCTCCCAATCGCGGCACTGCCAGGGATGTGCGCACTGCTGGTGTCGAGCTGGCGCCTCTCCTGGCGAAGCTAGAGCCGTAGTGTTTCCATGGCGGCGGCTGGAGTTGTACTTCAAAATTGACCGGGGTGAATCGGATATGCCTTGCCTACTGTACTTTTCACCGCTGGGTCTGCCAACGGAGTGTCTCCCACGGAGCCAGAGCACACGCAACTTGTCAACTGCGCCTGTAGTACGGTTAGCGATGGTCGAGGCAAAGAGCTTGGGTACAACATTCTTTATTTATAAATTTTGTTATCATCATTCTGTAAATTATGTATTGACACATTCCATGATTAAGTTATTTTGGATCGCATGGTCCAGTGGAACTTGCTAAATTATAACATAATAAATAAATGTCAAGAAGGATGAACCGAGATTACAATTTGAAGTCCTATCGATGACGAAGTCATTAGAGATTGAGCACAAGGTCAGAATGGGCAACGATGTGGAAGTTTTTTGGAACCGTCCTAGCGTTTTTCTTAGTGACTTAGGGAAACTACAGGTAACCTAAATCTGGACAGCTGTCCATTTCAATTTTCACGTAGAAAATTCTGGCAAGGACGATCAAGTACTATGACCTTTATCTGTGTACAGTACTTGCTATTATGCATTGCAAGGCTGTAGGACCACTACGCCATCCTTCCGTGGTCTGGGCGATACAGATTCTGCAAGAAACTTCATTGTTTCTGTTAAATGTCGTACCGTATGCTTTGTAGAAGGGTTCAGGAAGACAGTGTTTATCCACAGCAGGAATGTTTCGATTTTGTGAGACCTTAGAATCATTTTGTTTTTGGACTAAGCTGTGATTTAGTTTGGCTTGGTATAAAAGTTTCTGGACAGCCAGTTCAGGTTTTTTTGTGTGGATCTGTGACTACAAAGGCCTACTGAGATGAAACCCTGTAAGCTTATGTACGTCATTACATTGCAGTAAGTGATGATTCATTCCAGAAGATCTCAGTGGTAGACCTCACAGGATTCACAAATTGGACAGCCCGATTTAACGATATGTATCCCATTCCCCTGCCATGCTGCTAGAAGCTTCGCAAATAAATAGCATTCGTCTCATATGGAGGGCATAGGTACGATTTTTAACTGTGCAATTCACTGAAGAGCCAAAGCAACTGGTACATCTGCCTTATATCGTGCAGGGCTCCCCCAAGCACGCAGAAGTACCGCAACACATCGTGGCATGAACTCGACTAATGTCTGAAGTAGTGCTGGAGGGAACTGACACCGTGAATCCTGCAGGGCTGTCCCTAAATCCGTAAGAGTATGAGGAGGTGCAGATCTCTCCTGAACAGCACGTTGCAATGCATCTCAGATATGCTCAATAATGTTCATGTCGGGGGTGTTTGGTGGACAACGGAAGTGTTTAAACTCAGAAGAGTGTTCCTGGAGTCACTCTATAGCAATTCTAGACGTGTGGGGTGTCGCATTTTCCTGCTGGAATTGCCCAAGTTCGTCGGAATGCACAATGGACACGAATGGATGCATTGTGTTCCGCGGGGGTGTGCTGTTCTTTTATATTGAGATTGTGTAATGCAGAAATAAATGTGCTCAATATATTTTTCTCTACATTTAGATCATGCAGTCAGTTAGTATCACCAGACTGATATCTTGTCAATATCTGACGGATATCTGGCAGGTGTTTTGAGTTACAGACAACAGCAACAGACAACATCGGCGGAGCTACAGTTAAGTTTTGACAACAGTCAGTTCTTTGAATTATCGAAATTGCAGAGAAACTAAATGAGCAAGCCATGCTAACAATGAATCTCGGTGTTTTGCTAATACAATGCTTTCGGTTTATTCCTACTTTACTTTCCTCGGTTCTTCAAAATTTCCGTTTCGCCGTTACATGTTTCCCGTCACTATTTAGAGATCAGCGAAACATTCCACCTCTGATTGACTAATGATTCGCAGTTATTTTCCCAAAAGTTGTCACTTTAGCACTTCAACATTTTTTCACCCTCTCGTGGCAGGTTTATAATCTGGATAACCATCCTGCTAAACTTTTTAATAGTTCGACTCCACAGTTAATGCCATGTGGCAGAGGAGCCTAACGATTCGTGTTTGTGAGAACATGTTACCGAGTGTTTTATAAGCTTCGTATTAAAATGTTGAGTAGTTTTTATTAAGTTGTCACTGTGTATCAGTCCGACATACTTTGACGCGGCATAAATTACTAAACAGATATAGCGTAGAGGCAATTTACATGGTGAATTGTGAACGATGAAACTGTCTCCTGAGAAGTTCAACCTTGAACCTGGATATGCCTGCGTGCTGTGTAGAGCAGCAGTATTTTTAGTCGTAGGTCAGGGCTTTCGTTACACACTTTTGCGTTCTTAAAATGTGATTTGTAGGCGGTAGAATGAAATTGTTTATATCCTTGAAGTCCTTTATGGTTTATTCATAAAAATTTCACACATTTCTGTGTAACAGACCTATGTCGACCTGATAAACATTATTTAAATAAATATCTACAGAAAAAATTTCAGGTCTTGTAAATACAGGAGTAAAGTCCAATATTATGGAAAAATATTGACGACACGAAAGATGTTTAAAAAACATTCAGTGGCTGAACTGGGGCTGTGTACGCCCTCTCCTCCCTTTCAACTTTGAATCACTTTTTTTTAAGATCTGTTAATAAAAACGTCAGACTACGTCGGAGTTTGTCATCTCCTCTAACAGCAGCCAAGTGCTCAATGTGACTGTTATATCCCGCGCTATGCAGTGATCTTAAACACAATAAAATATCAATTTTCTTCCATCGCTTCCCGGCCTAAAGAAAAAGACGGCAACCTTTTAAGCTTAGGTGCCCGCAAATGGTGCCGGAAGAGAGCAGCCACCCGCTCCTGAGACCTAGGGCATTGACTTTTTATATGTTTTACAGATTTGACTCACTTCTAGGAATGTTTTTATTCTACAAAAAAGTAGATTTATTACTGTGGAGTGGGGCAGGAAATACTGTGACTGTAAAAATAGCTACATAATTTAGATTTGGCTGCTTAACGAATAATTATGCCATTTCCTTGGAGCGGCGATAGCTTCTGTTGCTGACTTGCAGTCAAGGTGGGTGCGTACCTTTTCAGAACAGAGCCGAAACAGAACTCTCAAACTTTTCTCTGTGGCTTGCCCTACTCGATCACCAGCATTACATTGACAATGTTTACGTTGTACATGGCCGATATCAGTCTCCTCTGTACAACGTAATCAGACCAGTAGTTTCCCTTTCGTCCATGGAGGAACAAAACTCGTGGTGTCTTGTTGAGACTACGTTCAGTTTCACATCGCACGCTGGTTGTAGTAGACCTGAACAAAATGACCATGTTTCTTCTGTAGGTATGGTCATCTATGCTTCGTCTGATAACCCATATGCAACAGTTGGAAAGAGAAAATGCAATTTTCTGCCCTGAAAATCAGCATGCACTCTCAAAGTTACAGGATCTGTAATGTTAGCATGGCAAATAGGATTCAAAATGGGGAGACGGTCTTCGTCCAGTCCTAGGTATTAGGAGTCGCTGATACAGTCCTAGCTGAGGGTGGTTTTTGGAGATTTACCACAGTCGTCTAGTCGAGTGCTAGGACCGGGTGCACTTTACCACAAACAGTCCAAAAAATGTAGCCTCCAAAACACACTAATTAAATTTAAATCATGGATGCTCATATTAAAAAATAGCGGCCAACACAATAAAGCAACAAATGTATTAACTTGGTAAGATGAGTAACTTTATAAACAAAAGATTAGCGAAAGTTAAAAAAGTTTATTTCACGTTTCTCCTCTTGAAGAATATTAATGAATAGTGTTATTTTCTAAGTGTTTTACTGATATTAAACAGAATTTCAACGACAGTTCTGCCTTCATTATTTCACATTTTTCATTTTCAGCGTCGATCTAACATTATTGGTAAATGAATAAAAATATCTTTTGCAAATATTATCTAGCTTTTTTCCTAACTCGGATGACGCCCTGAATTTAATGATATAAAAATGTAATACATAGTACATTGCTGTCCATACATTTTTAAGAATAATAACTTACAATATATAAAATCGAAGTGCGCATTTGACAATATCAGAATTACACTTAGTGCTGCGACTGTGAACATGGTCTGCAGTTTTTGGTTGTGCGAACGTATAAATAAAGGGGATGATACTTTTTTTTTCAGCTGTCTTCGTATACGGTCAGGACAGTCAGTGTTTCTATTACTTTCTCTTTAGTGGAGAGTCATTCCCTTTCTGTCGTTGCCTTCCCTCAACTTCCTGTGGTTTGTCGGTCGAACCTGTGGACCCAGGAACTGTATTCAATTTATTGCTGACAGCAGGTATGACTGGGCACATACACCTGGCTGGAATTCTCTCTGCAGTCTGTCACACCGCAACTGCATCCATGTGGGCTAACCCTCAAGGGAGTAATCGGAAAGTGTCCTGTGTTAAACCATTTTCTAGAAAAAATGGCTCAAATGGCTCTGAGCACTATGGGACTTAACTGCTATGGTCATCAGTCCCCTAGGACTTAGAACTACTTAAACCTAACTAACCTAAGGCCATCATGCACATCCATGCCCGAGGCAGGATTCGAACCTGCGACCGTAGCGGTCGCGCGGTTCCAGACTGTAGCGCCTAGAACCACTCGGCCACCCTGGCCGGCCATTTTCTAGAATTCCTTGCCATTTTGAAGCCTGTTTTCGTGGTACTCTATTTTATGAAAATTATCTAAGAAGCTGTGAAATTGCCTTACTTAAAAATATAAACGCTTTTAGTGTAATATGTTTTAAAGGGAGTGGGGCACTTATGACCCTCCCCCCTCCCCCCATTGATCTGCGCGAGCCTCTAGAGGCCTCCGCGGTACTGTGACACGGCGATTTCAAAGAGTATCAAGACTGCAGACACATACGCGCTATTAAACAAAACTCGATTTATTAAAATTTTTTTCTATTACTAAAGCTTGGTGGCTACTGCTCAGGGGTCACGTGTTGTTAGCCGAACATGCCCACATCAGACCCGGCGACCGGCTGGTTGCGCCCAGCATCCAGTTGTCCAGCGCAGGCACGGAGTGTGAAGGGCCGTGTGTGGTCGGTTGCAGGTGCTGCAGTACAACATGACGGGCGGCAAGAAGAACCGCGGACTGGCCGTCGTGCTGTCCTACCGGCTGCTGGCGCGCCACGAGGAGCTGGCGTCCCGGAACACCGAGCTGGCGCACATCATGGGCTGGGCGCTCGAGATGGTGAGTACTGACCACTGGCCGCAGCTCGACGCCAAAGTAACGGCGCCTTGTTTACTGGGAATCTCGCTACGTCGCTCATTCGGAAAAAAAGTGAAAACCATTATGAGCCCAAAGGTTATTATGAACACAACAATGGTTTACTAGAATAGCTCTACCGTAGGTGGTATGCCATTATCTTCCTTCGACCTTTCTGCTGATTTACCCAGCCAGGTTTATAGGAACCAACTGGTGGCTCTCTATCTTCCACCATAACCGAGTCCATCAACATGAGGTAGCCAAGGAGGTGGCAACGTGGGTTCTACTATGCCAAAACTGATTGGTAGCTACAACAGAAAAACACGAATAATTAGCAGGAGTACAAAATAAGAAAGTATTTATTACTTAAATTGTTGTAGTCCATGATCTGTGGGTTGACAATTATGAAGACGCGACTAGACTAAGCATCTGTAGAGTGGCATAATTTTCAAATCACATATCTTGCAGTGACGAATTAATACCTCGTAATCTTGAATGTCGAATGCGGCGAATTTGAAGACTAGCTTGGAAGTGAACTACAAAGACTTGATGGCAGCAACTGCTGAGCTGCAGACGATGACTGACTAACATCGGCGCTGGCTGACCACTGAGCGCGGCTACGAACTGCAGACTGGCACAATTGCACTACTCTCCTGCTGCACGTGAAGTGGCCTAGCGGCGCCTCCCGGCGAGCATAAGTACTGCGATTTTTTTTTTCTTTATTGTTATTTGAACACCTTATGCAAAAGGTGGGCCGGCAGCGGCAAAATTACGCTGCTCTTCGGCCACAGACAGTACAAATAGAAACAAGGAAGACACAGAAAAACAAAACATATTGGTAGACAAAAAACAGTAGGCATATGAGTAAAAACACGGAGCCGTTCACAGGGGTAGTAAAATAAAACACTACACGAACACTAAGTACTGCGACTGGCTGTGTACCCTTTGGCTAGCACAGCCGTTCTTCTGTTCCGTTTATCGAGAGAATCGCAGTCGGGTAGATCTCTCAGGCGGCGGTGTGGTCGTATGACGGACGACATCACATCAACAGTTTTACAGGGACCAATATCCAGTTACGCATATTTCACATCAAGACGTCATTGCGAAAGGTGAAAGATGAAAACTAGAATCCCAACATTTTGGAATGGCAGTCTGAGACTTACCCACTGAACCAACGATCGACGTTCAGGGAAACGAACTTACAAGTGAGACATGGCGTGGCACGGTATGACGTTGCTGACCGAACGAAATGGTGCGGTGGTAAGCACAATGGACTCGCATTCCGAAGGACGACGGCCCAAATCCGCATCCGCCCATCCAGTTACAGGTTATCCGCATTTCCCTAAATCACTTACGGCAAACGTCGGGATGATTCCTTCTAACTACTTATCGAGTCCGAGACTGTACTATCTGTCTCTATCGACCTCGTTGTTGGTAGGATGTTAAAGCCTTGTCGTCCTTATTGTTTAGTGTGGCGTTTTCATTTGCAGCGTTCGAGATGTGCCAGACTTTAGAGGCAGAACTATACAGACAGAAGAGGGTTCTAAACTGAGTGTTTTGAAGTATGGAACCAACGGTTGTAAATAAATACAGTGGAACGTCATTTACCCGGATTAAGTGGGACCTTAGTTCATCCGGATAATCGAAAATCCGGAATGTCTGAAGAAAATGTAATGACAGGAATCAAATGCTTTAAACACACATGTTATATTTATTTTCACATAAAGATACAAATTGTACAATACTTGGGACCCACTCCGGCGAAGTAATACATACACAAACATTCCCCGTCAATTAATCTGTCTATTAGTGAATACCGTATCAAAATCACTAAAGTTGTTCCTAAGATTAGCTTCCACATACAAATTGAATAACATAGACGGGGCGTAATATGTAGAGAAGACATGTATTGACGTATACGTAGATTATGCTCAATTTCTTCTCTGGAGCTCCAACATCTGTTTACTTTGCTGCTTTTCCCGGCCGATACGGCCTCCTCTGTAACTGAATAGCACGTAACTCCCATCATTAACCCGTATTGTCATCCAAATGCCAATAAATTACAAGATATATATTACATGCTCATCATTACTACAGTTATAAACTATACACCCAAACATTCCACATGACTTAGTTTTTCTATTAGTGAATACCATATCAAAATCCCTACAGTAGTTCGTCAGGTTACCCTTGGCATCAAGAAAATGTTAACCAGAACGAAACAGCAAATTTCAACACTAAAATAATCAGTAAGTTTCTTTTGAACCAGATTCGTATGTCGTTTATGTGCAACACGGTCACGTAGGTTCAAATCAAATGGCTCCGAGCACTATGGGACTTAACAGCTGAGGTCATCAGTCCCCTATAACTCAGAACTACTTAAACCTAACTAACCTAAGGACATCACGCACACCCATGCCCAAAGCAGGATTCGAACCTGCGGCCGTAGCAGTCGCGCGGTTCCGGACTGAAGCGCCTAGAGCCGCTCGGCCATCGCAGCCGCCACCACGTAGGTGTTTCATCAGTAATAGTTCGGCCGAAGTCGTTTCCGCCTGGAATTTCAAGTAAACCATTAATCTGTTGAGCTGCCTTTGCACGTACCATAATGCCTTTAGATTGAGTGCCAATTTCGTCAGCTAGTTCGTCGGCACTATCGTCATTGTCTGCAGACGAACACTGTCATTTCGCAGCATTCTCAATAAATGCAAAAACTTCCATTTATTGAGCTGCAGTTCACGTCGCTACAATGTACTCCGCATGAATTGGTTCAGACGGAGATTAGTTCAGTGGTTCATGGTGTGGGTTCCTGGTATCATGTCCTAGTTCATGAACCATGGGCAACATATGAGTGGCCAAGTAAGTGGTCCTGACCAGTTACTTTGGAATAAGGCTGGGCATCTCGGACATATTCCGAGTCGGAGCCACCTTTATGCTCAGACGGCAAAGACTACCAAATACACCGGTTAGTCCCTCAACCGTTAGGGGTAAAACTCAATGGGACCCGGGGCAAGTAAGGCTAGCAACCTGCTTACCTGGTACTATATATATGATGAAACTTCCTGGCAGATTAAAACTGTGTGCCCGACCGAGACTCGAACTCGGGACCTTTGCCTTTCGCGGGCAAGTGCTCTACCAACTGAGCTACCGAAGCTCGACTCACGCCCGGTACTCACAGCTTTACTTCTGCCAGTATCTCGTCTCCTACCTTCCAAACTTTACAGAAGCTCTCCTGCGAACCTTGCAGAACTAGCACTCCTGAAAGAAAGGATATAGCGGAGACATGGCTTAGCCACAGCCTGGGGGATGTTTCCAGAATGAAATTTTCACTCTGCAGCGGAGTGTGCGCTGATATGAAACTTCCTGGCAGATTAAAACTGTGTGCCCGACCGAGACTCGAACTCGGCCCCTTTGCCTTTCGCGGGCAAGTGCTCTACCAACTGAGCTACCGAAGCACGACTCACGCCCCGTACTCACAGCTTTACTTCTGCCAGTATCTAGTAATCACAAACTCCTTTTTTAAACATAAGAACATTCACCGGTATACTTGGGAAGGCAGGGGAACCAGATCTTTCATTGACTACATAATAACAGATCAGGAATTCAGGAAGGCTGTGAGGGACACAAGTGTATTGAGGGAATTCTTTGATGTCACTGATCACTATTTAATCAGCAGTGAAATTGGTATTGTGAGGCCGAAAATACAGGAGGTCAGGTCCATGTGTAGGAGGATAAGAGTGGAGAAACTTCAGGATAAGGAAATCAGACACAAGTACATAACAATGATCTCAGAAAGGTACTAGTTAATTGAATGTAGTCAATTGCAGTCACTGGAAAAGGAATGGACAAGGTACAGGGACACTGTACTAGAAGTGGCCAAAGAATGTCTTGGAACAGTAGTGTGTAAAGGTAGGATGAAGCAAACAGCTTGGTGGAATGACACAGTCAAGGCAGCCTGTAAAAGGAAAAAGAAGGCATATCAAAAATGGCTACATACTACAACTCAGATAGACAGAGAAAGTTATGTTGAAGAAAGAAACAAAGCTAAACAGATAATTACAGCATCCAAGAAGAAATCTTGGGAAGACTTTGGAAACAGGTTGGAGACCTTGGGTCAAGTTGCTGGAAAACTATTCTGTAGTGTAATTAGCAGTCTTCGAAAGGGAGGTAAGAAGGAAATGACAAGTATTTTGGACAGGTCAGGAAAACTGCTGGTGAATCCTGTTGATGCCTTGGGCAGATGGAGGGAATATTTTGAAGAGTTGGTCAATGTAGGTGAAAATACGATCAGTAATGTTTCAGACTTCGATGTACAATGGGAAGGAATGATGATGGAAATAGGATCACATTTGAGGAAGTGGAGAAAATGGTCAATAGATTGCAGTGCAATAAAGCGGCTGGGGTGGATGAAATTAAGGCGAAACTCATCACATACAGTGGAATGTCAGGTCTTAAATGGTTACACAGGATAATTGAAATGGCCTGGGAGTCGGGACAGGTTCCATCAGACTGGACGAAAGCAGTAATCACACCAATCTTTAAACATGGAAACAGAAAATATTGTAACAACTACAGAGATATCTCTTTGATCAACGTTGTGAGTAAAATCTTCTCAGGTATTGTAGAAAGGAAAGTGCGAGGATTAGTTGAGGACAAATTGGATGAAAATCAGTGTGGGTTTAGGCCTCCTAGAGGTTGTCAGGACCAGATCTTTAGCTTACAGCAAATAATGGAGAAGTGTTACGAGTGGAATAGGGAATTGTATCTATGTTTTATAGATATAGAAAAGGCATATGACCGGGTTCCTAGGAGGAAGTTATTGTCTGTTCTACGTGATTATGGAATAGGAGGCAAACTTTTGCAACCAATTAAAGGTCTTTACATAGATAGTCAGGCAGCAGTTAGAGTTGACGGTAAATTGAGTCCATGGTTCAGAGTAGTTTCAGGGTTAAGACAAGGCTGCAACCTGTCTCCACTGTTGTTCATATTATTTATGGTTCAAAATGGTTCAAATGGCTCTGAGCACTATGGGACTCAACTGCTGTGGCCATTAGCCCCCTAGAACTTAACAACTAGTTAAACCTAACTAACCTAAGGACATCACACACATCCATGCCCGAGGCAGGATTCGAACCTGCGACCGTAGCAGTCGTATTATTTATGGATCATATGTTGAAAACAATAGACTGACTGGGTGAGATTAAGATAGGTGGTCACAAAATAAGCAGTCTCGCATATGCGGATGACTTAGTTGTGATGGCAGATTCTATTGAAAGTTTGCAAAGTAATATTTCAGAGCTAGATCAGAAATGTAAGGACTATGGTATGAAGATAAGCATCTCCAAAACAATAGTAATGTCAGTGGGAAAGAGACATAAACGGACTGAGTGCCAAATAGGAGGACGGTTTCAAGTACTTAGGATGCATATTCTCACAGGATCGCAACATAGTGAAAGAACTGGAAGCGAGGTGTAGCAAAGCTAATGCAGTGAACGCTCAGCTACGATCTACTTTCTTCTGCAAGAAGGAAGCCAGTACCAATACTAAGTTATCTGTGCACCGTTCAATCTTTCGACCAACTTTGTTGTATGGGAGCGAAAGCTGGGTGGATTCAGGTTACCTTATCAATAAGGTTGAGGTTACGGATATGAAAGTAGCTAGGATGATTGCAGGTACTAGTAGATGGGAACAATGGCAGGAGGGTGTCCACAATGAGGAAATCAAAGAAAAACTGGGAATTAACTCTATAGATGTAGCAGTCAGAGCGAACAGGGTTAGATGGTGGGGTCATGTTACACGCATGGGAAGCAAGGTTACACAAGAGACTCATAGGTTCAGCAGTAGAGGGTAGGAAGAGTCGAGGTAGACCAAGGAGAAGGTACCTGGATTCGGTTAAGAATGATTTTGAAGCAATAGGCTTCACATCAGAAGAGGCAACAATGTTAGCACTGAATATGGTATCATGGAGGAATTTTATAAGGGGGACTATGCTCCAGACTGGACGCTGAAAGGCATAATCAGTCTTAAATGATGATGATGATGGAGATTAGTTTGACTAACTGTCGAGAAAATGCGGACACCTTCAGTGAGAACAATTCCCATCCCCTCTTACAACGTGTAAACGTCCTAATCGAACAGATCGTTAGGAACCCGGTAGAGAAATAGTGCTGAGACTTCATACTTTATCATTTTATTCATTTTGCGGCCCATGTCAAGTGCACACCTAATCTTGTGCAGCAGGGAACTCCTATGATACCCAGCGAGATCCAGAACATCGTGCAAAGTATTCAGCCGGCGTGGCGCTGCATAATGCACCAGTCCATCTTGCCAAGTATTCACCCGGCGTGATGCTGGATAATGATCCAGAACATCATGCCGCTGGATAAAGCTCCAGTACATCGTGACAAGTATTCAGCTGGCCTGACGCTGGATAATGGTCCAGAATATCCTGCCAAGCATTCGACCGTCGTGACGCTGGATAATGCACTCTTACGAGAAGATTTTCAATTTCAGAGCGCCTTATGTAGATCACCGCGTCATAGTAGCCCAGACTGAGATGAGATGAGGTGTGTTGATTATTACCAAAGTTATTGAATAAACCCGCAAGAATTAAGCAGATATAATGAATAGAAAACATGACAATAAAAGTGACGTGACAGCATTGCCGTTCCTTTTCCGGACTGGTGCATTTTGCATTACAAAGAGGAGTTTATGAGAGCAATTCATCTCAACAGCAAAAGTGTAGGACATGTTTAAGGTAACAGATTACATTGCTTGAAAATAACGCATACGTAAACAAACGATTATGTAGATGCTGTGTCTATACATAACAGAGAGATGGTAGCTACTACTAGATTCAAACAAGATAAAACAGTTTTGATCCGAGAAAATAACGTTGAAGATAAGTAGTTTTGACACTCTTCAAGGTGGTGTGTCGGTGCAAAACATGTAAATGCTTTGACTCTAATTTCAAGAACTGCTTTGACTTCTTAGGATCTTCTCTGGCAAATATTTACTTCCATTACGAGCTATATGACTCCATTATAGGTGTACGTCCTCTGGCACTCTCAATCAGGTCTCTCATTATTCGCCTATGCGGTTGGCACAAAAGGAATGACGGATAGTGTATTTTTTAAGACTTAGTTTCTAATTTCCCTTGTTTCTTAGCTGTCGTTTAGACAGGTAATGTTGCCCAGACCAATTCAATAACTTAAAAGACGGTGAGCAGGAGCCGATCCATGACGTTAAACAAGTTGGTCCTCATTTTCGCAAAAGCTAAGGGAAGGAAGCCTTGCTAGAATTTAACTTTCCGTCGATATTGAGGTCGTTAGTGACGGAACATTAGCTCGGGAGGAGGGCCAGCATAGGAAACTACCGAGGTTTCATTAAAAGCACCATCCCTGTTTTCACTTGAAGTGTGTTACGGAAACTACCCTACTTTGAAGAGAATGAAGTAGAGAGAAGAATTTGACAGAGCTCTGAAGGACCTAAGTCGAAATAAGTCCCCTTGAGTAGGTGACATTTCCTCAAAATAATTTAGATCTTTCGGAGAGTCAGCTAAGACAAATCTATTGTAGCTTTATACAGGCTGGTGATAAACTCCCATACTTCTAAAGAAGACATCTGCTAACATGTGTGGGCATTACCGAGCCATCGGTTTTGTAAGTCGTAGTTACAAAATACTTATTTACAGAAAAGTGAAAAAAACAAGTAGATACCGATCAATTTGGGTTCCGGCGAAGAATAGGAACACACGAGGCCATACTGACCTTAAGGCTTATCTTACAAGATGGACTGCAGAAAGACAAAGATACGCTTGTGGCATTTGTAGATTTATAGAAAGCTCATGAAAAAGTTGATTGGAACGCACTTGAACTTCTGAAGGTAACAGGGAAAAACACAGGAAGCGAAAAGTTATCTACCATCGGTTACTATTTGTTTTCCGCCTTGAGATTACTGCAGTTTAATTAAAGAGAATTATGCCAGACACGTTTCGCTGTTGGAAATTTTTGGTAAGTTCCTTTGGGACCAAACTGCCGAGGTTATCAGTCCCTGGGATCACACAGTATTCAATCAAATTAAAAGGCGCCTTAAACAGCACGGCTACCCCGCGCGGCTGTCGCTGTTATTTATAAGGCATCTTCCGCGTTTATTCTACAAATTGCTTATGGTGTTTCTTTATGTGTTCTCCAAACCACTTCTTCTTCCGTGGTTGCTAGCAGCGGCTGACGTAGAAAGACTTCGATTCACATATGCACTTGGCAGTTTTTGCCATTCTGCAGTATTTCTTCCGCTGCATTTGTGTTATTTACACTTACACGTGCGTGACAGTTGATACGATAAGATCTTAAATCTGTCCTACCACACAGTATACGGATTGTAATGTATGTTACTGCTGTCAAGTCTTAGACGGTGGCAGTTCTTGATAACGTCTGACATACTGACGCACAGTTTAAACATGGAACTGATAGGATAAAGAATGTACTTGTTTTTTTCTTATTTCAAAGATCTTATTTATATATATTTGTGACATACATTCCCATATGAAAATTAACCTTTTTTCGACAATTGTTATATGAAGGTAGAATATACGAATGATATAAAATTGGAAAATAATTCAATGTAACAAGTCCAATTTTGCATGCAGGGTGTAGACTGCCATCTAAAATTATTTGGTTAACATACTGTTGAAATTTTGTATATACATCTTATTCCGTAAATCTGTTCATTAAGTGTGTTGTCGGGTAGTGTTGTAGTACAGATGCATATTTCAGTTTCTTCTAGCATATTTAATAATCTGCCTTTCTCTGCTTTATGAAGAATGGCGATGTTTTTGTTAATGTCATTATCAGAACGTTTGAATTCTCTTAAATGAGCGCCGAATGCTGAGTGATTGATTTTATGAATATTAATACGTTCTCTAAATCTCGTTTTAATGTATCTCAGTGTGAACCTAATATAAACTTTATTACATAATGAAATAACAAAAGACAAGTAATGTACTGTTCCGTGTTTATACTATATGACAGTTACGTCAAACGTCAACAAAAAAATTGTCGTTGCATAAGACTGTCAGCAGTAATATACATGACAACCTGTATATTGTGTGATAGGACATAATTCACATCCTGTCGTACTAAATGACACGCATGTCACTGCTATAAAGGTACATAATATAAGTAGACTTAGACAACTGCTGCTAAAGTAGTCAATTTATAGGCATCGATGAACGTCAGTGGTTTGTTCCTCTGTATCATATGCCACTGATGATGGTTTATAAACGCGAAACCCAGTTTTAGCAAATAAACGTTTCTAGGGCAATTCATGCTGTGTAGGACACGTCCATTAATAAATACTGAAAGCTACAGAGCAACAAGCATTCAAGATTTGTACTGAAAGTATTTGTATGATATGTAGCCTTGTATGGAAGCGAAATGTGTACAACAAGCAGACAGACTAGAACAGGATAGAAGTTGTATTGGAAGATTTTTCAAATGGTTCAAATGGCTCTGAGCACTACGGGTCTTAATTTTGAGGTCATCAGTCCCCTAGGACTTAGAACTACTTAAACCCAACTAACCTAAGAACATCACACATATCCATGCCCGAGGCAGGATGCGAACCTGCGACCGTGGCGGTCGCGCGGTTCCAGACTGTAGCGCCTACAACCGCTCGGCAACCCCGGCCGGCCGAAGATTTTTCACACAAAACAATACTGTGACGTGTTATGTAATAGAATTGTCAGATTCAATATCATAAAAATATATTTTCATTATTTTTTGTATTTTTTCCACCCTTTGTACTTTGGCGAACAAAATTTTTGGAAGGGTGTGCCGGAAGTGAAATTATAACATGTAAAGAAATCAGTTTTATTACAAAAAGGTTTAACTGGACTGCAAATGATTATAAGCATTAAACTAAAGTAAGTACAACTAATACAGCTTAGTAGTTATTTTGGTTTATTTAATCTCCGCCTTATGCAAAACATAATTTATTTTTCCCTTTTTTTTTTTTTAAGGAAACATGTTTCGACACCTACGTGTCAAATGTAGTAGGTGGAATTTATTTCTATAAAATTAATGCATAATGCGTCGTTATTTATCTATTCTAGGCCAAAAAACTGTAAATGTACATTACGTTTATTTTGTTTTGATTCTTCGTCTGAAAAACACGGTGCTAGGTTGGGCTTTTGGTGCCCTTCTTTCACCGTTTTGACAGCATTTCATCTGCACAGTAGTCATGAAGAAACAACTTTATTTCTGAAAAAAATTGTGTTTTGCCTAAGACGTAGTTTAAATAGACCTGATTTAAAAAGCAAACACAGAAAAAACGAAAAAAATGTTCTCGGGAAAAAAATGTTTCTTATTTTCTAAAACATGTTTCATGGCCATCCCTTTGATTTCTTGTCAAGCTTTAAGTATGTCACGTAATGTACTTCTTGAAAATGAAAATGTCTCACTCGCGTCCCTGATTATCATTTCAATAAGCCGGATTTTTTCTACGATTTTTGTTGTGTAATGACTCCTCCGTATTTGCTTTTTAAACAAAACATAACTTTAAAAAATGATTTTTGAGGTACCTGTTTTGTCTGTTACTACACGAAATTACTTTGCCCGATACGATCCGAACGTAATGCTGTATTAGTTCAAAGTTCCCGTTGTTACTGTGCAAATCCCAAACAGCTGCCCTGTTTGTCACACTTGTTTTTCCGCAAAGTACCTGCTTGCTCTATGTACACTGGCTGAAACCTGTCGGAAGCCGTTTACCACAAACTTCGCAAGAAAACAAGATAGTGCCTTATCTCTCCCTCGCAGTGCATGAGATTTTCCTCTAAAGCATAAAATACTGCCTGCAAGGATGCATACTTTTCTCCCGAAAAAATGCGCTTAATTGAGCCAGAGATTGCTAAACACAGTTTCAGGTCGCACCGTTCTTGCAACTCGAGGACGTCATCTATCAACGTACTTACATTCTGAGATTCCTAAAGATCCCCTTTCTTCTCTAGCTCACAGTGGAAATAGACTGTAAACACAACCGTTTTGAATACTGGCGGCAGAACAAATTACCAGCTCGAAAATATTACAGAAATCAGGAGGATCCAAATCCGCAGGATGCACGTTAATTTCCAAACTTTTCTGTATTGTCTTAAGGATTCAGGTAAAACAAGACATCTGATGTTCTACACTTAATATGGACCCATTACAACTGCTGGTACCCGTGATGCATCTTAGTTGGGCGGCGTAATGGTTAAGACAACAATCCTGATTTCGATTTCTTGCACTTTCGCTAAGTCAATTCAGAAGGACTGCAGGATGCGTACACTAATAAATCTACGACCGACTTGCTGTCAGCCCTTCAAATAAGCTAGTGTACTGTCCCTAACGACACAGGCGTCGACGAGACGAAAAGCGGGATCATACCTTCATCCAGAACGAGCTGCTCCAGTGAGTGACACACTATTTGATTGGCTGACTCAAATTTTAGCCATTCTGATTTACATTTCCCAGGGGCCCTGTAAATCACTCTACACGAGTTCTCCATTACTCATTCAAACAGGCCACTATCAGTTGTTCACACAGTCGTTAACCTGCTTTGACAGCCTCTTCACGTAGACGGGACTTTAAAACTTAGCTATAAAACAGCGATGGATTACTAGGCATCATTTCTGTACAATAATGCAATATATTATAACTATTATTTTAATGTCGATTATCTCTTAGCGTCCCGCAAGTGTATGAGTTTCATTTTATTAAAAGTAATTCGATACAATTCCTCACTGTCATCTAATGAACGAATTACTAGCGTACGGAATATTATACCAGTTTTGTGACTGGACTGAACAGTCCACAGATAGTAACAGACAGTGCGTCGTTCTTAACAGAGACAAAAAGTATCTAGGGGCGTACCCAATAGGAACGTTACAGGACTTTTCTTGTTCACAATATACATGAATCTTCGTACATCCATAGTTGAAATGGAGGACAGCGGGACGTCAGCTGGAATAAATTTGTATTAAAAATGAAGAAAAATCCTCCAGCTGTATTTAAGGTGTCGATTTTATTTTGGTAACAAGTTTCAACGTCATAGCAACGTCATCGTCAGGCCCATACACTTGTTGACGTCAACTGCGTGTGGCTGATACTACAAGTCAGTGGTGAGATACAGACGTACTCCGTGTGGAAGGTGGTTAGTTACGGACTTCTTCGCGCAGCAAGCATGGTATTATGCTAAACGGGTATCTTCAACCTGCTGCATCAATGCTTACGGCGATTTTGTCTGACTAGCATACGGATTTTGGACTGTACGCCCTTCGAACGGAAACGTATTGGTCTCCGCTTATAAATACAGAAGTTGCAATGGTAGGAAACTGTAGCAAAATTCAAGATGATCTGCATGATGCACGTATTGGTAGTTGCCCGTCAATGTAAACAAGGGTATCTTCTTGCGCATAAATAAGCGAAAAGACTCGTTGTTTTGTGATTACATGAGTGCGAACAGTCACTGGAAGCAATCATATCCATTAAATATATCGAAGTTGTGTATGGAGCGATTTATAGTGAAACGTCCACTTAAAACTAATCGCAGGGAAGGCAGACGTCAGATTGATGTTCCTAATTCATGTCGTTAGTGAAAATAGGTGTGAAAATTACCGAACTATCAGTTTAATAAGTAACGACTACGAAATAATAACAGGAATTCTTTACCAAAAAATGGAAAAACTGGTAGAAGCCGCCCTCGCGGAAGATCCGTTTGTATTCTGGAGAAATGTTGGGACACGCGAGGCAATACTGAATCCACGACTTGTCATACAAGATAGCTTAAGAAAAAGCGAACCTATGTTTATAACATTTGTAGACTTAGAAAAAGCTTTTGATGATGTTTACCGCAATACTCTCTTTCAAATTCTAAAGGTGGCAGGGATAAAATATAGTGAGCGAAAGACTATTTACATTTTGTACAGAAACCAGATGGCAGTTATATGAGTCGAGGGGCACGAAAGGGAATCAGTGATTGAGAAGCGAGTGAGACAGGGTTGTAGCCTGTCCACGATGTTATTCAATCTGTATATTGAGCAAGCATTAAAGGAAACAAAAGAAAAATTTGGAGTAGGAATTAAAATCCAAGGAGAAGAAATAAAAACTTTGAGGTTTGCCGATGACATTGTAATCCTGTCAGAGACGGGAGAGGACTTGGAAAGGCAGTTGAACTGAATGGTGGACAGTGTCTTGAAAGGGGAATAAAGATGACAAAAGCAAAACGAGGATAACGGAATGTAGTCGAATTAAATCAGGTGGTGCTGAGGGAATTAGATTAGAAAATGAGACACTTAAAGTAGTAAATGAGTTTTGCTGTTTGGCAAACAAAATAACTGATGACTGTCGAAGTAGGCAGGATACAAAATATAGATTAACAACGGCAAGAAAAACGTTTCTGAAGAAGAGAAATTTGTTAACATCTAATGTAGATTAAAGTGCCAGGAAGTCCTTTCTAAAAGTGTTTGTATGTAGTGTAGCCATGTTTGGAAGTGAAATGTGGACGATAAACCGTTTAGACAAGAAGAGGATAGAAGCTTTTGAAATATGGTGCTACAGAAGAAGATTAGATGGGCACAAAAAAAATGGTTCAAATGGCTCTGAGAACTATGGGACTCAACTGCTGTGGCCATTAGTCCCCTAGAACTTTAGAACTACTTAAACCTAACTATCCTAAGGAGATCACACACATCCATGCCCGAGGCAGGATTCGAACCTGCGACCGTAGCACTCGCACGGTTCCGGACTGCGCGCCTAGAACCGCGAGACCACCGCGGCCGGCGGGCAGAAAACGTAACTATTAGGAGGTGGTGAATAGAACTGGGGAGAAGAGAAATTTGTGGTACAACCGGACTAAAAGAAGGGATCGGTTAATAGGACACATTCTGAGGCATCGCCGCACGGTGTAGCCGAGCGGTCTAAGGCATCTTGTCACGGTCCGCTCGAGTCCTCCCTCGGGCATGGATGTGTGTGTCGTCCTTAGCGTAAGTTAGTTTCAGTTAGATTAAGTAGTGTGTAAGCTTAGGAACCGATGATCTCAGCAGTTTGGTCTCATAAGGCCTTACCACAAATTTCCAATTTTCTGAAGCATTAAGGGATCACCAACTTAGTACTGGAGGGAAGTGTCGGGGGTAATAGTAAGGAGATTCGGAGGGTTGTAGATTGTAGTAGTGACTCGCAGATGAAGAGGCTTGCACAGGGTAGAGTAGCATGAAGAGCTGCATTAAACTAGTCTTCGACCTGAAAACTGCAGCAGCAACACTGAAAACACGTTTTTCTCTGTGCTTGTAAAGTCAAAGATACGTTTTTTTCGACGCGTCTGAATGCACACGACGCTGTAATGTGAGTGAAAGTAAGAAGGAAGGGAGGACTCACTTCAGCGACTCAACAACAGCGAGGTTCGTTACTGACGGAGCACAGTCTAAACTGGAGAAAGATGTGGACGAAAAACGGCTAACACCTCATATTTGGAAACATTTCAATATTCGCCTGAAATAATTTAGGAAAACTATTGGGAAGGTAAATCAGGATGACGGGACATGAGTTTGAACCCATGTTTGTATTTATTATCTTATTGGTAGACAATAACAATGAGCACATTAGCCGGCCGAGATGGCCGAGCGGTTCTAGGCGCTACAGTCTGGAACTGTGCGACCGCTACGGTTGCAGGTTCGAATCCTGCCTCGGGCATGGATGTGCGTGATGTCCTTAGGTTAGTTAGGTTTAAGTACTTCTAAGTTCTAGGGGACTGATGACCTCAGAAGTTAAGTCCCATAGTGCTCAGAGCCATTTGAACCTTTTTTTTTTTTTTTTTTTTGAGCACATTACTATACACCGTAAAGTTTATTTCAGTCAGTGCTCACAAAGCTGTATAGTGGCTGTGCCGGGTAGTACGCGAAAACGAAAAAAACTAACTTCCCGATACTGCCTATGTTTATTTTTGATCCAACTAAATAATAAAATATTTGCGTTCTTAACGACGTTGACGTCTGTAAAAATTTCACTCTACGCTCGTTTTTATTACTAATTGCATATCCAGGGCATCAACACCTAGACAGTGCAGTAGTTGCGAGGAAGGGCCGTGTGGACGGTAAGCGGCCCGGCACCTCAGGTTAACTATTCTTGGGAGAAGGCCGCATGAGCGCTCACACGTTCCCCACGTGTCCCCCATTGCTGCTGTTATCAGCAGTGGAACGCTTTGTTTGCGCCTGCCGAGTGTGCGACTTACGTTTCAGCGGCAGCCAAATTTACAAGCTTTGTCTGTCGCGAAATGATTACAGGCGCTCTGAAAGCGGAAAAACAGGTTGTGCTGGGGTTATTTCCTCGTCCACGAAAAGCTACGTGATCTACTTTATCTGCTCCATCAAAACTACAAGTTTTATTGCTTAATTTCAAGTACAGCGTTCAACATGTCCTTATATGAATCTTCATCTATATCTGCACGAATATTCTGCAATTCACACATTGACAGAGGGTTCATTGAGTCACTTTCAAACTACGGGAGTTGGACAGAAATATGGGCACTGCGAGAAGTGCATGCTTGAACATAAATGCAGATGCTAGCGAAGCCTACAGATTGCGCTGTTGTGTTTGACCACACTAAGTACCTGTGCAATATATTGTGAGTACTCGTCTTGATCAGAACAGTTTTCTGTGTAGTTGTGAGTACATTATGTCGGTGCTAAGTGAATTCGGACGGGGCAAAATCTTTGGTGCTCGCGTGGCGGGTGACTCCATAACCAAGGAAGCCAAAGTGTTTGGTATTTCAAGTGGCACATTATCGACTATTTATAACGCGTAAAGGGAAAGCAGAAAAACATTCCCTGCCAAGTTGCAACACGGTCGAACGTGTGTGTTGAGTGATCATGACAGACGGCCATTGAAGAGGACTGTGGCGAAAAATATGGGAAAGACAGCTGCAGTACAATGCCCCACTCGCGAACCCTGTCAGCTCCAAAACAATACAAAATGACCTCCATAAGCAGAGAACGGCACGCGAGCTGGAATTCCAGAACCACTCATCAGCGACGCAAATGCTCGTAACAGGAAAACACAGAACCGAAGCCATAAAACCTCAACTGTGGAGCAATGGAAGTAAGTCATTTGGTCGGCTGAGTCTTGTTTCACGCTTTCTCCAACTCCTTGCCAAGCTTCGGTCCCAAGACTGACGCAAGAAGGGGCTTCGGGAATGATTTGGTCAGCCGTATCGGGGAATTCCACGGGCCCCGTCGGTACCCTGCAAGGATTATGTGACCATTTTGGCTGGTCAGCTACCTCCCATGGCACGCTGTTGGTTCCCCAATGGCGATGCTGTGTTGCGAGACGACAGGGCTCTTGTGCACAGCTCGCATCATTATTGCGACGATGAATTGTCGCATCTCCTATGCCCAACACAGTCGCCAGATCTCAGTAATAGGTATTGAGCCTTTGTGGTCTGCTTTGGAGAGAAGCGTACGTGATCGCTATCTGCCTCCACTGTCGTTACCTGAACCTTCCACCATTTTGCAGGAAGAATGGTGTAACATTCCACTGAAAATCATACAGGTCCTGCATTTATCCATTCCGAGCGGGCTGGGAGCTTTTTTGAATGTCAAGATTGTCCTACATCGTATTAGTATGGTAATGTACTGCGTTTGTGCTGTTTCTATATTTTTGAGGGTTCCAGTGCTTTAAAAATACTGCACACCCGTTTAAAAACTACTATCGGTGATTATTATTATTTTTTTTTTTTTTTAAGAAGAGATGTGGCCCCTCCACGCCCGCATCAACGTGGTGACCGGACCAAAAGTTCTACTGTCACGTCCGTCAACATGTTAGTTATCTAATAAGTGGATCACAGGATGCTGGGCTGTGATGTTATCCGTGCGTCTGGGTAAGACTACGCATTAACACGGTCCATCAGGCGATAGATAGTGGACGAAACGCGAATGAGGGTAGCAATTTGAAGAGCAGAGGGAGAAAAGTGCCAAGGATAGTGGACGAAACGCGAATGAGGGTAGCAATTTGAAGAGCAGAGGGAGAAAAGTGCCAAGGATAGTGGACGAAACGCGAATGAGGGTAGCAATTTGAAGAGCAGAGGGAGAAAAGTGCCAAGGCTTTTGCCGTGGGAAAAAACCTCTGCGACAGTGGGATGGGTAGTAAGAGCAGTAGTGGCTTACTAGCTGCGATAGTTCGTGCAAGGTTGGATTTGTTAGTATGGGTATCATGCATTATTACCGTGGCAAGAGTGGCAATGTATCCCAGTTTCTGCAGCCGCTGCATTCCTGGGACAATCAAGATCGTTATACAGTAGTGGGAGATCGGCCATAGATCATGTCACTGTGTGGGGGATGTGTGGAGCTTGTCTGCATGCAGTGTACGGTACGGCTTCCCTGCGTGATGCCAGTTATTCGGCAGAGTGTTCCAGCTGGATATCCAGTAATGACGACTGATTAACAGGAGCTCACCTATACTGTTGTGTTCGCTTGTGCTTGGCCATAGATGTTAGGTCCTTACAAGTATGTCTTTTGGTCTTTTGTTTCCATCTATGGTTGTGGCCGTAGTTCCCCAGATTCAGAATAAACAGGTTCTGCGAATGTCTGGAGTTTCTGTATAGTCTTGTGGTGAGTTTGTGGATTACCTCCGTGAGAGTCTCAAGTCGGTATTCCCGGTGAAGGTTCGCGATGCGTGTGTATCGTGGAGCATTGCTTACGATTTTGAGTGTTTTGTATGAGCTGCAGATGGCGCAGGCGTGTGGGCGCAGCGTATCCCCAGACAGGGGCTGCGTACGTCATCAGGGGTCGAATAAGTGTCATGTACATGGACCTCGACACCCTTCTGTTCAGTGTGCTACGCCTGTTGAGCATAGGGTAGAGCTGTTTGAGCCTCGCGCTTGCTCGGTTGGTCACGTGTTGTATGTGGTCCCCCCAGAGTAATTTCCGGTCCAGCCAGACACCGAGGTATTGGACTTTCTCACGGAAACGTATTGGGCGTGCATGTAGAGTTATTGGTCTGCAGTATCGGTGTTTGCGCAGTTTCTTCGGTCTTCTAGTGAACAGAACGGCTTCGCACTTGTCGACGTTTACTCTAACGCGCCATTTCTCCAACCGAGGCTCAGCCACTCTGAGTGCAGTCTGTAAGCGTGACGTAATGTTTGACGGTTTCCAATCTTGCGCCAGGATGGCTGTGTCGGTTAACATCCACACAGAGCCCGGGGCCAGCAGCACATATAAGCCGCGCCCTGGGTGGTCCCCTGCTGGCACAGCGCGGCAGGCAGAGTCCGCGTGTGCGACGGCACGCACGCCGGGCCTCCTGCACACCTGGGGCCTGACTTCCCGCGCGCGCCAGACAGTTCTCGCCTCGAGTATCACTCGCTGTCCTCAATCCTCCTCCGACGTTCTCACACACGCAAACCTTTTTAGCACATTGCGGCACGCCACTATTTGCGTTTCTCACCTGGGAACTGTGGGCTACTCGTATTTCGGAGGGCAGAAACCCTGTCCCCACAAACTGAAGCCATACCATAGATGAGATGGATTCAGACCACTTATGTGAGGTACGGTTGCAATTACTCCCATTAAATCATTCAAAAGATATCTCTCATTGATACCTTACACGATTCTTCTGGAAGAGACAGAGCCGTTCCTTCTTCTGTCAAAACAGAAAAACAACTACCTCCCCAATTTTCGTTTTGTTCATAATGGATACGAGGTCGTCGTTGTTACAATCAGTGTTAAAATTTCGGCTCAACCATCTTTCACGGCGTACAACCACTAAAATAGATGCGTTTTGAAAAAGCAAACCTCCATCTATATGAGTCATTAAGATGTACATCAACGTAGTATTAGTAAAGACAAACTAAATCCTTGGCACAGAGTGGTATACAAGGTGTTACAAAAAGCTACGGCCAAACTTTCAGGAAACATTCTTCACACACAAAAAGAAAATATGTTATGTGGAAATGTGTACGAAAATGCTTACTTTCCATGTTAGAGCTCATTTCATTACTTCTCTTCAAATCACATTAATCATGGAATGGAAACACACAGCGCCGGCCGGGGTGGTCAAGCGGTTCTAGCCACTACAGTCCAGAACCGCGCGGCCGCTACGGTCGCTGATTCGAATCCTGCCTCGGGTATGGATGTGTGTGGTGTCCTTAGGTTAGTTAGGTTTAAGTAGCTCTGAGTTCTAGGGGACTCATGACCATAGAAGTTAAGTCCCATAGTGCTAAGAACCATTTGAACCATTTTTGAAACACACAGCAACAGAACGTACCAGCGTGACTTCAAACACTTTGTTACAGGAAATGTTCAAAATGTCCTCCGTTAGCGAGGATACACGCAGCCACCCTCCGTCGCATGGAATCCCAGATGCGCTGATGCAGCCCTGGGGAATGGCGTATTGTATCACAGCCGTCCACAATACGAACACGAAAAGTCTCTACATTTGGTACCGGGGTTGCGTAGACAAGAGCTTTCAAATGCTCCCATAAATGAAAGTCAAGAGGGTTGAGGTCAGGAGAGCGTGGAGGACGTGGAATTTGTCCGCCTCTACCAATCCATCGGTCACCGAATCTGTTGTTGAGAAGCGTACGAACACTTCGACTGAAATGTGCAGGAGCTCCATCGTGCATGAACCACATGTTGTGTCGTACTTGTAAAGGCACATGTTCTAGCAATACAGGTAGGGTATCCCGTATGAAATAATGATAACGTTCTCCATTGAGCGTAGGTGGAAGAACATGGGGCCCAATCAAGACATCACTAACAATGCCTCCCCAAACGTTCACAGAATGGTTCAAATGGCTCTGAGCACTATGGGACTTAAGTACTCTGGTCATCAGTCCCCTAGAACTTAGAACTACTTAAACCTAACTAACCTAAAGACATCACACACATCCATGCCCGAGGCACGATTCGAACCTGCGACCGTAGGAGTCGCGCGGTTCCGGACTGCGCGCCTAGAACCGCTAGACCACCACGGCCGGCGTTCACAGAAAATCTGTGTTGATGACGTGACTGCACAACTGCGTGCTGATTCTCGTCAGCCCACACATGTTGATTGTGAAAATTTACAATTTGATCACGTTGGAATGAAGCCTCATCCGTAAAGAGAACATTTGCACTGGAATGAGGATTGACACCTTGTTGGGTGAACCATTCGCAGAAGTGTACCCGTGGAGGCCAATCAGCTGCTGATAGTGCCTGCACACGCTGTACATGGTACGGAAACAACTGGTTCTCCCGTAGCACTCTCCATACAGTAACGTGGTCAACGTTACCTTGTACAGCAGTAACTTCTCTGACGCTGATATTAGGGTTATCTTCAACTGCACGAAGAATTGCCTCGTCCATTGCAGGTGTCCTCGTCGTTCTAGGTCTTCCCCAGTCCCGAATCATAGGCTGGAATGTTCCGTGCTCCCTAAGACGCCGATCAATTGCTGCGAACGTCTTCCTGTCGGGACATCTTCGTTCTGGAAATCTGTCTCGATACAAACGTACCGCGTCACGGGTATTGCCCCGTGATAATCCATACATCAAATGGGCATCTGCCAACTCCGCATTTGTAAACATTGCACTGACTGCAAAACCACGTTCGTGATGAACACTAACGTGTTGATGCTACGTACTGATGTGCTTGATGCTAGTATTGTGGAGTAATGAGTCGCATGTCAACACAAGCACCGAAGTCAACGTTACCTTCCTTCAATTGGGCCAACTGGCGGTGAATCGAGGAAGTACAGCACATACTGACGAAACTAAAATGAGCTCTAACATGGAAATTAAGCGTTTCCGGACACATGTCCACATAACATCTTTTCTTTATTTGTGTGTGAGGAATGTTTCCTGAAAGTTTGGCCGTACCTTTTTGTAACACCCTATATATTGCTCACATCCTACATTTGAGAATGAGAATAATGAAACTATTGCCTACAAGTACCTGAATAATCTCGAAATTCTATTTATTTGTATTTCTCTAAAAGAGAGATAAAAGAGCGAGCACAACAGGAATCCTCGAAAGCGTAGCTTTGTTTGTATCCTTTTCACAGTTACAGCACCAAGTGGTTTGGGAAACTGCTATTCATTACGATGCACGATGGTCAATTGCTATTAATTACGATGTACGATTTTATTTTTATTTAGTAAGCAGATTGTCTAGATGTCGTGTTATCTACGCATGGTCTGTGCCCATCGCACCGAAATTTATTAGGTAGTTCGGCGTTCTAAGTGTGCGATCAAGAAAGGAGCGAAAGGAAGGAAGGTAGGAATCAAGATATCGTGCGAACGTCCTTTTCGACGAGGGGATCATTAGAGACACAGCACAAGTTCGCATTGTAGCGGGATGGAGACGGAATTTGGCGGTGTTCTTTCGAGAGGAACCGTCATTGACTTTGCTTCAAATTACTTAGGAAAATCACAGAAAACACAGATCTGACTGTCTGGATGGGGATTTGAACAGCCACCCCGCCGAATAGGAGTCCATGGTTTTAATCGCTGCAGCCGGCCGCGGTGGCCGAGCGGTTCTAGGCGCTTCAGTCGGGAACCGCGCGACTGCTACGGTCGCAGGTTCGAATCCTGCCTCGGGCAAGGATATGTGTGATGTCCTTAGGTTAGTTAGATTTAAGTAGTTTTAAGTTCTAGGGGACTGATGACCTCAGATGTTAAGTCCCATAGTGCTCAGAGCCATTTGAACCATTTCTTAACCGCTGCGTTACCTCGCCCGATAACCTCGAACGAGTGGATGCTGAATCACATCTCTTTACTGCACACCAAGTGTTAACCGACCACACTGCTTTGCGCCATTGTGTTTGTTGGCCACTTTACGCTTTGGGCATAGTATTCAGTAAGGAAAGGAAGGAATATTAGGATTTAACGTTACGGCGGCGTTGAGGTCATTAGAAAACGGACACAAGATCGAATACAGGTAGAAGAGGTAGAGCAGGAAGTCGACCGCTTCCTACGTGAAGGAACCTTCCTGGCATTCGGCAGCCGCAGGAAGCACGTGGAAGTAACGCTATTTGTATTACACACTGGCGAAAAAAATGCAACATCCTCAAGATCAAGGTCATTTTATTGACGAGTGACGTGACAGGTAGATCGTCATTGTTAACAAATTCAGACCAAATGAAATATACACAGCACAGTTAGGGGTGCCCAAACTATCGCATCAGTAGGCTCTCCCGACAACGCAGGTGTTTTCTCTCATGCATACAACCATAAAGGTGCCGAATGGCATCCTGCGATAGATTGTCTCGAGCATCGTGCACTGTTTGTTGCAAACTGACATTGGTTCTTGCAGGCCCTGGGGAACGAGTAGGATCTCGCCTCATCATGTCACATACGTCTGCAGTTGGCGAGAGATCTGGTGAGCTTGCTGACCAGGGCAGTTGCACGCTACGAAGAGCACATTGCGTCGCAGCAGCTGTCTGTAGACGTGCATTGTCCTGCTGAAAACGCACATCACCTTCCTGGCTCAAACGGCTCTGAGCACTATGGCACTTAACATCTGAGGTCATCAGTCCCCTAGAACTTAGAACTACTTAAACCTAACTAACCTAAGGACATACACACATCCATACCCGAGGCAGGAATCGAACCTGCGACCGTAGCGGTCGCGCAGTTCCAGACTGAAGGGCCTAGAACCGCTCGGCCACAACGGCTGTCTCACCTTTCCGTCGAAGAAATGTCAGTAGCACGAGGATAAATCTGTGTAATGCAGTGTGCACTGGTTACTTTACACTGCAGAAATACCAAATGTGACCACGAATTGTAACTGATGGCCGGTCGCTCCATGAAGCTTGGTTGGGACCTGTGTGTCGTGGAGGAATGTACCCATTCTTGGCGGCGCCGTGGTATCAGTGGAAACCTGGCCAGAGTCATACGTGATCTTAGTCCTGCCGCAAGCAGATGGTTCCCAGTGTTCCTCGATGACACATCAGGCGGAAAATGTGCCCAGATTTCTTCCGCAGATGATTTTCGTTCGGCCACTGCTGCTCTCACGAAAAAATGGTTCAAATGGCTCTAAGCACTATGGCACTTAACATCTGAGGTCATCAGCCCCTAGACTTAGAACTACTTAACCTAATTAACCTAAGGACATCATACACATCGATGCCAGAGGCAGGATTCGAACCTGTGACCGCAGTAGCAGCATAGTTCCGGACTGAAGCGCCTAGAAACTCGGCCACAGCGGCCGGCGCTGCTCTCACAATGCGTCGATTTGAATGTGTGTCTGTACTACAATCTCTTCCTGAACCTGGTCTACGAGAGTGGAAATTTTGCACAGACCACTGTTGAAAGCAGTGGCACACGATCGGTACTTTGTGCCCAGCGTGTGCAGCAATCCGTCGTCATGTCCATACAGCTACCCGCGGGCTCACAATGCGACACCGTTCAAATGGTTGAAGCTGTTCATTAGGAGTACATACTCGTCGGTGAGACACGGTTGTACCCTGGATCCAATGTTGCAAATGCTCCTCACCTCTAAACTCAGTTCTGTTACTGCCTGCAGAGTCAAACCACAGGGTGCACAGATGAGTCTCCTGGGCGCCATCTGATCGGCGATGACCGTGAAAAATGAATCACTAACGCTACAAACACTCGGTAAGCACACATTATACCCTGGTGTCACTCAACGCAATCCTTGAGGTTGTTGTATTTTTACCGGTGGTGTACATATAAGAAAATATTACGCAGAAGGTTTTACATTCAGAATCGAATTTCAGTATGCATGTTAGCGAGAGGCTTGTATTATGCCTCATGTAGAAACGAAACACGCCTACAAGCATGTGACGGAATTCGACAACGGCAAAATTGTGGCCTGTCGAGAGTGCATTTTATCATTCCGTGGTACCGCTGCTCGCGTTGGTCGGAAACCCACGACATGCGACAACGGCGTTAATGGGATCAATAGGACCGTACTCAACGCCATGCAGGACCTCAATGTCCCCACGCGACTAGCGTACGAGAGGGCTGACCTATTGTCCGTTTGGCCGTGCCGGAACGTACAGCTACATCACGTATCCAGAGTTAGGAAATGGGCTGGTCTGCAAGAAGACAAGTATCCACACCGATGGAACGAAGCAGTTTGAAGCACCACGACCCGTCATCACGACTGCTGTTGTTGAGGCAGCACAGCCGGAAGGAAGCACCGACACAGCACTGGAAAGGGGAGTGTCACCGAGTCGCCTTTCCAGCTGAGGCCCCATTATACACACAGCACCACGACGGAGGTATCCGCGTCCAGAGGTTCCGACGAGAACGAACGTTGCCATATTGCATTATTGCATTCGTCGTCGTCATCTGCCCTGATGGTATTGGGTACGCTTCATGACCACATCTGGTCATGCGAATGACCTACAGAGATGTACCCTTCTGTTAAGCGTGTCATGGCTATATATGCACTGAGATGAAGGGAACGAGCATGTTGTTGTTGTGGTCTTCAGTCCTGAGACTGGTTTGTGCAGCTCTCCATGCTACTCTATCCCGTGCAAGCTTCTTCATCTCCCAGTACCTACCGCAACCTACATCCCTCTGAATCTGCTTAGTGTATTCATCTCTTGGTCTGTTAGTGTATTCATCTCTTGCTCTACGATTTTTACCCTCCACGCTGCCCTCCAATACTAAATTGGTGATCCCTTGATGCCTCAGAACATGTCCTACCAACCGATCCCTTCTTGTCAAGTTGTGCCACAAACTTCTCTTCTCCCCAATCCTATTCAATACTTCCTCATTAGTTATATGATCTACCCATCTAATCTTCAGCATTCTTCTGTAGCACCACATTTCAAAAGCTTCTATTCTCTTCTTGTCCAAACTATTTATTGTACATGTTTCACTTCCATACATGGCTACACTCAATACAAATACTTTCAAAAATGACTTCCTGACACTTAAATCTATACTCGATGTTAACAAATTTCTCTTCTTCAGAAACGCTTTCCTTTCCATTGCCAGTCTACATTTTATATCCTCTCTACTTCGACCATCATCAGTTATTTTGCCCCCCAAATAGCAAAACTCCTTTACTACTTTAAGGGTCTCATTTCCTAATCTTATTCCCTCAGCATCACCCGTCTTAATTCGACTACATTCCATTATCCTCGTTTTGCTTTTGTTGATGTTCATCTTATAGCCTCCTTTCAAGACACGAACATCCCGTATGGAAATGTTGCAGTACTTTATCTATGTGTTGGCCCTACTGGAACATAAGGACAGCAGCCGTTATGTTTCTGGCGTGTGAAGGTCAGTGGCTCCACGGGTCACAGTGGTGTTCCTTTTCAACAAAATAAAGCAAACCTCGTGGTCAATAACATAAGTCCGGCGTACGGTACGCCATCGTCAGCTGTTTCAAACTTGACGATACCGCACCATACGCCAGACATTTGATAGTTACCATGAAAAATTTTAAAATTTGTGCCAGATGTTGACCTCAAGGTTGAAATTAGTTGCGGAATAATAAGAAAAATAAGTAGTGTTTTTGGCTTTTGCAACAAAAATGTGTTGTATGAAAATTGTGCGGTTCGATATACAGAAAAATTTTTGTTTGCTAACATTTTCTAAATTCCATACCTAAGCTAATTTCCGTATCAACATCGTCGAGTGCAAATATGGTATTTTTATACTGATCAACATTAATCAACGAGTTCGGCAGAGTTATGGTGATTTCCACCAATGTTCTGCGCTAGTAAAACTGTAACTTACCCGACGCTGAGAAATTGACTTCATGAAATCTTTCTAAGGAGATTCAATGTCTGCTGCAGCAATTTTTATGATAAGCATGTCCATATTTCTCTTTCTTACGACTTATATTTTATACGGCCATCTCGTAGATAAAGTATTGAAACATTTTCATACTCAATGTTTGTTCCTTTTATCTAAGTGATTGAATAGCCACGACACGCTCAACAGATGGGGACGTCTTTCTAGGTCATTCGCTACTTCACAGCAATTTGTTCAAGATAACAGTTCTTTATAGATAACTCGTACCGGCAGTCATTCCGAAGGTTTCTCGTATTTTGTCTCAATTCTTACAGAAAGTTCCAGCGATTTGTGGTGTATTGCTGTCTTTCCTCCCAACATTTTTCACAAAGCCGACTAAACTGACGAAGACTGCAGCTCTAAGTGTTGTGTCCTTAATTAGATAATTAAACTCTAAGTGTTGTGTCCTTAATTAGATAATTAAATAAAGACAAACCAAGAATTAATACCTTAAACCAGGAATGTCTACATTTACATCTATATTCAGCAAGCTACCGTGAGGTGCATGGCAGAGGGTACGTCCTATTGTACCAGTTATTAGGGTCCTATGAAACAATACCAATCGCCTTAATTTGGGTTTTATTTTTAGGCTACCAGTTTCGACGATATACTACGTCATCTTCAGGCTTGCTTCAATCGAGTAACCTTCGTGTTACATAATAAAGCAGCACTTTTAACTGGTCTCGTAAAGATTAATACGGGCATGTGTGCTCCTTGGCCAACTGTCAGCAACTCAGTTGGCAACTGACAGTTGAGCAAGGAGCACGCGTGCCGGTTGTAATCTTTACGAGACCAGTTAAAAGTGCTGCTGTATTCTGTAACACGAAAATTACTCCATTAAAGCAGGCCTGAAGATGACGTAGTGTACCGTCGAAACTGGTAACCTAAAATGCCCGTAATAATCTTTACGAGACCAGTTAAGATTGCTGCTGTATTCTCTGACATGAAGGTTACTCGATTGAAGCAGGCCTGAGGATGACGTAGTTTATCGTCGGAAATAGTAGCCTAAAAATAAAACCTAAATAACGGCGATTGGTATTGTATCATTGGATATTGACCGGCCGTAGTCTCATGCTCCAGACAGAAGATGGCGTTACATTCATTAGTTATTAGGGTTTCTTCCGGTCCATTCACGTATGGAGTGTGGAAGAATGATTGATTGATTGCCTTTGTGCGTGCAGTAATTATTTTAATCTTATCCTCACGATCCCTATGTGAGCGAAACGTAGGAGCTTGTAGTATATCTGTAGAGTAATCATTTAAAGCTGGATTTGAAAGTTTGTTAACAGATTTTCTGAGGATAGTTTACGTCTATCTTCAAGAGTTTGCCAATTCAGTTTCTTAAGTATCTCCGTGAGACTCTCTCACCGATTAAACAAATATGTGACTGTTCGTGCTGCCCTTGTCTGTGTACGTCCAGTATCCCTTGTTAGTCCTTTCTGGTACGGGTCCCACTCACTTGAGCAATATTCTAGGTTGAGCGCACGAGATCTGTAAGCAATCTCTTTTGTAGACTGATTGGGCTTCCTCAGTAATCCACCAATAAACCGAAGTCTACCACCTGATTTACCCACGACTGAACGTATGTGATAATTCCATTTCATATCCCTGCAAAGATTTACACCCAGATATTTGCGTGAGTCGGCCCATTCCAACAAACTCGTTGATGTTATAGTCATAGGCTACAACCTTGTTTTCGTTTTGTGAACGGCACAGTTTTACACTTCTGAACACCAAGAGAAAGTTGTCAATCTCTGCACCACGTTGAAATCTTATGAAGATCGGAATGAATATTTATGCAGTTTCTCTCAGATAGTACTTCATTATAGATAACCGCACCATCTGCAAAAATCCTGATTTTACTATTAATATTGTCTGAAAGGTCATTAATATACAACCTGGACTCAAGGGTCCCAACACAATTCCCTGAGCACACCCGAAGTTACTTCTACATCTGACGATAACTCTCCATCGAAGATAATATACTGTGTCCTCCCTACCAAAAAGTCTTCAGTCCAGTCACAAATTTTGCTTTATACCCCATACGATCGTACTTTTGACAATAAGCATAGGTGTGATACTGAGTCAAAAGCTTTTCACAAATCAAGAAACACCACATGCGAGTTGGATTTCACATGAGAGATGTTTTCTAAATCCTTGCTGGTTGGCGTTGAGGACGTCATTCTGTTCAGGATACTTCATTATGTTTGAGCTCAGAGTCTACAGCAAATCGCTGTCAAGGATAGTGGATGGTAGTCTTGTGGACCACTTCTACTACCCTTTTTCCAAGAACTGGGCAAGATTTTTTGTTCGAGGAATTTACCATAGCTTATAGTTAGGAGAGAGGCTAACTCGGCCGCAAAGTGAGTATAGAACCTGACAGGGATTTCATCGGGGTCTGGAACTTCGTTCAGTTTTAACGATTTCAGCTGTTTCTCAATACCACTGACACTAACACATATTTCATTCATCTTTTCAGTCATACGAGGATTAAATTGGGGAAATACTCCTGGGTTTTCATTTTTAAAGGAACATTTGAAAACGGAGTTAAGCGCTTCATCTTTTGCTTTGCTATCTTCAATTTCAGTTCCTGTTTCATTCGCTATGGACTGGACGCTAAATTGGGTGCCACTAACAGCCTTTACATACAACAAGAATTTCTTTGGATTTTGTGAAATGTCATTTGACAATATTCTGCTACGGTAGTCACTGAAGACGTCACGGATTACTCTCTTGATAACCAAACGCGTTTCATTCAGCATCTCTCTATCTACAGCCCTACGCTTTGTTTTACAACTATTATACAGTAATTTCTGTTTCTTTAGAAGTTTCTTTACAGTGACTGTATACCACGGAGCTTCCCTCCCATTATGAACTGTTCTACTGGGTATATATCTACATCTACATCTACATACATACTCCGCAATTCACCATACGGTGCGTGGCGGAGGGTACCTGTTACCACAACTAGCATCTTCTCTCCCTGGCCCACTCCCAAACAGAACGAGTGAAAAATGACTGCCTATATGCCTCTGTACGAGCCATAATCTCTCTTATCTTATCTTTGTGGTCTTTCCGCGAAATGTCAGTTGGCGGCAGTAAAACTGTACTGCAGTCAGCCTCAGATGCTGGTTCTCTAAATTTCCTCAGTAGTGATTCACGAAAAGAACGCCTCCTTTCCTCTAGAGACTGCCACCCAATTTCCTGAAGCATTTCCGTAACACTCGCGTGATGATCAAACCTACCAATAAAAAATCTAGCAGCGCGCCTCTGAATTGCTTCTATGTCCTCCCTCAATACGACCTGATAGGGATCCCAAATGCTCGAGAAGTACTCAAGAATAGGTCGTATTAGTGTTTTATAAACGGTCTCCTTTACAGATGAACCACATCTTCCCAAAATTCTACCAATGAACCGAAGACGACTATCCGCCTTCCCCACAACTGCCATTACATGCTTGTCCCACCTCATATCGCTTTGCAATGTTACGGCCAAATATTTAATCGACGTGACTGTGTCAAGCGCTACACTACTAATCGAGTATTGAAACATTACGGGATTGTTTTTCCAATTCATCTGCATTAATTTACATTTATCTATATTTAGAGTTAGCTGCCATTCTTTACACCAATCACGAATCCTATCCAAGTCATCTTGTATCCTCCTACAATCACTCAACGACGACACCTACCCGTACACTACAACATCATCAGCAAACAGCCGCATATTGCTATCTACCCTACCCAAAAGATCATTTATGTAGATAGAAAACAACAGCGGAACTACCACACTTCTCTGGGGCACTCCAGATGATACTCTCACGTCCGACGAACACTCACCATCGAGGACAACGTACTGGGTTCCATTACTTAAGTTATCGAGCCACTCACATACTTGGGAACCAATCCCACACGCTCGCACCTTAGTTAGGAGCGTACAGTGGGGCACCGAGTCAAACGCTTTCCGGAAGTCAAGGAATATGGCATCCGTCTGGTTTCTTCATCCATGGTTCGCAAGATATCATGTGAAAAAAGGGCGAGTTGCGTTTCTCAGGAGCAATGCTTTCTAAAGCCGTGCTGATGCATGGACAGCAACTTCTCTGTCTCAAGGAAATTCGTTATATTTGAACTGAGAATATGTTCGAGAATCCTGCAACAAACTGATGTTAAGGATATTGGTCTGTAATTTTGAGGATCCGTCCTTCTACCCTTCTTATATACAGGCGTTACCTGCGCTTTTTTCCAGTGCGTGGTCAACTATTCTTTTAAACTTGAGCCATATTTCCCCTGCATGCCCCAGACCTGTGCTGGAAGTTTCAAGTTCCTTATTGGGGTATGACACTACTCATATTTTACCTAGTTTATTGAACATATATATCTTTCTGCTTCTTTTGTACTTTGGTAATCATTGTTGTCACAACTGCGTCAGGATCACTGTACCATTTTCGAAGTGGACATCCTCAAAGAGGTCAGGTATATTGGTTGCCATTAGATCCGATATATTTCCATCATGAGTGGGGTTCCTAACTATCTGTTCTTGGTAGTTTTTAGAGAAGGCATGTAGTAAAGTTCGCCCCCGCCCCTCCCCCCCCCCCCCCCCACACACACACACACGCGCGCGCTCAAAGAAAAAAAAAGAAAAAAGAAAAAAAATCGCGATGTCGCAATAGCGACAGATTGTTACATCTGGCTTCTCATCGCTGTGCCCGATTACAATGATATGCTGAACAGCCAGACAGTTCAGACGGATGGGCCAGAGTAGTGTCGTCAGATGTGTCTTGGACCTATGTAACGATCGATTATGGTTGCCGTCAGTGATATGTCCGCCGATAGTACCACAAAAAATATCCAGGTACGAATCACTTAACAAATTCATTAATCAAAGATTAATAGTATTTCTACTTCGCTGTGGATTCCAGCAAAACATAAAATAAGTCACTTCTTAAAATACAACAATAATACTTCTGGCAACTGAAGGTTGGTTAGGTTGTCAGTGAATCTAAGTTCATTAAACAAACAATTTATGAAAGTCAGAGTCCCCCAGGATACTCAGAGTTAAATTACAAACTGAATGATCAAAATTTAGGCCCTGTAGGGAGCAAAATTGTCTAAGTCCAGAATGTAGCCATTTGAGAACCAAACAGGAATAAATTTACAAGTCTACAAGTCTTCCACAACGACAGAGTCCCCGTCACCTTCGGCGAGGAAGCCACGAACGCTCGAAGCCCATCTCCCCGGATTGCTAAGTCAGACGTGAACGGCAGCGACGTCGTGAAGGTTGCTCTTGAGTGAGAATGCTGATGGAAATCCGTGCGGAATTGGCTCCTGAGCCAGGAAACTCACTCAGAGCGAAATGATGTGGTCTGGCCCGAGTGCTGCCCTAATCTCCACTCTGTGCTAGGATACCGCTGGGCCTATTTTCGAGCACGTGTCTTGCAAAAGAGAATAAGTCTGTATGAATCGCGGCGTCAAGCGGCACTTGGGTCGTCTCCTGGTGCACGATCAGAGGATGGCCATCTGTCTTCCAGAAAATTATCCCCTTATGTTAGGCATCTTCAGAGCAGTGATGTAGAGTTTATTTTTGTACACGGCAGGCTTTAAGATTTGGTAAAGCAACCAGAATGAAGAAAACATTACCATCGGCAAAAAATACTGGACTGTTTCAATTGCAGTCGCTGTTGAGTCATTGTCTGAGTCCTATCATAACGATCCCTCAACATAACTAGATATTGTTCCAAAGTATTTTTTTAAAATGGACTCCGGACATTATTAATTCGTAATAAAATATTGTTGCTAAAAATTGTATAGCCGTTGCAAAGGATTTCAGCCGAAATATCAAAAGAAAAAATATTATGCTCAGCATATTTCGAATTGCTTATGGGAACAATATACTGTATGTGCTGACAAGGCTTCAAGAAATACTCCACTGCATATCTTCGTAACAGGGTCAGTTACCGTAGAATGATACGGAATGGAGATCATAGGTGGATATGCTCGATGTTGCCGCGCAGTGTGATTTCATTTTCACGGACGTCAGGGTCCTTCTGAACAGAATCGAGTATGGTACTAAGACCCAAAGAGTGAGAAATCGCGCGAATGGAATGCACAGAGCATTTTCCAGATCTGAATACCGTAGAACATGCGAAACGTTGTGTTTCGCGAAGGTAACACATCATACTCTTAACGGCCCAGAAGTCAAGCAGATGAAGGAACAGGGTACGTACCAACACGAATTCTTGTCGAGCACCCTGAGTGTCCCTTAGGGATACAGATCAAGTTCTGCTGTAGTAATATTTCTTACTGAAACGGGATAATGGCAGTTCTTGTCAGTTCACGGTGCTGTTACAGGTTTCCGGGTTTTGTAGCCGTACGTTTGTCCTCTTTGGGGAATTCCTGCAGAATCCAGAAAAGATTAGGGTGTTTTTCATGGATGTTAACATGAGCTATCTATAAAAATAAAAACTATAGAATAAATATATTTTCGTGCCTTGTGTGTGTAATTTGCTAAATTAGGTACAAACAGATACACTCTTCCATAGGAAAATCGAAGTTGCCACGTCAAATAATTCCTTCAGCAAGAAAAAATCACGCTGTCATGCTGTTCCAGAGTATTAAAAATGTCCCGGAGGCACAGTAGACATTTCTTCTTCCTTAGAATTTCACGTGTACCAAATGTGTCGCCAACCAAAGACGGCTGCTGTGCAGTAACTGTTGGTGAGTTCGATGTCAAAAGCAATGAAGTAAGATCAAAGTAGTGTCTCAGCCAGACCTCAGGAATACCTCAAAAGTCTCTTCGATCCGATTTCAGTGCGTGAAGGTTATCTTCTTTTTGATTATAGACTTATAAATTGCTAATTATGTGACAGAATTTTCACATTATTCCCTTTGTCCGAAACTACAATCGTTTACTTGTACTACTTATAGTTATAAGTAGCTTAGAAAGCGTTTGTTTGGTTAATTGTGTGCTTTTATCAATAGATAGTGGCCAGCAGCCAGTTGTAATTAAAACTGCTTAAAAACTCACGGAATGAGCGCTGTTTTTAAATTTAGCTGTTAACCATGCGATGGTAACACCTGGAACGTTGTGACGAGACAAAAAGATAAAGAAAACAACATTGAATTCGTATCCCAGAAGATTCTGGATGAAACTGGTGGGGTCTGCCGACTATGCGTGTTCAAACTGAATGCCAGAATGGTTCCTCAAACAATGACATGGATAGTTGTTTATGAATACTGACTGTGAGGTCATCATTTCTCACTCCACTACTGATGTGGTTTTGAATCACATAAATGGAAGGAAGTGTAGACATTTTGGGCACTGGAAGAGACTTCTCTATACTAAGAACTTGCGATTTCTTACTGGTAATGTTTCAAGGAGACAAAGGACGGTCAATATTTAGAAATGCACCAAGCCTCCAACTAGTGATATTGGCAGCATGGTTCCTTTCAAAAGCACACAACAAAATTCCTTTCACATTCTTGTCTAATTCGAGCTTGTGCTCTGTCTTGAACAATTTCGTCATCGGTAGGAAGTTTAACTCTAATCTCCCATCGCTCATCTTCTGTGTGGCACACGCACAAATCCTTGTCGCTCGCTATCTGTGCTGCTGTATCACACAACACTGCTTGGTTGTTTGTACACTTGCAACATCATTATTCTGTTTAATTTTTTTCGTTAGCCCCAGCCGCCAGATGCTGTCCCGGCCCTGCCATATGTCAGCTGTTGTCAGGTAAATGAGATCCTTTCACTGTTTGATCGGAGGACAGTTTAGCAACAGGCCGTAGCGAGCCTCTGTAATGGACCGCATTATCGCTTTACGCAGAAACCGGCACCGGCCAGATTCAGTGAGATACGTTGTAATGATGAAGGCCAATAAAGTGGCTTTTCGAGCCACTTCATTTGTGACTGAGCGCGTCCAAAAAATTGCCTGTCGAAACCGAAGCACCAATACACAGTCGTTGAAGGCTAAACGACGCAACACTCCACTGTGCTATTGCTTGTTGCAAAATCCCTCTTTCCCAGTTATTTGCGACAGATAAAATTTTGCGTATCACCTGCCTCTGTTGGAGTAACGCTGAGTTCATCTGGAGGAACCGTTAGAGTCACACTCCCGCATGGCTACGCTAACAGGTGTGTATACATTCAGGTACGCAGCGTAGTTTGTGACTGTTCTACATCCGTATGTACACTATATGATCAAAAGTATCCGGACACCTATTAGTGGATGTAAATATAAGGTGTGTCCACCTTTCGCCTTTACGAAGTCTGGAATTCTGCTGGCCACATTTTCGACGAGGTGTCTCAATATCTGAGGAGGAGTAACAGCCCTTTCTTTCTCAAGAGGCGAAACCAGAGAATGTAGTGATGCTGGACGCTCGGGCCTAGAGCGAAGTCGGCGGTCTAGTTTACCACAATGGTGTTCAATGTGGTTCAGGATGGGTCTCTGGGCTGTCCAGTCCATTCCAGAAACGTCATTGTCCACAAACCAAAGAAGCTGCTTTACGATAGGGTTCCTTGTCGTGCTGATACAAACAGTTATCGCATTCGAGTTGTTCCTCTACTGTATGCAGTAGACAATGTTGTGAAGTGTGTTCATGTCTTTATGCATGAAGTGTCCGCTTAAGCGCAACAATTTGGGCACACCCTAATAACTAAAATCGCCGCTATACAACAACAGCACCTGCTCCGTACTTCACTGTTGGCACTACACACGATGGCAGGTGACGTTCTCTAGGCAAACCCTTCCATCAAATTTTCACAGGATGGGTCCTGATTCATCACTCCAAATGATTGGTTTCCAGTCATGCACTGTCCAGTGGAGTCGCTCTTTACTCCTCCTCAAGCGTTGGATACCGTTGAAAACAGGAATGTGTGGCTTATGTGGCGCTATTCGAATAACTTCCGGGAACGCTGCTAGGACACAACTTCGACAACCGCCGATATTTCGACAGTTGCACACCGTGTCACTTTCAATGCACAAATGCCAGCGACACATTCGTCGAGATACAGTGCTCTTGTTATACACACATCAAAAAAAGTTTTGCATCACCCCGGTTCCCAGAACTCCTGAAGATAGGTGTTGTATTCTCCAACAGTTTATTGAACGTAACTTCTTGTACAATACAATAGCTGGCTGTACAGTAGATGTAGACGTCCGTCGATGTAGCCGGAGATGTGGTTCCTCTCGGTCGGCTGGTACTTGGATCGGCGGTGCAGTACAGCGGCTTCGGTGTTACCTGCGATTAGCAGCGGGCGAAGACTGGTCTGCCTGGATGTTGGTTTGATTCCCTCATAGCGTGGCTGTTATGCGGTGCTGTCTGCATTTAGGGGATCTCGATGGCAGACAGTGCAATAGGCGTTGACTGTGGATATTGTATCACAGATACAGTCCCTTTGCATGCATAGACAGCGCCTATTAAATGGAGAAGGTCCGACAGCCGATCAGTTCCACGGTTCATGTTGTCTGTAGTTCAACCATGCCTGTTCTTGTTGTTGTCTTCAGTCCTGAGACTGGTTTGATGCACCTCTCCATGCTACTCTATCCTGTGCAAGGTTCTTCATCTCCCAGTACTTACTGCAACCTACATCCTTCTGAATTTGCTTAGTGTATTCATCTCTTGGTCTCCCTCTACGATTTTTACTCTCCACGCTGCCCTCCGATGCTAAATTTGTGATCCCTTGATGCCTCAGAACATGTCCTACCAACAAGTCCCTTCTTTTTGTCAAGTTGTGCCACAAACTCCTCTTCTCCCCAATTCTATTCAATACCTCCTCATTAGTTATGTGATGTACTCATCTAATCTTCAGAATTCTTCTGTAGCATCACATTTCGAAAGCTTCTATTCTCTTCTTGTCCACACTATTTATCGTCCATGTTTCACTTCCATACTTGGCTACACCCCATACAAATACTTTCAGAACCGACTTCCTGACACTTAGATCTATACTCGATGTTAACAAATTCCTCTTCTTCAGAAACGCTTTGCTTGCCATTGCCAGTCTACATTTTATATCCTCTCTACTTCGACCATCATCAGTTATTTTGCCCCCCAAATAGCAAAACTCCTTTACTACTTTAAGTGTCTCATTTCCTAATCTAATTCCCTCAGTGTCATCTGTATTAATTCGACTACATTCCATTATCCTCGTTTTGCTTTTGTTGATGTTCATGTTATATCCTCCTTTCAAGACACTGTCCATTCCGTTCAACTGCTCCTCCAGGTCCTTTGCTGTCTATGACAGAATTACAATGCCATCGGCGAACCTCAACGTTTCTTCTCCATGGACTTTAATACCTACTCCGAATTTTTCTTTTGTTACCTTCACTGCTTGCTCAATATACAGATTGAATAACATCGGGGACAGGCTACAACCCTGTCTCACTCCCTTCCCAACCGCTGCTTCTCTTTCATGCCCCTAGACTCTTATGACTGCCATCTGGTTTCTGTACAAATTGTAAATAGCCTTTCGCTTCCTGTATTTTACCCCTGCTACCTTTAGAATTTGAAAGAGAGTATTCCAGTCAACATTGTCAAAAGCTTTCTCTAAGTCCACAAATGCTAGAAATGTAGCTTTGCCTTTCCTTAATCTATTTTCTAAGATAAGTCGTAGGGTCAGTATTGCCTCACGTGTTCCAACATTTCTGCAGAATCCAAACAGATCTTCCCCGAGGTCGGCTTCTACCAGCTTTTCCATTCGTCTGTAAAGAATTCGCGTTAGTATTTTGCAGGTGTGACTTATTAAACTGATAGTTCGGTATTTTTCACATTTGTCAACACTTGCTTTCTTTGGGATTGGAATTATTATATTGTGCTTGAAGTCTGAGGGTATTTCGCCAGTCTCATGCACCTTGCTCACCAGATGATAGAGTTTTGTCAGGACTGGCTCTCCCAAGACCGACAGTAGTTCTAATGGAATGTTGTCTATTACCGGGGCCTTGTTGCGATTCAGGTCTTTCAGAGCTCTGTCAAACTCTTCACGCAGTATCGTATCTCCCATTTCACCTTCATCTACATCCTCTTCCATTTCCATAATATTGTCCTCAAGTACATCGCTCTTGTATAGACCCTTTACATACTCCTTCCACCTTTCTGCTTTCCCTTCTTCACTTAGAACAGGGTTTCCATCTGAGCTCTTGATATTCATATAAGTGGCTCTCTTTTCTCGAAAGGTCTCTTTAATTTTCCTGTAGGCAGTATCTATCTTACCCCTAATGAGATAAGCCTCTACATCCTTACATTTGTCTTCTAGCCATCCCTGCTTAGCCATTTTGCACTTCCTGTCGATCTCATTTTTGAGACGCATTTTCTCCTTTCATCAATTAAATTCAATATTTCTACTAGCCCTCGTCTTTTTACCTACTTAATCCTCTGCTGCCTTCACCACTTCATCCCTCAGAGCTACCAATTCTCCTTCTACTGTATTTCTTTCCCCCATTCCTGTCAGTTGTTCCCTTATCCTCTCCCTGAAACTCTGTACAACCTCTGGTTTAGTTAGTTTATCCAGGTCCCATCTCCTTAAATTCTCAGCGTTTTGCAGTTTCTTCCGTTTTAATCTGCAGTTCATAACCAATAGATTGTGGTCAGAGTCAATATCTGCCCCTGGAAATGTCTTACAATTTAAAACCTGGTTCCTAAATCTCTGTCTTACCATTGCATAATCTATCTGATACCTTCTAGTATATCCAGGATTCTTCCATGTATCCACCCTTTTTTATGATTCTTGAACCATGCCTAGACGATCAATATTGCAGTTCGTTTGCGCCCGCATTGTTACTTTGTGCAAGGAAGGGCTCTCAACAAGGGAAATTTTCAGGCATCTCAGAGTGAACCAAAGCGATGTTTTTCGGACATAGAGGAGATACAGAGAGACAGGAACTATCGATGACATGTCTCGCTCAGGCCGCCCAAGGGCTACTACTGCAGTGGATGACCGATACCTACGGATTATGGCTCGGAGAAACCCTGACAGCAACGCCACCGGCTGTATGATGCGTGTATGACATCCGCCAACCGATAGTGCAACCATATCGGCAGCTTACTGGAGAGGCATTAGTCTTCATGGACGACAATTCGCGCCCCCATCATGCACATCTTGTGAATGACTTCCTTCAGCATGATGAAATCGCTCGACGCCAGCATGTTCTCCAGACATGAACCCTATCGAACATGCCTGGGCTGTTTATGGACGACGTGACCCACCAACCACTCTGAGGGATCTACGCCGAATCTACGTTGAGGTGAGGGACAATCAGGACCAACAGTGCGTTGATGGACTTGTGGATAGTATTCCACGACGAATACAAGCATGTATCAACGCAAGACGACGTGCAGCAGGGTATTAGAGTTACCGGTGTGTACAGCTATTTGGACCACCACCTCTGAAGGTCTCGCTGTATGGTGATACAACATGAAATGTGTGGTTTTCATGAGCAATGAAAAGGGCGGAAATTATGTTTATGTTGATCCCTATTACAATTTTCTGTACAGATTCGGGAACTCTCGGAACCGAGGTGACGCAAAACTCTTTTTATGTGTATTTTGTTGAGTTTATCGTAGACTAGCTGACATTCGTGGCATTGGTCAGATATTCATTTTGCGATTTTTCTATTACAAACGAAAACAATAAAATGAACTTTGTTTGTAGTGTAGAGTTTCTGCGCGGTGGGAGCAGCTGCTTCGCGTGTCTACAAAGCGGGTTTGTAAACGTCTCTGGGACAACGCCTCTCATAGCTCTGAGGACAGCTATTGCTTTCTCATACAGTCTCTTACACTGCGCAGCTGCAAGCTATCAAATGCATACCAGATATCAGGAAATTCCTGAAGTTGACTCGATTCTAGGAATGACTTAACAGTAAACGAAGAATGCGTTAAAACTACATGCATGATGCAGCATTTTTCCACGCATCTCAGTGTTTACGGCGTCATATCTCTTGAACGATGTGTCGTTCAGTCTTATATTTTTGTAGGTACCTTCAGCAGCATATGTAGATAGTATCTGCGAAATATGTTGCGAATAGAGTAAGTAGCAAAGAAGTAAAAAAATTAAAGTTACTCATGACGCGGCAGTTTTCACGCATCTGACAGTTTGCGACGTTACATGAACTATTGTGGCGCCAAGATACAATTTTGTAGTGCATTTAGCGGGATATGTGGATACTTTCTGCGAATCTTTTACGAATAGAGTTAGTAGCACAGAAGTAATAAATTTAAGGTCACACATGACGCGGCAGTTTTTCGTGAATCTCATTGTTCGTGTCGTCATCTCTCCTGATCTATGCTAGGTAGGTGGTTCTTACCCTCACAGCGATTGTTGCCTCGCAGTAAGGAATATCTCTACCGAGTTTGAGTGAGATCTGTCCAGTGGTTTAGGACGGGATGTTGTAGCAGTTTCAATGTTTTAAGCTCAAAAAAATATTCCTCACTTCACGTACATTCCCATACTTCAGATAATGACTTCTAAAACACTTTCGTGAGTTACGTCCGATGCTACTTTAACTTCTAACTATTACTCCAACAATTTACCGAGCTCTTTTTGGTTCTAAGTCTTTGGTATAATGTACCTTGTCTGTAAGCACGCTAGCTTGAGGGTATCGTCTACCGCCTCCTCTTAGCTACTCCCCCAGTGGGTCCTGGTGCCTCTAGGGCCGGCGGTGGGTAAGCAGAGGCTTTTGCGCAGCCAGGCGGGACAACGGAGCTGCTCCCGCAGCGTCAATTGAGCCTGCTTAAGCGCGATTGCCATCCCCCGGTCAGAGTCACCCAACAGCAGCTGCCTGCGTCACCAGGCTATTTCTGACGGGTCGCTCTTGTACCCCTCTACATATCCAATCTGCACGTCGCAGCGAGCTTCTCGTCTCACCTTTCAGTGCAGCGGTACCGCTACATCTAAGTCTTCACTGCATAAGCCGCCTTACAATGTGTGGCGGCTGTTACTTTTGGTGCCACACTCTCCCCCCCCCCCCTCCTGCTTACCCCCCTCACTCTTCCCTTCCCTGTTCCGTTCACGAATGGCGCGTGGAGACAATATCTGATGGTAAAGCTTCGTGTGACATCGAATTTCTCTGATCATCTCGCCGCAATAACTTCGCGAGACGTATGTCGACTCTTCCTGGAAAATACTTACTAGAAAATTTCAGCAGTGAACCTCTCCGTGATGCACAATGCCTCTCTTGTAGCACTTGCCACTGGAATCTGTTAAGAATGTTTTTACACGCCAAAGCGTGTAGGCCAAAGAATCCGTAAACGATCCCATGGCGAAACGCGCCGCTTTTCGATTGATCTTCCCTGTCTCTTCTATTTATCCTACTTGGTATGGTCCCCAGATCGATGAACGCTACTCAAGAATCGGTCGAATGAGAGTTTTGTAAGCCACTTCTTTAGTAGATGAATTGCACTTTCTTAATATTCTCCCAGTGAATCTCAATCTCGAATCTACTTTTCCTACTATTTGTTTTATGTGCTCATTCCACTTTAGCTCACTCCAGAAGATTGCTCCTAGGTATTTTGCGGTAGTTACTGTTTCCAGTGATTTGTCGCCTACAGCGTAATCGAACAATAGTGGATCTCTTCGCCTACTTATGCACAAAACGTTACATTTGTTTACGTTGATGGGCAACTGTCGGTGCCTGCACCAATCACCGATCCTCTGTAGCGCGTCCTGTATTTCGATAGTCTTCTGTCTTTACAGCCTTCCTGTAAATACTGTATAAGCATCTTTCGCGATTAGCCTCACCAAGCCTGCAACGTTATCCAGTAAATCATTACATAAACTGTAAATAGTAACGGCCCTATAAACTTCCTTGCTGCACTCCCGAAACTATCATTACATCTGTTGATTTTATTCCGTTAAGAACGACGGTTTGAGTTCTGTCTGCAAGGAACTCCTGTATCCAATCAAAAATCTGCTCAGTAATACTTGGTGAGCTCGTATGCCTTCCGGATGTCAAGCAACACGAGAGCGATCTGAGCATCTTTCCCTACGGAGCTGTGGATGTTATGAACGTAGCGAGTTGAGTTTCCCAAGATCTTTGTTAGCAGAATCTTTGGCATTTTTAGAAAGGAGGATTTCGTTCTCCGAAACATCATACGTGAGCATAAAATATGCAGTAGTTCAATTTGTTAAAGAGTGGGTGCCACACAGTTAGCTGCTGATACTGAGGGAGAGATGTAAAAACATCTTCGTATCGTTCCACACCTCTTCCGCACGTGCGACGTGGTTACATAAACAAAGAAATTTGATTTAATAATACAAGAAAATAAATGTCACAAAGTTGCTACATTTAAAACATTCCATGACTGACATCAGGACGCTAGTCGTTGCTGTGAAAGTGATAGAAAACGAAGCGTGACAACCAGTTGGTGGAATGGCTTCGAGATATCATGTACTGGACGAAATGCGATATGAGGCGGTAAGCAACACGGAGGCATATCAAACTCATATGAGGTGACGAAGTGGAGAAATACTCATCTTCGTGTTGAATAAGTGTTTTTGCAGCCAAGATCGTGTGATGAAATACTTTTATTTCATCAATGACCGGTTTGGACAGGTCTAGCTGTCATATTCGGATCTTCTGGAAATAATATCACTGACAGCTAGACCTGTCGAAACCGGTCATTGAGCAAATAAAAATATTTCAACATGCGACCTTGGCTGCAAAAATCACTGAAGACCAAACCGCGCCCGCCAACATGCGCAACTCACCTTTGCACTTTTGTGTTGTTCACGGACTATGACAACTATTTGTAACGACGGTTCGAGATCCAGAAGGTTCAACAAAGAGTTATGACGCTCAAAGGTGACCATTATTTACTGTTACGCTCCTGAATGTCAGGATCGTGACACCATCCGAACTACGGTCTTCCCTTGTTACGATGCAGTCGCAGGAATAGTGACACTACCGATCTGTGTGTGCAGAAGACTTCTGAAAGGTGTTCACCGTTCAAGGTAACCAGTAAAATGTCACACGAATGAGTGGCCACGGTCACATCTACCCAAACCGTTGTCTTCTCGGACGATACAGGTTTAAGTCTACTATGAATGGTGATCCTGATTTGATTTAGTGAGCAGTGTAAAAGGTTATCAGTCCTTATTCATGCCTGAGAGGAACGCTATCTGATGCGGGGGGTCTGCGTGTGAAGTTTACATCCTTACTTAATAACTTGACCTCTTTGCCTTTCCATATAGAAACATGACTGCACAGTGTGTTAAGAAATGAAACCTGGTTATGGCATTTTTGGCCAGGGGTTCCCGCCCACCTGGAGCAAGTCTTTTCATTTGACACCACTTCGGTGTATTGGGCGTCGATTATGACAAAGACAACGCATGCAAAGGTGCGCGCGCGCACGCACACACACACACACACAGTTGTAAGTGGAGAAAATCCCCGACCCAGCCGGAAATTAAACCCGTGGCCGCTCGATCTAGAGGCGACAACGCCCAACGCTAACCACGTGACCACGAGTCGCTGACATACGACTATAAAGATGTGTATGTGGATCGTGTAGCACAGTAGGTGACGATTCTGCCCAGTATGACGACAACACTGAAAATCAGAGCTCGCTCGTGAATATCTTCAACACCGGGTAGCTCAACACATGTTAGGGCACGTTCAGTCTTGCTACCTGAGTTCTGTCTGTAAGCGGCTCTCAGGCGTCGTATTGCCACTCGTAGACTTCCTTTGCCACTGTCGCGCGAGAGCAGCATTGTAAGACGAATGGCAATTACTTCCTATGGTGCCCATAGACACCACCACTGTATCACACGGCTACTTGGAATAATCATAATCCGTAATGACAGTGTCGTGTGTTATACACATTGTCAATATTTCGTAACTTTCAGAACTCAAATTTTGACTTATCTTTATTTCAGGAATAATTCGCAAATTACCATTGCGGATCAGCATCGTCTGTAGAATATTTCAGAGCAAATGAATACTTGTGCCGAACTGGAACTCGAGTCCGAATTTCCCGCTTCTCGCTACCGGTCGCCTTAACAACTTCGCCTATCCCAACAGGCTCCCAGGAGGTGCACAAACTTCCATTTTACCTGGCGTCTACAATCCCGCACAGGCTAAGACACTGTTTTTCGGTTGCTCTGCCATGGCATCAAATATTGTATTGTACTACAGTCCATTATCTTTATCTGTTTAATTTTTCCTCGAGTGACTGAAATAATTGTTTAAAGGGACCACAAACGAAATTTCTCATGGCGTGTACGAGAAACCTGTTCTCTAAATATCCCTAACACTGTTTCGCGAATTCGTCATTATTTTTTTCAATGATTTCCATTTAAATTCTGTGAGAAATCCTAAAAACTTTCGTATGGATGAAGTCGATCGGTTATAGTGCTATTAAGTACTTCAGATTCTTCTTTTAGGCCGATTTAATGAGAATCAAAATCATTCGAGCTCTTTTTGAGAAGAGCTCAGATCTAAGTTTTGTAAGCAGCCTTCTGAGACACGATCCCAAAATGATACAATGAATCGGTGAGGCTTTACTGGCTCTTCCAACAAATGATAAAATGTTTTCTTTCAATTCATTACAGAGCCCTTACGTTTATCGTGCACTATAATAGACTTCTACACAACCTTTCCTAGTTTATTTCCCACAAAATGTTTTACACGCATTTAAGGCTCATACAACGACTGAAAACTGCTTCGGATCTCCTTGAAGTTATTTGGCCATCATGCGCTCATCAGACAAAGCATTATAACCGTAACCCACAGAGATAGTATGTTCGCCCGGTAGCGTGGTTGATACTTGGCACGGTAAGAAAAGTCTATAAGCGTGCCAGAGAGGAATGGGGAATCCTAGCGATGACACGACCGCAAATGAGGAAATCTACTGGCACCAGCGACTTTGACAAAAAGCTGATTGTTGCGGCCTGGCGCCTCGAAACAAGAATCTCGGAAACGGCGAAGTTGCTCGTCTCTTCGCGTGCTACTGTTGTGGGCGTTATGGGAAGTGTTTGGAGGACGTTGGAACCTCGAGTAGGCAACGAGTTGTCCCACGTCTACGCCTCCAAACATTATATGGAGGTGGGCAGCTTGCCCGCTCCATAAAGCAGGAGAGGTGGCTATTTGTTGCAAATCTGACGAAAGAGTACAATGCTGCTGCAGACACGTGTGTTTCAGGGAGAGCACACCGTTCGGTGTATATTGCTGAGCATGGATCTCCACAACAGACAGCTCCTACGTATTCTCCTGTTGACCCAACGATAGTGTCAGTTACAACTGCGGTGAGTACGAGATCATCGCCGTTGCACCGTGGACCAATGGAAACCCGTCGCCTGGTGGATGATTCGAGTTTCTCGTTAAAGCTAGTCAATAAAGCTGGTCAATGGTCGTGTCGGGATTGCCGTCATTCAAGCTCCTTGAAACATGCGCGCGCCACGGACGCGGCTCTGTGAGAACATTATTACGCTGTGGGGAACATTCATTTCTCTTGTAATCGAAGTGGTGTCCTGTAAACTTCACCTAGTGAAATCTGTACCCAGTGAAATTTGCACCCAGAAAAGTTGAGGAAGGGTCCACTAATTCATCCCGTACCAATTCCGCGACTTGCCCAGCAGGTAGAAGAACTGAGGGCCCGCCTTGGCGACCACTGGGTGTGCCTTGACGAAGAGGACTGGAAATCTGGACTACGTCAACGCCGTCCGTGGTGGTCGAGCGGTTCTAGGTGCTTCAGTCAGGAACGACGCTCTGCTACAGTCGCAGGTTCGAATTCTGCCTCGGGCGTGGATGTGTGTGATGTCCATGGGTTAATTAGGTTTAAGTAGTTCTATGTGTAGGAGACTGATGACCTCAGATGTTAAGTTCCATAGTGCTCAGAGCCATTTGAACCATTTTTGAGCTCTCGGGCGCCATTACGACTCCCACAAATCACCGGCCTGGAAGTTACAGGAAATGCGTGACCTGCTGCAAGACACCTGGCCACACGCTTCTGAAAATATACCAAGAACTTGCCGATCCGTGCCACAGGTAATCGCAGCTGTGTTGCGTTCCAACAGCAGGCGCCATAATGTTTTTTCTCATCAGCGTACTCTCTTGTAGTTAGTTATATACACTAAGAATATGAGTAGCCCTAATGCGATTCCTGAGGGACGCGTGACGTTACTTTTATTTATAAAGACCATTCGTTTTCTGGATTAACGAACTGAGTTTCGACCATCAGCAATTCACGTAGTCTGACTCAGTCGTGTAGACCACCTGATCTTTGTTATTCACTGATAACTAAGCAGAATGACGGTTGCCTTTCAGAAACCAATTTCTGCAAATTTAACATTCGTCTTTGTACATAATGCACATAATGTACGTAATGCATTTGAAGAGAGCTGTTGTGTTGCGCCCAAGTGATTCTTTCTAAATCCGTGCTGTTTTTCGAAGAGAAGAGTTTCTCACGCCAACATAAAATTTACCATGGAAGTAGAAAAGAACAAAAAACTGCTATTTCTAGATGTTCTGGTCACAAGGGATGGCGAAAACCTGGGACACAGCGTGTATCGAAAACCGACGCAGACGGACCGATACCTGCACAAACTATCGAACCACCACCTGACTAGAAAAGAGGCATGATTAATACGCTCGTAACGCTAGCAGGACGAATATGTGAGCCGCCGCCCCTCAGACGCGAAATGCAACATCTGGAAAGTGTTCTGAGGAGCAATGGGTACCCCACAAACTATATTAGAAGTGTAACAGAGCCAAACACTCGGCGAAGTAAGAAATCAGAAAAAGAAATGTCGGGTACAGCCTTTCTGCCATACATTCCCAGAGTGACGGACAGAATCGGCCGTATATTGCGCAGACATGGAGTAAAGACGATTTTCAAACCGACAAAGAAGATCAAAGAGTGTCTTAGATCGGCAAAGGAGATAAGGGACCCACTTGCAGTGTCGGGAATATACCGTATACCATGCACATGCGGAAAAGTTTATGTCGGAATGACTGGGCAATCAATCAGCACCAGGATCAAAGAACATAAGCGACATTGCGGGTTGGGGTAGGTGGAGAAATCGGCCGTGGTGGAGCACGCACTTAGTGAGACTGACCACGTAATAAAATTCGCCGACACGGAAGTTCTGGCTATAGAGAAGCACTATCACACCCGCTTGTTCAGAGAAGCTGTAGAAATAAAAACACGCGAACAGCTTCAACAAAAAAGAGGAAAGCCTTAAGGTAAACGGATCCTGGCTTCCCGTGCTGCAGCGAACGACCGTCGCAGGTAGCAACAGGAGAAACGCACCGGAAATGACCGCGGATAAGCCCTCGGACGTTGGCGCGCCAGGTACATATAGTCTGCGACCGCGAATATTCAATTGGCTCTGAGCACTATGGGACTTAACATCTGAGGTCATCAATCACCTAGCACTTAGAACTACTTAAAACTAACTAACCTAAGGATATCACATACATCCTTGCCCGAGGCAGGATTCGAACCTGCGACCGAAGCGGCCGCGCGGTTCCCGACTAAAGCGCCTAGAACCGTTCGGTCACACCGGCCGGCTGTGACCGCGAGGTCGGCTCCAGTGCACCACCGGCAATGGAGGGTGAAGCTTTGACAATGCCAGCCACTCGTGCGGCGAAACGTCAGTAAAATCATCAGATGAACGTCGCCCGAAGAACCCGAGACAGAAGCCAATAGACAGATTGTCAACAAGTGGCCACGAAAGCCTTAACAATTTTGTAGAGGAGTTTCTCTTTCAATATGCACGGTCCTGTCACATTAATGTGACCACCGCGTATGTTCGACGTCAACCTGCAATAACACTCACAGACCGCACCTGGCAGCACTAGCAGTGAAGGACATATAAAACGTGTCAATGGGATGCAGAAAACAGTGCAGTCGTTGTGGTAATACGAGAATGGAGCGATTTATCTGACGTCCATAAGACATGAACATTGACTTTCGGCGCAAGGGTGGAAGAATTTCCGAAACTGGATAAGTTTGTAAACCGGTTAACGCATACTGTGCATGGCAAAAGGGCGCTATGCAAAACCGGCGTCGAAGCAACTGTGCTGCACTGTGAGCCATAGGTGACAGGGTTGAGCGACAGATGCGGAAATTTGTACGGGCGAATAGACGTGCAAGGTTCATGCACACAGCCGACTACTGTTTATCGCCGACGAAGATTGGAATTTGCACGCCAAGACCGCAACTGTATGTCCATTGAGTGGCGGCAGCTTGCCTTTTCGGGTGAGTCACATTTTATACCTACCGGACAAATGGCCATTGGCGTGTAACAGAGTGAAATGTCTGAAAGCAAACACCTTGCAACAATCGTCAGAAGAGTCCATGCCGCAAAAGGGAGCTTTGTGGTCTGGCAAATGTTTTCGTGACATTCCCTGAGCAGTGTCGTTAATCTGGAAGCGCAATTCATCGACAAAAATATGCATCTATCTTTGGGGACCAAGCCCACACTTACATGGACTTTGTTTTCGTTCGGCACGATGACATCTACCAGCAGGGCAATGCTTTGTGTTACACAGTACGCAGTGTACATACGTGGTTCGAAGAGCACCAAGATGGCCTCTTAACTCCCCGTATTTATGCCCAGTCGAGAATCTGTGGATTGTTAGATTATATTAGATTAGATTAGTTTTTCGTTCCATAGATCCGTGCTGCGGAGATCCTCGTGGATGTGGAACATGTCAATTTTTTTTACAAAAAGCTGAAATAACAATACCAATAGTATGAATATATATACAATACATCATATGTTTCTATTAAAAAATTCGTCAATGGAGTAGAATGGTATGAATATATATAGAATACATCATTTGTTTCTATTAAAAAATTCGTCAGTGGAGTAGAAGGAGTTGGCCACGAGTAAGTCTTTCAGGCTCCTTTTAAACTGATCTTTATTTGTACCTAATTTTTTTGTGTTTGCTGGCAAATTATTGAAGATGAGTGTTCCTGAGTAGTGGACCCCTTTTTGAACTAAAGTAAGTGCTTTTAAGTCCTTGTGCAGATCATTTTTGTTCCTAGTATTGTATGTATGAACTGTGCTATTTGTTGGAAAAAGAGATATATTATTTAGGACAAATTTCATTAAGGAGTAAATATACTGAGAGGCAGTAGTTAGTATACCCAGTTCTTTGAAGAGGTTTCTACAGGACGTCCGTGAATTTACTCCACAAATAATACGTATTACACGATTTTGGACTCTGAAAACTTTTGTTTGACTTGAAGAGTTACCCCAAAATATTATACCATATGACATAATGGAATGAAAGTAGGCAAAGTATGCAAGCTTTTTCAATTTTATGCCGCCTATGTCTGCTAACATTCGAATTGCAAATACAGATTTGTTAAGGCGTTTCTGCAGTTCTGTGGTGTGCTCCTCCCAACTGATTTTATTATCGAGTTGTAATCCCAGGAATTTAAGATGTTTGCGCCATGGATACTCAACCGAGAAACCTAGGGCAGCTGGACACGGCAATGGAGTCGACTTGGTTCCACATCCCTGTTGGTAAACCCCCCCCCCCCCCCCCCAGAATCTCACTCAGTCTGCAAAAGATGGTAATGTAGGCATTTGACAGATAGGCACGTCAGTGTGACTGGACAGTGTATTACATCGTCATGTCTGTTCATAGAATGTGTTCCCAGCTTCTGCGACAGATACAAGTTATAGATGCAGGGATACTGTATTATGTGGTGTGTCACTTCCCTTCGCTTGCCGTGAAGGGGAATCATCTGTCACTCACTTGAAACTGTTGACTGCGCGAGATAAGCGAGATAAATGGGATCCTGTCAGCTGTTTCCCGACTACAATAGCACTTTATCTAACGCCAAGTTTTAACGTAGGAACAAAGGGTAACCTCCTCAAGATATTTACGAATGCTCCCTGTTTTCTTGATGCCAGTTTGTTTACTGAGGGATTTGTGGTAAGCAAGGCACTTACATTCAGCAGGAATCTGCTAAATTGCCATGATAAAGGTTTTGTGACATCCACAGATGTACACTTTCAGTCGTTGGTGGTAATTACACAAAAGTTGCAAAACGTGTTTTAACAAAATCGATAATGCGTTTGGTTTTTACATTCAACTTGATGGCGGATGCGAAAAGGAAATGTTTCTGAGTTGCTAAGGCTCAAATAAGCAGTTAGGGGTATAAATTAAGTATTGAAATATCTATGCTTAAGTCAGAATGAAACACAGATATAACAGAACATGAAACAGTATTCGTGATTTAGAAATGAAGACTCGTTTGTTCTGAAGTAGCCAGAACATACCGCCTTGAACGGGCGGAGGTATTTAGTAGCTATTTTGGAATTAACATAATAAATGAAAGAATCTCCCCACATAGGAAACAAGGCACACAGAATGGTCATAGCAAGTAGACAGGCGCAGGACAAGAAAGCTACCGATAAAGGTTAATGTGGGAAGGTTAAGAGTGTTTAGAGTTTTAGGATAACAGAGGCTTAGTAAATTAAGGAATAGAGCGGAAAGGGGCTTTAGTTGGAATCAGTTATTGTTGGGCAATTGTGTAATCAAAGAATAATGGGTCTTTCCACCTATTTGTGAGCAATACGTTACATTTGTGTATGTTGAGGATCAGCTGACAATCCTTTCGCCAAACGTTGATCCTCTGCACGTCTTGTAAATTTCACTGAAATTTTATAGCATTGCGACTTCTCTGTATACAACAGCATCATCCACGAACAGCCTCAAGGAGTTTCGACGTTCTACCCTAGGTCTTTTATACACAGGGTAAGTTATCTTACAACTTTAGACTTCAATAACTTTAACATTATACTAAATAATAAAAACAAGATGTGTTGTTTCCTCATTCATACGCGTCGGTCTGTGCACCCCTAGTGCTATGGACAAAGTTCAGTACTAATTCCGTTCCACGTACACTCCACGAACTGGTGACTTGTTCAAATACACTGAGAATGCAGGTCTTCAAGTCCTGTCGGTCTTTAGCATTGGTTGGGTACAATTCCTTAATGATACGCCATAGGAAGAAGTTCAGTAGTGTGAGACCAGTTGGTCGTGGCGGCTACTGAATCAGGCCATCTCGTCCAATCCAAGCAGAGAAAAAATTTTCATTCCGAAATTAACGGACATTTCAGGAAACATTCAGGCGGAACCCCATCGTGCTGGGATACGACGTCAGGTAGCAGGTATTCCAATTGTGGCACGGCAAACTCTTGTAAACGTCCGAATCATACATTGTCCTTGGGAGTGTGTCTTTTTCACGTGTAACCCAAGGACACACTAATTCCGATATACGAACGTTATGGCGTCCGTTTGCCGCAAACATCGAACTGATCGGAAAAACAAATCTATTCCAAAAGGTCGTTGTTTGCGCCAGTATTGGATATCATATCCATTGCAGACTGTTCGCGCTGAGGTTTGTTCGCCGGCTTTAATCAACAATGTAACTGCACATTGTGAACAGAAAGATGCAACCTCTAATTCAAAACTTTGCGCACCGCTGATCGTGGCATTTCCAACTCTCCAGTCGCAGTACGAACTGATCTGGTCGGACTCCGTGCAAACGCCTGCGGTACATTTTCAACGCTGGCGTATGTATCAGATGGAGCATCCATTGCTTGTTTATGGAGAACACTACCCGTCTCCATAAAAGGTGTAGTTGGTCGAGACCATGATTCCCTTCCATACTGTGCCCGAAAGTTTCGTTGTACTTGGGTATCACAATTCGTCTCTCTGAACCATGCTAAATTCTGGGCTTCCTCCATTGGCATCCACACTTTCCGTTGATTCTACGATACCCCGAAAATAAAAAATAAAAGAACTATTATGTTATTAGAGTTATTGAAATCTACAATTACAGAAAAAATTTATGTTCCCCCTCCCCCCCCCCCCCCCTATAACGTGACCTGTTACTTTATTTATCGTACGACGTATATCACAATACACCTGTATTCACATAAGAATAAGACTAACGTAGTCGATGCGCACAATTGCATATTACGTGCCAAATTTTGTTACAAACTAACAACCAAACATCGGATGTAATCAAACGTGTCACATATTGCTGCAAGGAAATCGGTGAAGAGTCCCTCGATTTGGACGTTGAACATGAAATGGTCGATGGTATTATTAGCCGGGAGGCGCCATCTGAGGTTGTTCGGCCGCCTAGTGTAGATCTTTTTATTTGACAGTCGATAATGATGACAACACAACACCGAGTCTCTGAGCGAATAAAATCTGCGAGTCCGCCGCAAGGCAGTCAGCTGCGCTGACCACTCTGCTACGGAGCCGTATGATTTGGTCACTTTACCACTACGTATCGGGTTGTTTGGTTTTCGGCACCGCATTCACATTCTGGATTCTGCTCCGCAGTCATATTTTGGAAATGGTATCTTCCCCTCTTTATGGAGGGGGTCTTTACTTCCGCCATGGCTAAAGCATAAAAATTTTAATATCGCACACTCTTTGCGTAGTTGGTTGGTTGAAACCTGGAAACTTCTCTGTGATCGCGAAAATTTGAATTCAACATATCTTTAGCAGTGACTAGAGCCACTCTTCTTGATTTCAATCTTCTGCGATCTAGATTAAGTATGGGTAGCTGAGGGTTATTGATAATATAGTGTTACTATCCAAGAAGAGCACTTTTACGCTGTATTTCGAGTGGTAGGTGGTATACGTCTCAAGGAGGACAGCTATGCAGAAGCGATGGATTATATTGTGCCGTTGATAGGGTAAATAGTGTAATTTAGTACCAATTAAATCTCGTGTGTATGCGAGCTTTCAATCCATACAGGAGCGCAGTATACCGCCACCGAATAGACGAGCCCAACTGCTGACGTGTTGTTGTTGTGGTCTTCAGTCCGTAGACTGGTTTGCTGCAGCTCTCCATGCTATTCTAGCCTGTGAAACCCTCTTCGCCTCGGAGTAAGTATTGCAGTTTACATCCTTCAGCAATCCGCTTATTGTATTTATCTCTTTGTCTCCATCTTCGATTTTTACTCCCCACACTTTCCTCCAGCACTAAATCGGTGATCCTCTGATGTCTCAGACTCTGTCCTACCAACCGATCCCTTCTTCTAGTCAGGTTGTGCTACAAAGTACTTTGCTCCCAGTTCTATTCCTCATTAGTTACGTGATCTACCCAGCTAATCTTCAACATTCTTCCGTAGCACCACATGTCAAAAGCTTCTGTTCTCTTCTTGTTTAAACTGCTTATCGTCCATGTTTCACTTCCATACGCTACATACAAATACTTTCAGAAAAGACCTCTTGACGCTTAAATCTATACTTGAAGTTAAGAAATTTCTCCTCTTCAGAAACGCTTTTCTTGTCTTGCCAGTCTACATTTTATATCCTCTCTACTTCGGCCATCATTAGATACTTTGCTGCCCAAACAGCAAAACCATCTACTATCTTAAGTGTCTCGTTTCCTAATGTAGTTCCCTCAGCATCACTTGATTTAATTCGACAACATTCCATTATCCTTGTTTTTCTTTTGTCGATATTCAACTTATATCCGCCTTTCAAGACACTGTCCATTCCGTTCAACTACTGTTCCAAGTCCTTTGTTGTCTCTGAGAGAATTACGATGTCATCAGCAAACTTCAAAGTTCTTGTTTCTTCTCTGTGGACTTTAATCCCTTCTCCAATTTTTTCTTTCGTTTCCTTTACTGCTTGCTCAGTTTACGTATCGAATAACATCGAGGGTAGGCTGCAACCTTGTCTCACTCCCTTCTCAACCACTGCTTCCGTTTCATGCCCCTCGCTTCTTACCACTGCTGATGTACGAAGAGTATTTTTGCTGTGGAGCCACTAGAGATGTCGCACAGTTCGCGGATGATGTAGGTCCTTGTCCTTATTATACCTGCGGTCTTTTGTCAGGTGCTTCAGTGTGACTTGTAGTTATTTCGGGTACTCGTTACGGTTGAGACGTTTCCCTGTGAACAGTTAACTGTCCTGTAAGCTCTCTTGAGCGGCTGCCAGAAGTTATTTTTACGTCCGAAGATTTCCGTTCATTACGGTCGCATCAAGGACGTTTAGGAGACGTGATTGTGTCGCCGGGACGACTTCCGCTGCAGACTGTACTTGCACGTGTGTCTTGTGTTGCAGCTGCACACGTCGCTGCTGATGACGCAGGACACGCTGGACGAGGCGAAGACGCGGCGCGGCAAGCCCTGCTGGTACCTGCTGCCCGAGTTCGACACGACGCCGCAGACGGCCTGCAACGACGCCACGCTGCTGCAGACGGGCCTCTTCCAGCTGCTCGCCACGCACTTCCGCAACCAGCCCTACTACCTCGACGTCGTAGACCTCTTCCACGACGTGAGTACCGGACTCGGTTTACCCAAATAAGCGGGGGCACTGCGCTGACTCACCCTGCCGTCTTCCACGGCTAATGCGGTACCAGGCGGTGCAAATGAAAGGCGCTTGCCACGTCTGCGGGCGAGAGAAATACACGGGTCTGATAAAAAGTAGTGGCAACACTGCCGTAACATGAAGGTCATGCGTCTCACAGAATGCGCGCTGGATGTAGCTGATTGCAGACGGCTAGTTTGAAGTAGCGCAATGAACGGCGACGGCTGTGTTTGAACCCATTGCTGTGGGTACTGTCTGAAAGTGTGGGAGGCCAATTCGAACGCCCTAACAGATTGTTTAGGAATCACGAACAACGAACGTCGATCAAGACTGAAGTGGCACATGTTGAGAGCGCACAACACTGTTTCCATCATCCTTCAAGCCAAGCACAATGTCACACGATGAATCCCGCGCAGGAGCTCCTGAAGTCTTATGGGTAGGACATACTGGAACACGTACTGCCTTCAAACGATATGAGTACGTGTGATTACGACTTGTTCGCCAAAATGACGGCCACTCTTCGTGGCATGGGTGACAACGCAAGTGAGGACATCATCCGTGCCACAGGGCGGGCCCTGCGAGACATTAACAGAGATCGATGCGCTGATGGTGAAGTCATCATTCCCCTAGAACTTAGAACTACTTAACCCTAACTAACCTAAGGACATCACAAACATCCATGCCCGAGGCAGGTTTCGAACCTGCGACTGTAGCGGTCGCGCGGTTCCAAATTATAGCGCGTAGAGTCGCTCGGCAACACCGGCCGGATGACGGTGAACGAAGCCTTCCATCTCTCTAGAAGAAGGTGATTAAGATGGGGGCTATTATATTGAGGCCAAGAAATACGGTAAACGTCTGTCAATGAAGTCGGGCATGAATTTAACAGTGGTCCCACTATTTCATATGAAACATGCCACTGGAATTTCAAACTAATTTTCTATCCAGTATCCGACCTGATAAGACGTCGCCAACGTTGCTACTTGCAAGGGTCCCTGATTTGTGGATACTGAGAAAGATAGGTGGATATCACAACAATAAGAAATACACTCAAAGTCAAGGAAAAAAGAAGAAAACCATACATCACGAAGGAATTATTCGAATGAAACGAAAATCAGTAGATGTGATGTATACGGGGTGGTCCATTGATCATGACCGGGCCAAATATCTCACGAAATGAGCATCAAACGAAAAAACTTCAGAGAACGAAACTTGTCTAGCTTGAAGGGGGAAACCAGATGGTGCTATGGTTGGCCCGTTAGATGGCGCTGCCGTATGTCAAACGGATATCAACTGCGTTTTTTGTTATAGGAACCCCCATTTTTATTACATATTCGTGTACTACGTAAAGAAATATGAATGTTATAGATGGACCAGTTTTTTCGCTTTGTGATAGATGGCGCTGTAATAGTCACAAACATATGGCTCACACTTTTAGAGGAACAGTTGGTAACAGGTAGGTTTTTTTTAAATTAAAATACACAACGTAGGTACTTTTGAACATCTTATTTCGGTTGTTCCAATGTGATACATGTACCTTTGTGAACTTATCATTTCTGAGAACGCATGCTGTTGCAGCGTGTTTGCCTTTAAATACCACATTAATACAATAAATACTCAAAATGATGTCCGTCAATCTCAATGCATTTGGCAATACGTGTAACGACATTCTTCTCAATGGCGAGTAGTTCGCCTTCCGTAATGTTCGCATATGCATTGACAATGAGATGACACATGTTGTCAGGCGTTGTCGGTGGATCACGATAGCAAATATCCTTCAACTTTCCCCACAGAAAGAAATCCGGGGACGTCAGATCCGGTGAACGTGCGGGCCATGGTATGGTGCTTCGACGACCAATCCAACTATCATTAAATATACTATTCAATACCGCTCCAACCGCACGCGAGCTATGTGCTGGACATCCATCATGTTGGAAGCACATCGCCATTCTGTCATGCAGTGAAGCATCTTGTAGTAACATCGGTACAACATTACGTAGGAAATAAGCATACATTGCACCATTTAGATTGCCATCGATAAAATGGAGGCCAATTATTCTTCCCCCCATAATGCCGTACCATACATTAACCCGCCAAGGTCGCTGATGTTCCACTTGTCGCAGCCATCGTGGATTTCCCGTTGCCAATAGTGCATATTATGCCGCTTTATGTTACCGCTGTTGGTGAATGACGCTTCGTCGCTAAATAGAACGCGTGCAAAAAATCTGTTATCGTCCCGTAATTTATCTTGTGGCCAGTGGCAGAACTGTACACGACGTTCAAAGTCGTCGCCATGCAATTCCTGGTGCATAGAAATGTGGTACGGGTGCAATCGATGTTGTTGTAGCATTCTCAAGACTGACACGGATGTACGGATTAGCCGTGACAGCCGCTAAACACCTACTTGGGCATCATCATTTACGTTTGCGACTACTACAGCGCCATCTATCACAAAGCGAAAAAAATGGTTCAACTAAAACATTCATATTTCTTTACGAACTATACGAATATGTAATAAAAAATGTGGGTTCCTATTTTTTTTAAAAACGCAGTTGATATCCGTTTGACCTATGGCAGCGCCATCTAGTGGGCCAACCATAGCGACATCTGGTTTTCCCCTTCAAGCTAAGCGAGTTTCGTTCTTTGTAGTTTTTTCGTTTGATGGTTATTTCGTGAGATATTTGGTCCGGTCACTATCAATGGACTACCCTGTATACACACAAATGACTGCAATTTCAGAAAAATTGATATTTTCAAGAGAAAGAGCTTGGCATATTGAGCGTCAATAACTCGTTGGTCCAGCTCAGGCCCTTATGCGAGGAGTTATTTTGCTTGACATTGATTGGTAGACTTGTTGAATGTCCTCCTGAAGAATATAGTGCCAAATTCTGACCGATTGGCGCATTAGATTGTCAAAATCTCAAGCTGGTTGGACGACAGTGCCCATAATGCTCCAAGAACTCTCAGTTAGGGAGAGATTCGGCGACCTTGCTGGCCAAGGTAGGTTCTGGCAAGCACGTAGACAAGCAGTAGAACCTCTCATTGTTTACCGGCAGGCATTATCTTGCTGAAATGTAAACTCAAGATGGCTTACCATAAAGTGCAGCAAAACAGGCCGTAGAATACTGTCGACGTACTGCTGTGCTGTAAGGGGCCGCGGATAACAACCAAAGGGGAACTGATATGAAAAGAACTGGCAGCCCTGACCATCCCTAGTGGCTGTCGTGCGACATGGCGGGTGACAGTCAGACATCGCTGACAGGGGAGTCTCCAAACACATCTTCGATGGTCGTCGGGGCTCAGTTCAAAGTGGGACTCATCACGGAAGACAATTCTACCGCCGGCCGGACTGGCCGCGTGGTTCTAGGCGCTACAGTCTAGAACCGCGCGACCGCTACGGTCGCAAGTTCGAATCCTGCCTCGAGCATGGATGTGTGTGATGTCCTTAGGTTGGTTAGGTTTAAGTAGTTCTAAGTTCTAGCGGGCTAATGACCTCAGAAGTTAAGTCACATAGTGCTCAGAGCCATTTGAACCATTTGAACAATTCTACTCCAGCCAATGCGATTCCAGTCTGAAGACGTGTCTGAAGATGCCCTGGACAGCGATGGGATGGCAATCAGACCGTCTCCCGCCTTACTGTCCGACAATCAGAAGTGATGGCCTGGGGTACCATTTCTTTTCATAGCAGGGCAAAGAATTTAACGTAAATTAAGGTCCGGTAGGTGGCGAGAACTAAGAATATGTTGTAGCGCCAGCTTCCACCTGCGGGATGCTGAGAAACTGGTGTCTGGCGGAAGAATCCAGCTAACACGTGTTGTAAAATAGGCACCGAGGTCACGACTGTCACATTGTAGAGTATGCTGTGCAGCAGGATATTGTGTGTTGCCAGTATACACCCTCTCCCTATGCCCATTCAACCTAACTGATGGTGGAGGGTATATACTGGCAACACACAATATCCTGTTGCACAGCATACTGTACAATGTGACAGTCGTGACCTCGGTGCCTATTTCACCACACGTGCCAGCTGCATTCTTCTCCCAGACACCAGTTTCTCAGAATTCTGCTGATGGGAACTGTCCTTGGTCCCTATCAGCCACCTGGCCTTAATTTACATTAAATTCTTTGCTCTTCGCATTTATTCACAGTAACTATTCCTTTCTACACTCGCTTTTAGTTTTCTACTCGTTTTATTTCCTTTTATCGCCGACCCCTTCCCACCTGGCCGGCCGTGTGGCCGAGCGGTTCTAGGCGCTACAGTCTTGAACCGCACGACCGCTACGGTCGCTGGTTCGAATCCTGCCTCGGGCATGAATGTGTGTGATGTCCTTAGGTTAGTTAGGTTTAATTAGTTCTAAGTTCTAGGCGACTGATGACCTCAGAAGTTAAGTCGCATATTGCTCAGAGCCATTCGAAGCAGTCCCCGTCAATCAGTCTTTCCTTCTCAGCCCTTTCGGTCAGTCTCCCCTGAACTGTGGTTCCGGGCCATTTTTCCGATCTCTCTCCTTGCCCTGAACCTCACCAGTATATTACTTGCCCCAATATAATCCTTTAATGCACTTATTATTGCCCTGAACCTCACCAGTATATTACTTGCCCCAATATAATCCTTTAATGCACTTATTATTGCATGACACTACCTTTTCATAACTATGTTTCAAATACTGTAAGGTGAAGCTGCACTTGTAAACTTCAAGTCTTCGAAAGAACTGCCAGTAGCAAGGTATGATAGCGTAACAGATAAGCGCTGACTGGGTGGAACTGCGTGTGTCATTATATTATTTTTCTATTATGATGGGGATACGGGCGTCCGAAGAAATTTATGTGGGAGTTGGGAGTCGGGGGTGGCGGGGAGGAGGGGGTGAGTCAGTGTCAGTTTCGCGTTACGTTTTTAATAACGTCATGTTTGCATAAATGTTGCGTGCTGTGTTTTTCGACACGTCTTGAGGAGAGAAAGTGAATTATAAAACAAAACAAGGTGCCTCTTAAAATAGAGGTGCTGCTGTTCATACCTTCGTACCGAACAAATTTACGAGAAAGTAAAGTGCGGTGGATAATGTGTGCCCCTGGTAGCTAAGCAACGTTTGCTTGATAAATTTTTGTTTTGTTTCTGGACAAAAAGTTATTACAGGTGTGGTCAAAGTAAATCGAACAACCTGTATATAACATCCTGCAAGTTGCTGTTATATTATAACGACCAAGTCTATCCATCGTGGTTTCCTGATACCGGACATGGTCACTTCTGTATGTTTTGACGCTCTTTACCCAGAAAAACAATCTTCCTCTTGCCATGTTTTCAACCACCGACAAATTTTGCCTAAACGCTCTTTTTCTTGTTTGATAAACCACTTTTTACGTCTTACAAGCTAGCAGAAGAATTTCATTTATATGGTCCATTCCGATCAGCTTCTGTCAGTGCAGATGGAACACCTTTCGCGAAGATAAGCACGTGAGTATTGTACCGTGGCATTGCCGCTGCGCGGTGGGATGGCACTCAGCGCGTTGTATGACATGCGCTCGGTTAGTATGCACATATCCTCCTAGATGGCGGCAGCGGTCACACATGCGAACGAAAGCTCGTAAACGTCAGATGGCACTGAAGCGACAAAAGCAGCGGCGTTACGAGATTTTCGTGCGAGTTAGGACCAGGGACGGGTATCCACGTTGCATTTGCCGTAAGACCACAACAACAACACTTGTTACGGGACTCTGTCAGTGATGGTTTTATAGTTTTGTCTTACCCAGGCATGTTCAGCATTTCCTGTGCTATCTTCAGTGGAGTTTTCTTCATTTTCTTTTTCTCACGGCGCTATTAAACATGTATGCTAGTAGCTTTGAATCTACCATGCATTCTTCAGCTTGTATTTTTGAGGGGGGGGGGGGGGGTACCGATGACCTCAGCAGTTTGGTCCCTTAGGAATTCACGCACATTTGAACATCTTGAACATGATTTTTGATGTTGTGGTGTCTGCTTCATTGCTCGCGTCGTGTTAATAAGCTTACTTGTTTAACTGTTGTAAGACAATCATTTTGTATGATTCGTCACCAACCTTAGACTGATCTGGCGGCAGAAAGTCTATTCGTGAGATACGCATTTTCTATGTTTTGTCAGTCAAGCAAAGTTCGAATTGGCGACAGGAACTCTTGTGTTTGGGTGACCAGTCGTACAAAATGCATGCATAACTAAAGCAGCAATACGATACGAGCAAGGAAACAAAACACTACAGCATCAAAAACCACTACAAGCTGTAGAACGCATGTTACATTTAAAGCTACCAGCATACGGATTAAATAACGTGTCTGGGTAAAACAAAACCATAATACGGTGTCTTCCATGAGGCGGAATTCCTCTCCAGTTTTTCTTAGCAAGCACGGAAATAAGACCTGCAACATTCACGATATGCTCAATTATACTACTGTTTAGGACAATATGCACATAGTTGTGCAGCATTTTTAAAGTACATACTGAAAACATTTTTTTAGATTTATTTATTGATACATTTAACCTGACAAGATTAGGTCCCTCATACCCTCTGTTATATCTAACCAGACATTCTCCACACTGTACATTACATATATTACGATAAGCATGTTATAAGTTACACCTAATACACTGTAGAATAAAACATTTAGAATTACTATACTGCAGAAAAACGGACAGTTTACATTCGTTCATGACAAGAACAAGATCCAGGAGTAACCTGCAGAAATGGCACTTCTCTGGCACCTGTGACGGCGGACCGCAGACCGTTGAGGTCCTAACCGATTATCAGCTATGCCGTACATTTTGCACAGAAGAAGATATTGTGCTTGCAACACGGGTTGCAATTGAAGATGTAAGTTTTTGGTCAAGAGTAGTATAGCCTGGAAATGCCTTCTTTCATTTGCTCTAAATGCTCATTACTATGTATTGTATTTGTTTTCTGCGGTCGCAGGTTCGAATCCTATCTCGGGCATGGATGTGTGATGTCCTTAGGTTAGTTAGGTTTAACTAGTTCTAAGTTCTAGGGGACTAATGACCTCAGAAGTTGAGTCCCATAGTGCTCAGAGCCATTTATTTGTTTTCTGACACAAATAAATAAATAATCGGAAGGAAAAATGAGCGCTAGCGACAACGGACAAGAGAGAAAGAGGAAAGTGGTAGAACATGGGGAGGAAATGTGGCGTCACTCAGAGACAAATGAAAAGAGATAGAAGTGTAACTGGAAATCTTGGGAAGATTTGCTTTATTGTTTGACAGAGGTAAAACTGACCACATCTTCTTCTTAAAAGCAGCAGGGCACTGGATTGTGCGCAGAGTGCAGGGAAACTCGTTCCAGATGCGGACAGCAGCAACAGAGAAGGAATGCTTTTGTTTCATGGATTAACACAGTGAGGATACCAAAAAAGTGAGACCTTGTCTTTCGATTATGATGAGATGCTTCCAGGCAAAAGTTTATAGGTGTTGTTTCGAAAAGTGCTACTTCCTTTAATAATATGAGATACTTTTAAAGGACTGCATGTACATAACGTTACTTCTTAAGACGTCAAGAAATGTACACTGAGGTGATAAAAATCATGGGATAGCGATATGCACCATATACAGATGGCGGTAATGTAGCGTGCACAAGGTATAAAAGGGCAGTGCATTAGCGGAGCTGTCATTTGTGCTCAGGTGATTCATCTGAAACGGTTGCAGATGTGTTTATGGTCGGACGACGGGTATTAACAGACTTTAAATTCAGAATGTTGGAGCTGGACGCATGGGACACCCCATTTCGAAAATCGTTAGGGAATTCAGTATTCCGAGATCGACAGCGTCAAGAGTGTGCCGACAATAGCAGATTTCAGGCATTGCCTCTCACCTCGGACGAAGCAGTGGCCGGATGCCTTCACTTAACGAACCAGAGCAGCGGCGTTTGCATAGAGTTGCCAGGGCTGATGACCGTGTCGGCTGGACCCAGGACGACTGGAAAGTCGTGGCCTGGTCAGACGAGTCTCGATTGCAGTTATTAGGAGCTGATGTGTGCCACGGACCCGAACTGTCAACATGGAACTGTGCAAGCTGGTGCTGGCTCCGTAATGGTGTGGACTGTGTTTACGTGGAATGGACCAACTGACCCAATCAGCCGGCCGCGGTGGTCTCGCGGTTCTAGGCGCGCAGTCCGGAACTGTGCGACTGCTACGGTCGCAGGTTCGAATCCTGCCTCGGGCATGGATGTGTGTGATGTCCTTAGGTTAGTTAGGTTTAAGTAGTTCTAAGTTCTAGGGGACTAATGACCACAGCAGTTGAGTCCCATAGTGCTCAGAGCCATTTGAACCATTTGACCCAATCACTGACTGGCAGTGGTTATGTTCGGCTACTTGGAGAGCATTTGCAGCCATTCATGCACTTTGTACTTCCAAACAATGATGTCGTGTTACTAGGCCGCGATTGGTTTAAAGAAAATTCTAGACAGTTTGAGCGAATGGTTTGGCCACCCAGATCGCCCAACATAAATCCCATCGAACATTTATGGGACATAATCGACAGGTCAGTTCGTGCATAACATCCTGCACCGGCAGCAATTTCGCAATTATGGATGGCTCAATACTTCTGCAGAGGAGTTGCAACAACTTGTTACGACCATGCCACGTCGAGTTGCTGCACTACGGCGGGCAAAAGGGGGTCCGACACGATATCAGAAAGTGTCCCATGACTATGCCATCTCAGTGTATACAACAAATAATTGAGAAAGATAGATGCAATTAATTGCTTCTCTCAGTTGAAAAGATAAATATATTTGGGTTTGGTGACTAACGAAGCGACAACAAACATGAAAAATACTTTGAGACTTTTAGAAACTCGTGAATTAGTTGATGCTTGTTTGGCAACACTGCTAAGGGCAAAATGGTTCAAATGGCTCTGAGCGCTATGGGACTTAACTTCTGAGGTCATCAGTCCCCTATATCTTAGAACTACTTAAACCTAACTAAGCTAAAGACATCACACACATCCCTGCCCGAGGCAGGATTCGAACCTGCGACGGTAGCGGTCGCGCGGATCCAGACTGAAGCGCCTAGAACCGCTCGGCCACTTCGGCCGGCGCTAAGGGCCAGAGGTAGCGACATGCCTCATGGAGCAACACACATTTCTATTGCTTTCCGCTTTTGATGAGCCATGTTTCAATGTTATTACATTATTGGCAGTGTGTTTACTTCCATTACAGTAAAGGTTAGCTACAATAAAGTACATGTAGGTATAATTGTAGTTACCAGTTTTCATTATTTGAACTACTTTTCACACTGTGCGTCACGATCTGTCAATTACTTTCTCTTAGAATTTCCATTCAGATTTTGTCTACATGGTAGGTGTAAATCTGTGGTAATAGTTGTTGTTTTGGTGCTCAGTCCGAAAATTAGTTTCTTCACGCTATTGTAACCTGAGCAAGCCTCTCCATCTCCGAATAAGTAGTGCAACCTACATCCATATGAACCTGCTTGCTGTATTCATCGCTTGGTCTTCTATTACAGTTGTTACCTCTTATGCTTCCCCCCATTACCAAACTGACAATTCCTTGATACATCATGATCAAACGATCCCTTCTTTTAGTCAAGTTGTGTCATAAACTTTTTTTCCATTAGATTCAGCGTCTTCTCATTAGTTACTCGATCTATCCACCCATCTTAAGCATTTCAAAAGCGTCTGTTCTCACTTTGTCTGAACTGCTTATTGTCCACGTTACGCCTCTGTACTATGCTACCTTCCAGATAAATAATTTCAAATTGTACTTCCTAATATTTGTGTGTTCCTACCTTTGTCTGGAATTCAAACTGATCGTCTACAAGGTCGACTTTCCATTCCTCGCCGCGTGGTTTGAGGCACCATGTCACGGACTGCCGGAGGTTAGAGTCCTCCCTCTTGCATGTGTGTGTGTGTGTGTGTGTGTGTGTGTGTGTGTGTGTGTGTGTGTGTGTTGTTCTTAGCATAAGTTAGTTTAAGTACTGTGTAAGTCTAGGGACTGATGACCTGAGCAGTTTGGTCCCTTAGGAATTCACGAACACACACACACACATTCCTCTGTAAATAATTCGTGTCAGTATTTTGTAACCCTGACTTATTAGATTGATAGTTCGGGTACATGCAGGCCTATTAGCACTTGCTTTCTTTGGAGTTGGAATTATTTTTTGTCATAGCTGGCTCTCCCAAGAATCTCAGTAATTTTGAGAACATGTCTACTACAGGGGACTTGTTCCAGTTTAGGTGTCCCACTTCTCTGTCAAATTCTTCTCGCCGTATCATATCTCTCAACTCATTTTCCTCTCCTTCCTGTTCGCTTTGAATTAGGACGTTTTAAATTTACATTTGTTGACCTTTCTACTGTCTCTGTGACTGTAGCAACTACACAGTGAACACGTAAACATTTAATGGCGAGCTGCATGACGAGGCAGTTTCGCGACCTCGGAGGACAACGTAACAGCCTTTAAAAAGCTGGCACAGTGTTGCCGGCGGAAGAACCGGTCTAGCCAGCTGGTGGGTCGCCGCCAAGGCCTCCGGCGGGCTTCCTCGCCGCGGCTGCACGTGCATACGTGCCGGCTAGCACGTCTCGTCCTGGACCCTCCCAGCGTGGCTCGAGTGAAAGCCGGGGCCTCTTGTGTCTGCAAAGCGGGCCGCGGCTGCCCTGCCTGCTACCTGCTCGCGGACAATGCACTTGCCCATACTCCCCTGGAAATACACAACATCCGTCGAAAAAGTTCCGAGGCTGATTTTATTCCTGGCGTCTAAGCGACGTTAGCGCAGTTACCAGGATGACAACTTGAATAACAGTAAACTCCAAATGTGCATTCGACCAGTCAGTTGTGAGCGGGAGTGATAAGCAGTGAATTTGGACCGTACGATGTCAACGCAGTCGTGTCGCAAACCGCAATGTAGCAACATCTCTAAGTCGAGTGTCGAAGACTTTCTTCATAATGTTTTGAAGAAGAACAAAGTGTGTGCAAATTTCTTCCTGCACACCTTGATTCTCGAGCAAAACAACGACGCGTGGACGCCTGCCGCGACTTGACTGAAATGCAAAACGCGGACAATTCTCTTCTGGAAAACAACCATCACAGTTGACGAGACCTAGTATTACTAATATGAACCTACCACAAAACGAACAAGTGCAGAAGTTTACATGAAGCGTCCACGCTTTGACAACATAACCGATATTCAGGCCAGTGTGAATGTGAGTTGAACAACATCACACAGAACGACTTTTATGGCAGTTTCACTTAATAATTTGTATGTTCTGTGCATCGTACTCAAGTGAGGAGAGACTATGTAGAACAAGGGAAGCATTAAAACTACCATCTTAACTTTCCTCTATTTCTTTCTTTTTTTTATTACTACAGTGTCGAAACTTTTTGGACTGATGGGTACCTAGGCAGGCCGCTGCAAAGAACTGCCAGCCCCTTACTGCAGTGTGTTACACTGAATAAACGATATGATTACACGTATGTTGTTAACAAGGCCTGTTTGGCGTCAATGTGTTGTACAATAAATATTTCGTACATTTGCTGCAAAGATTGCACCGATTGAATGAAATTTTCACTCTGCAGCGGAGTGTGCGCTGATATGTAAGTTCCTGGCAGATTAAAACAGTGTGCCGGACCGAGACTCGAACTCGGGACCTTTGCTTTTCGCGGACAAGTGGCGTGAGTCGTGCTTGGGTAGCTCAGTTGGTACACGGAAGCTCAGCGTGTTCGGTCAGAGGGTTAGCTGCCCTCTGTTATAAAAAAACTGAGGTAATGGATCAACGACGAACTGAAACGGCTTTCTTGCGACATCCGCCCCAAGCAGATGCAACGAACGAAAAAACGAACAAAAATTATATTATAAAAAAAAAGAGGGATAGAGAGTCTGCCATGTAAGCAGAAGATCCCAGGTTCGAGTCCCTGTTGGGGAGCCGGCATGGTAGCTCAGCGTGTTCAGTCAGCGGGCTGCATGGTCTCTGTAATAAAAAAAAACTGAGTCAAAGAATCAACAATCAACTTGAACGGATGCATTTTGACGTCCGCCCAGATCAAACGCAATGAGCAATATCGAACAAAATGAACAGAAAAAAAGTGGTTGGCGTTCGAGTTTCGTAAGACGAACGTATATGAGGCGACGGTTCTACTCCCGTTGAGAATAACTTGTATCAAAAAGAGAAAAAAAATAGTTGGTACAGTACTTGCCCGCGAAAGGCAAAGGTCCCGAGTTCTAGTCTCGGTCCGGCACATAGTTTTAATCTACCAGGAAGTATCATTGCACCGTTTGTTAGACTTTTCTTGGCTATTCCAACGATACGACTTCGGCGTGAATCGAGGCAAATTCTAGAACTACCAGTAACTTGTCACGATTTTTGCTCGAAATGTTTATTTGTGCTCATTTTTTATTTTCTCTTCAGGTAACTGCTTGAGAAACATATAGTGCAAAAAAAATCCATCGGAATTCGGTCTTGAATACAAGTGGTTTTTACAAAAACTGAGTCTTCCTTTGCAGCCTGATAGAAGCTCACATTACTGAACATTATTCACCCTTTAAAAGGGGACACTGGTCAGTTTGGGGCTCTGTAAATGGCATAGAACTGGCACTGGGCGGTCGTGTGACCCTTCAGCGCTGGCGAATGTCGTAGGAATGATGTGTTGTGTATGTACCAGTTGCTTGTATGGATGGTGCGCAGCGAGACGGGTCGACATAGAGACGCGCGACGGAGTGCCAGGTATCAGCTGACGTATATGTACGTGGCCGTGATCACGCCGTAAGTGAAGTAGCCTGACTTGTCGGGGTACCAGTGCATGCTGCCTCGGCTGTCTGCAAAAGGATTGGTGTACCACCCGTAGCCATGTAAAACACCATAAGGACAATGATCATAAAAAAGATGCTATCCGAAAGGAAATAGAGACGATTGTCACGCCTTGTGAATGATATCCGGTCTCAAACTTGGCAGGAATTGTTGCTGTCAGTGAACATAGGTCCTTCTCATCCAGTTCCGAGAGAAGACTTGAAGGAAATTGCATGAAACGGACATTTGGCATCGGTTATATCGCACAGGCCACTGCTCACGGCCGCAATAAAGGTGCACGTCTTTAGTGCGCTAAACAACATAGAAAGTGGACAGTCACTGAGTGGTTGGTTGGTTGGTTGTTTGGGGAAGGAGACCAGACAGCGTGGTCATCTGTCTCATCGGTGTACGGAAGGATGGGGAAGGAAGTCGGCCGTGCTCTTTCAGAGGAACCATCCCGGCATTTGCCTGCAGTGATTTAGGGAAATCACGGAAAACCTAAATCAGGATGGCCGGACGCGGGATTGAACCGTCGTCCTCCCGAATTTCTGCGCCACCTCGCTCGGTGTCACTGAGTGGAGGAGCGTCGTGCGGTCCGGCGACTCGCGATTTTCCCCCGTTTTCAAATGATGCAAGGCATCGACTGCACAGACGACCAGTGAGGTGTTTATCCGCAGTGTACGGAAGGTGTATCTCAGGATGGTAGTGGTTCTGTAACGTTTTGGAAATGTTTTTCCTACCATCAGTTGGCCCGCACAGTCTGGTTACCGCGAACGTGAACCAGTATTTTTATTTCGACATTCTCAGTGACAAGTGATTTCCTTTCTTCTACGTCTTCATGATGAGCTTGCTGTGCACACTTCCATCTTGCAAAAGGACAAGAGCAGTGTACACAGGGCTGCACGCTTACGTTTGTGGTTTATCGAACACTCAGGCACTTCGCCCACCCCACTAAATCTTCCGATCTAAATCCATACAAAATGTGTGGGACTGTTTGGAATAGCTGTTGAAATGAAGCAGTTAACATCCCCGCAGTCTGATAACTCTACGGGACCTCAGCAGCAATGCATAGCAGTGGTCTGCAGTTACTGCGGGACTGCTGGACTAGGGCGGAAGTTGATCTCCCACAACAGGACTGTACCGGAAAAGGGGGAGGGGGGGGAGGAGGGTCTCCGGCTGCTTCAGACTGGCAAACCCACTCCTTCCTCATTGCAGCTCCTTATTCTTTGAGTTTTTCTCTCCTACCTAAGAGCTCCTTATTCTTTGAGTTTTTCTCTCCTACCTAAGATGATAAGATGATGCTGCAAAGATCGGTTTTCGAATAACCTCTAGGCTCCGATTATTAAAGGGACTGATGGCCTTGATATTTAGTCACTTTCAGCCTTGCAAAAAAAAAAAAAAAAAAAAAAAAAACTCATTCACTCAGTGCATGGTATCAGCTGGCATACACAGGCTACTTGAAGAAACCTGTTGACTATCTTCCTCGCTGAATGTTACACGGTATTAGCTTGATGTCTCCTGGCAGAGACTAATTAATTTTTTGTCTGATGTGCTCATGTATAACTGTGAAGCAGGACCTTTGATTTTATCCATAATGGATACAAGGTCGCCGGCCGCTGTGGCCGAGCACTCCTGGGCGCTTCAGGCCGGAACTGCGCTGCTGCTACGGTCGCATGTTCTAATCTTGCCTCGGGCATGGATGTGTGTGATGCCCTTAGGTTAGTTAGGTTTAAGTAGTTCCAAGTCTACGGGACTGATGTCGTCAGATGTTAAGTCTCATAGTGCTCAGAGCCATTTGAACCATTTTTTGATACGAGGTCGTGGTTGTAAAAATCATTATTAAAATGTCAGCTCAGCCATACGAGTATTTACTCTGTAAAAAGCACTATAATTTGCAAGTTTCGAAGGCCAAGCCACCACTTTCAGAATTACTGACAAGAAACCAGTGTAAAACATAACCAATGTTAAACACAACAAGAGCGATAAAAATAATAAAATAACTTGGCTACTTTACTTTATTATATTTATTACTTTTATTTATGTTTCATATGGTTGCTCTTATAAGTTTCTTGTACAGTAACTCTGGAGATGAAGGCTTCACCTTCGAAGCGCATAAATTATAGGTTTTTTTTTTTTTTTTTTTTTTTTTTTTTTTACACTGTAAATAGGTGGCTGACGTGAGCCGACATTTTAAAATTGTTAAGCATGAAACCTGTGGATGCTCTACAATATTAGCAGTTTTCATCTAATGACTCCTATGAGGACAATCTAATGTGTCTAATTAATGGCAGTGCTCATTCCAGAGTAGCCGAAACAAACATTTAATATTTTTTGAACTACCATACTCCATCTTTATATGGTACCAGGAGTAGAGTATATTATAGTTCTAAATTTACAAAACTGAATGAGAATCACTGTCGCTCGGAATATTGTTTCTATATTCTCAATATTGTAAGTACATACCAGCTACGTTAATTGACCCTCACAATACCACCGACGGGCTGGGGGACAGGGAGGGGAGGGGTCGACTTCAAGTCCACTTTTTCAAAATATTTTTATCTAGTCATGAACCTTACATATATATTTTCAAATAAAAAAAAATGTTATTGTTTTTATGACACCTTCTACCATTTTCAGTAAAACTTAACCCAAAAATTTAAGTCTTAGTAGTGCATGTGACTTTTCACAGCGCATTTCATATTCATATTTTAATGTTGTGGGCCCTTCAACATAACAATGTTTCTTTAAAAAGTATTTTGTGAATATCAGTCATGAAGAGTTAACGAAATTTGTGTTTTTTAAATTCTTTATTAGTGGTCATAAGGAACAGTTACTTGGTCATGGAAGATGTGTTGGTACTGCTAAAATGGTTCTAAAATTAATTTTCAGGTTCTGAACAATAACTACAAATCAGTGCCTATTTTAAAATTTATTGTTAATACAACTTAAGAAAATTTAAGGAAATCTTTTTTTTTTATTTTTTGTGGTAGGCATAGAGTATCGCCCACCTCTCCCCTTGATAATAATTCTTATGGAAAATACGTTGGTGATGCTAGGTTACGACGGGCTGAGAATACTGTAGTAGCATAACCTATGACAGAAGTGGCGTTGTAAGCAGTGTTAATACACCTACTTCGGTCAAGGACAAAGTAGGTTGAAGAACAGGGAGACAAAAATAACGTGAGCGAGAGAGACTGGAAAAGATCAGCAGGACAAGGACCTTTAAGGTGAGACGGTTGTGACTGACTTGTAAAGGCCGTCATAGCGTGTTGTTGAGTGTAACCGTCGGTGGGGGGTCTCTGTTCGCATCAGATGACAGCCTGAGTCAAGCTGTGAGTATGCCGCAAGACCAAGTGCACACTCACGTTTCGGGGGGAGCTTCCCACCAAGTTCACCAGCGTATAGCTGCAGATATAGAGTCATTAACTTACGATATTAAGGATACGCAAGGTGTGGAGGTTGCCCGTTCGAATGTTTGTGGTGAAAGAAATGTCCGCCGCCAGTATCTGGCCATCGACGGATAGAAAAATCGCGGCGATGTTAAGACCTTTCCCTCCAGACCATGCATCAGTTTCCGTTTACTGTTTAAATTGCAATCCTCTCCTTTGTGATACTGACGTATGTGGCATGACTGATAACTTGAGCTGGGCTGAACCACTTGGGGTACTTCTTCCATTATGTGGATCAAGAGCACAAACACGACACTCTACACATACGCGTCACACTCATGTCCACGTGAAGCACAACATTCACATCTTGCAACGGAAAGCTGCTTTACTTTGTAGTTCTCCTGACAGTGTACGTTGAAAATATCTCATTCTCTGCCGTACTGTGAGCACACACTTAACACATTGTACTGCTGTTTCTCGATCTTCTCGATCTCTTCATCACTACACTGTATTATGGGTGTCCTATCCTCAAGTAATACTCAAGAACGGGCCACATAGGATCAAAATTCAGGCCTCCTTCACTGTCGAACTGTAGTTAATGGGAATCATTCTGATGCGAGGGGACTTCAGAAAGTGAGTTACGTATGTCATCCCACGCTAAGTGCAAGTTGTCAGAAGAGAGTACATATTCTGGGTACGCTACAGACACAGTTCTGATGCGTACAGGTAACAGGTGCACCCCAATGTGGGAGTGAATTGGCACGGTACCCGGAAACGTTCTCCAAGATGAGGTACGCGTGCAGTACCGTTCTCGTTGCGAAAAACGTGAAATCGCACAGAGATCACACAAACTTGTGGCGGTATAAGGACCAACTGCAATGTCGCGTGCTGTCAGTAGCGACGCGGTGACGACAATTTGACGAAGGCCGCATAGAAGTGGACGATGCTGATCGGCACGGAAAGCCATTGACCACAATGGCCAGGCAGTCGAGGACGTGGTTCGCGGCAGGCGCAGATTTTCCGACGACGAGGACGTTCAGGCAGCGGCTCTAAAATTGCTCCCTAACCAAGGACCGGATTCATATCATCGAGGAACTGAACAGCTGGTAGAACGTACCGACCGTTGTTTACGGAGATTTGGCGACCACGAGATCTGTTCAAAAAATTCCGGTACTTCGTCCACAACATTTTTCTACGCTTATCACCTTTTACTTACTGTGCGTGGTCTCCTTCGAAATACTCTCCTCCACAATTGATACACTGCTCCCAACGCCGTTTCCACTTTCCTTAGTAGTCTTGGGACGCCTCTTGCTCGAACGCGCGAAGCGCCGTCCGCGAGTTTTTTTAATCTCGTCTATCGTTGGAAATCTTCCTCCTTCCAACGCGATTTTAAACTTTCGGAATAAAAAAGTCCGCAGGGGGCAGGTCTGAAGAGTACGGAGGGTGAGCCAGCGCAGTGATTTCGTTTGTTGTGCAGTAGTCACGCAGCAACAGGTATGAGTGTGCGGATGCAAGAGCCATGAATTGTCTCGCCACACTTCAGGCCGTTGCATTCTCACATTTGCTCGCAGGCGTCGCACAACATGCGCCTATAGTTTAATCGATTGACAGTTTGAAACTGTGGCGCAAATTCATTACTAATCCTTTAAAGTCAAAGAAAACTATCAGCGTGGCTTTGACATTTGACCTGACCTGAGGAGCTTTTTTTTTTTTTTTGGTCTTGTAGAACCTTTTCCGACTCCTTGTGAAGATTGAACCTTGGTCTCAACATCATAACCGTAGACCCAGTTTCGTCATCCGTTATGATTCTCTTAAGGAACATTTCGTTCTCATTCGCACGATCTCTTCATAGATTGCGAGGCGAAGGACTTCGTAGTCTTGACTCATGAGCCATGGAACGAACTTGGCTGCAACACGATGCATTCCAAGATGCTGTGTCAGGACTTCATGACATGATCCGGCTGAAATGTTACATTCTGCAATTTCTCGAACAGTCAGTCTTCGACTGGCACGCACAATTTCGTTGACGTTCCTAACATGAGCGTCGAAGGGCGTCCTGAAAGAGGATCATCTGTAACATCCGTCAGGTCATTTTTAAACCGTGTGAACCATTCGCAGCACCGATCACGGCTGAAGCACTTATCACCATCGGCTTCCTGCGTCATTTGGTGTGAGTTTGTAAAGGTTTCCTCGAGTTTCACGTAAAATTTAATGCAGGCGCGTTGCTCCTCTAACACTGCCACATTAAAATTCGCAAACTGGGCGACACACTGTTCTACTCAATACAGCACTGAACAACTAACAAACGCCCAACAAAGAAACTTCCAGCAGTTACACATTAAACACAAGCCTGTGCAGGGAAGCCAACCACATTTCGCTCCAACACAACATCAGAATGGAATTACGAATGTAACGGAATTTCTGGAACAGATCTCGTATCTGATTCACTTTGAAATGTAGGGCTGCTTTCAACAAAAGCTACTTGGGTCTTCAAAATAATGTGTGACTTACTTTTTGAAGTCCCCTCGTAACTGCACCCCACCATTGTCTTTCGCACTCCTCTACTGCTGTAGAGTCAAGTGCGGATTCCAGGCAGCATAAGGTTATAGAGTAGCAGGAACAAGTCTCGCCACTTGGCATTTATAGCAAAACAGGCGGTCAGCGGCGCGACCTTGGCGCTACGTCACCGCCATCTGGACAACAAGGTCTCAGGGAGAGCCGTGAAGGCAGACAGCAGATTCGCACGTGGGGACGGCCTGCAGGCTCCGAACTGCTACCACCCTCACCACCCTTCAAAGCAGGCCCCGATATCACGTACTTCAACGTCTTGTGACAAATAACGAGGTTGTTAACTTCTCAAAGTGACAGACAAGCTCCAATAGTATAAGTGCAAAAACTATAATAATCTCCATCAAATTGTGCACTACAGCTTGCATAAGAGACACATTGTTTTAAAGGAACCACACCAATCTGCTAGAAGTTTTTGTTTTATTATTCTGCATCGTCTGGCAGAACCTGGATCCGATAAGTAAACAAGAGCAAACAATATTTACTAAAAGAAAGGGAGAAAGACATAACAAGCATAACCATTAAAACCATTAAGTACTTACTTTTCAAATTATTCGTGTTGAATAGCCTATGTTTATAATTTTGAAAAGTAATCCGCGATAATGTATCACTGTGTGAATATATGACCCTGTAATACTATGATTAATGAATATGTGTTATATATCATAACATTTACATTTAGATTTGGTCATAATTTGTCTTGCATACCGAATAATATGGTCAAATCTGGAACTCAGTTAGGGCTCTACACTTATCCTATTTATAGGGCAGACGTGTATCTTGAACTGTAAATGTGTGTGATAACAAACATTACAATCTATAATCCATAGTACATTATTAGTTTTTGGTAAGAAAGTTTCCTTGAGAATAACAATGATGAAATTTCCTTTCGGAATGTCCCTCGTACAATGAGCCACAATTGGAATTAGTCAGTTCATGCAAGTAAGTGGGGTCTGACAATTTCTGGGAATACGAAACAGGCAAACCAAGTAGCAGGCTTCGGTTCACTGGTAGGGTACTGGGGAAATGAACTCAGTCTACCAAGGAGATGCTTAGAAAACACTTGTGCGATTTGCCCTACAGTATTGCTCAAGTGTTTGGCACAAAAATGAAATACGACTAGCAACGGGCATTGAAAGTATATAAAGAAAGGCAGTTCGATTGACTCTTGGGACAGCCTTACTGAAATATACCGCGAAATGCTTCTTAATAAATTTCAAGAAATGGTATTAAGTGAGGAATCTAGAAATACAGGGTGATTCACGAAGATATGCAAATATTTTAATATGATATTCTACAAGTAAAACTAAAGAAAAAAGTTTATGTAAACATAGGTCCGCAAATGTTTAGTTACGGAGTTACAGCTAATAAAAGATTTTGCCTGAAATTTAGCAACTTCGCTAATATGAAGCCATAGCAAAACTGTACGAGGTTAAAGTAAAGCACGATTTCCATTTATTTGGTTGTTATCGGTCTGGTGAATCTAATAAAACATTTCCCAGACGTGTATCTGCAGAAGTTTTCCAGAACATCCAGAGAAGCAAAGAAGCAATTTCGCAATATTCTTAATTTATTAACCACTTAGCCCAATTTGTTTTTTAAATTCCAGGCAATTATACAAAAGATTTCAACGGAAGTTGTCGAGAATTTAATTTTGGAAAAACACCATATCGGCGTATTCCTCTGTCGTAAATTTGAAAGACATCCCTATTTCATAAATAATCTACAAACTACAACAGTTACTATGTGGTTTCACTTAAATACACTGTTGTTATTATGTTCTTTCACTGAACAATACAGAAAACTAACCTGTTTGAAGGGTAGGAAACGACTGAAACAACTCACAAACGGTAGACAACAATGATATAAACGTACGGCAAAATCTACTCGACTGCTATTGACTCGATTGACTTGGACCAAACTTACCACAGCGCAAAGACACACTTCAAGTACAGAAACTGTAGGTTACTAATGTGCCAGGAAAAGTAGTTCCTTAGCAGTGTGAGCAGCCTCTTTTTATTTGTATAGAACACTGCTGTACGCTACCTTGTGTTACTACACTAAAATTCATCCCATTTGCACGATCTTGCATTTGTCGATTGTTCAGATAGATATGTGGGAGTGATGGGAAACACAGCTGTCGGAGGATAGTTGTGACAAATAGCTCTGTTAGTATTTTGAAAATCTACTCATATATCGGTACAAATGTGTGAAAGTAGGAATAGTGTCCCGTTCAACAAGCTGCAGCTGTAAAGCGCAGTCAATACCAATGGCTTCTTATCGGGACTCGTTAACCATTAATGTCCCACAAATCCTCCTTGCCACATCTCTGCGGTTTTCCGCTTAGAGAGTCATATATTTCGACAGCGTTCGAAACAAGACGGATTATTTCAAAAACTCACAGTTAAATTTCAGTTCAAGATATAAATATCAAGAAATTTACATAATGTACGGTTCAAAATATATGAATCTATGCATGTGCGCAAGTACGCTCATTTTTTAAAATATAAAGAAGCGGCTTGGGAAATGGATAACGACTTTTCAGTGCTGCGTAATATTATTTCCCACTGACAAAGTAACTGAATTCACACATTCCGTTCACGATATGCAGGACGGTCAGAAACAGTCTGAAAAGCTTGTAAGGGTGTTACATGGCAAGTTGTGCTGAGAAATAACTGTACTGAAAAAATTCGATACCTTGCGCTGTTTCCGAGTTAATTAGCACTGAAGTCAGCCAACCAAGCCACTGCGCGTGCAAATTCAAGCGGTGCGCCGGATACAGGTTAGTGTCAGTTGGTCTCATACCGTAGATAATAGCGCACGAGACTGCTCAGCGTTTGGCTTTGGTTCGATTCTTAGTATCGTCTCATGTCCAGTTTTTGTATCGCTCTCTTGTTCGATTTTAGGAAAGCAAAAGAAGAACACGTTTGGCAACACCGTCTCTGATGGGAGGCTTGAAATTCCGCACGCAACAGACTGACTGGCTAACTTCAATGTTAATTAACTTGGAAACGACGCAGCAAATCGAATATTTTTCTTGACGGTTATTTCTCAGCACAACCTACCCTGCGACACCCTTACAAGCTTTTCAGACTGTTTTTGACCACACTATATTACATTCACGTCCTTAAGCTCTAAATTTCGGTTGACAGAGTGGTTTTTAGTATCGCCGCATATAGTTGCTTTGTAAGATACACAGCCTTTGAAGTGACAAGCACAAATATATATTATTGGTCATATTTTGTTGGTGCCCAAAGTTAAAGTTCAATCACCGCGTGCTAATACCATTACGCAACACGTGCAAATTGTAACACAGGTGGTCACATGCCTTCTCTGATCTCAAGACAGTCGACATTATATTCCAAGCATCAAAGCCGTAGCGTTGTACTAGGCATCATAACTTATTGCCATAACCAAGGAACCCACTGCTGCCCTTACCTCCTCTAATAACTGAAGGTTATTAAAACGTATACCGGTACTAATTTAGAAAATACAAAATAAAATATGTAATAATGCTTTCTATGCAGAAAATACACTACGCAAAAGAATTAAAGGGTCACTTTTTTGAAACTCTGTCTTTTCCCCCATTCCGATTCAGAACTTTCAAATGTGACTTAAATGCGCCTACAAAATTCATTCTCAATGGTGCAGAAGCGTGACGCCGTCTGTCTTGCCGAAGTTTCAAACAGCAAGATGTCGACGCATATGAAGAAAAGGACTGAGCTCAGAGTTCCGTATGAGGTGTAATATGGTTAATGAGATCACATTGGCACCAAATTTCACCACAATGCTGCACATTGCTACAATGTCACGTGAAGCACCCTCAGCCACACACCGTTGAGTGGCTTGCGGAGTATAAATGTAGATGTAGGATGTGTCACACCCTTTCTGTTGACAACTTTGCAGTGGAGGTCAGAACTGTGACACCCAGCACTGCAGTCACACAGTTTTCTTATGAGTGGCTGACAAAAACATTTCAGACACAGTGACACTCAGACATAAAAAGGCCTCAAAGTGTAGCTTGGAGAGCGTCAACGAAACTCCTCGTCCCTTGGGGCGTTCATTTACACATATTTCATGGTCGAAAACGACAACTAGCAGTGTGATATACAACAGAACGACGTTCTTGATGACAACCTTTGACCTTTCCAACATCCACTCTACGATTCAGTCTTTCTCTAATGGCATTGTGGTGCTGAAACCCCAACAGAGAAAACTCTTCGCCGATTGCTGCCTGTGGGCAGGCAACACCTTCAACACTGTACAACTGAGTGGCACTACACTGCATGTGGACATGCAGAGTCTGAAGGGTGTCGAATGGATTGTCTGCCTGCAGGCGCATGGGAATCGGTCAAGGATTATCTGTGATCAACAATGGTGTGCCTTTGGCACCAAGGGTGTTGCGGGGGGGGGGGGGGGTCTTAAAGGGACCCATTGCCATTTTACTCATGCTCATGTCAATGTTGGGTTGCTCCTCTCTCCCATTCGTGATAACGCCACATTAGGGGGCAAAACAGATCTGAAAAATCGTAAATACCCTTTTGCTGTTTCGGATCATTTTAAAATGTCGTCAAATGGTTTTGAATGGCGCCGAGTGATCCGAAACTGCATACCAGACTGAAAATTGCAGTCACACTACACGCCATGCTTCTGCACCATTACAGATGAAGGTTGTAGGTACCTTTGGGCCAAATTTCTCACTTCTGCGTCGTAAAGGAGGAAAATGACATGGCTTCAAAAAAGTGACCCTTTAACTCTTTTCCACTTTGTAGTAGGAGAAATCACACCCATCTTTCTTTTTGTGCTGTCGTGCTGCGGATGTACCAGTTTTCAAAATGTAATTAACATTTATGGAATGGCGTCTACACAGCTGTCCATATCAAGTTAATCGAAAGGGTAACATTAGTGATTTAATCGTCGATATAATGCTGATCTGTAAGAAAACAGCTACTCATATAATAAGGATAAACAAAGGATCATCCGCTTTATTCTTTAGAGAGAATGTAGTTAATTTGTCCTTCATTCTGGAAAAACTTATGGAGAATGAAATTTGTTAAAACCTGTGTCGAGATGTGTACTGCAGAAACTTCGTAGAGCGCTACAGCAAAGAATAGTGGCAAGTACGGCCTCTCAAAACAGTCTGAAGGGGATAAGACACGACACTTGTGTGCTGTACTCAGTTACATTTTACTGTTACGGTCACCCATTTCTGTGCGAAGACGGGAACGAGTGGCATTTGGTTTGAGGCGGTTGCAAGGTAACATCGCTACTTGCATGATGTTGCAAAAACATCCACCGCCTGAACCTATGGCGGCAGACTCAGTGTTATTTTCACATATTGAATATGAGTAATAGATAGCCAAGCCCGCCCGGTTAGCCGTGCGTTCTAACGCGGATTTGTGTCGAGGTCCGGTGAGCCGGCCAGTCTGTGGATGTTTTTTAGGCGGTTTTCCATCTGCCTCGCAAACAAGTTCTCCACGTACGCGTATACCACCTTTACTCTACCACGCAAACATAGGGGTTACACTCGTCTGGTGTGAGACGTTCCCTGGGGGGGATCCACCTGGGGCCGAACTGCACAATAACAATGAAAGAGTGGTTCGATGTGGGCCGGCGGAGGAGTGAAGCGGACTGCGGTAGTCGTCGTGGGGTTGTGAACCGCTGCGGCTGCGGCGAGGACGGAGCCACTCCGTCGTTTCTAGGCCCCCGGTTCACATACAATACAGTACAATAGATAGCCAGACTTGTTATATAACATATTAATGGTAAATAATTTTCTGGATTATTGATGAATAAGAAAATCATTTACCGAGACACTGAATGCTGCTGTCCGTCATTATTTCATGTACATTGTGTTTCAAGGGGAACAGTAAATATTTTAAGAGATAATAGTACAGACTAATCTGAATAAAACATTCCATATAACATGTGTCCGGTTTTTATGGATTACAGAGACACAACTGATACAGAGATAAGTTTACATTTCATGTGTTCGTGATCTATCTCCTACGGGTTTGTTTATCGACTTGCATTATTGCTCTGAAATTCATGCTTGAAAAGCGTCAGTATGTTCTGGACCTTCTCGTTTTATTGCATTTCTTTAATTCATTTTTGAATCTGAGACATACTTGTACTGACTGAATCTATCAGTACTGATTATGAACAGCCTCAGTGGTTCGACAATTTAGGCGTCAGTTACCTTGTTCATATTCTCTCCACCCCGGGCAGCTAATGCGCGTCAAATTCTTCTGTGGCTGCGTGCCGGCTTGCGTAATGAGCTAAGAAAGGGACAGGCAAGGTTCGGTTATTCCGGATTAGTTCTGAGGAGTTAGATCTACAAAAATGTTTCAAAAGGCTCTGAGTACTATGGGACTTGACATCTATGGTCATCAGTCCCCTAGAACTTAGAACTACTTAAACCTAACTAACCTAAGGACAGCACACAACACCCAGCCATCATGAGGAAGAGAAAATCCCTGACCCCGCCGGGATTCGAACCCGGGCGCGGGAAGCGAGAACGCTACCGCACGACCTCGAGATTCGGGCAGTCAGATCTTCATATGAATTCAGAATGAGTAATACTGTCACCCCTCAAAGCTTGTACCTTTCTTTCTGACTCACCCTTTGTGGAACGCAAAGAGTTTTCAGTAGAAGGGTATGTCTCACTGCTGCGAACAAAAGCTCATAGCTCTTAAGACTTTTTTTTCTTGTTTTGTACAATACTGCCACCTCTGACATTTGTTAGTGGAGTTGTCGTTCACTCTATATAAAAGTCTTACCGACACTAGGGAATCTTTCATTCTTCAGCAGAGTGTGCACTGTTTTGATACTTCCTGGCAGACTGAAACTTGGTTGTAATTTAAAACTGTGTGCCAGACTGCAACCCGAACACGGAACGTCAGAGTTAATCACACTTGAAAGAATCCAAGTGGAACGTACACAAAGTTACAGCAAAAGTACGCTACACACCACTAGCAATCATGAAAGTCATCTACGCGACATATAAACACACTTTTGACATACTACGTTGAGGAAAGAGGAGGGATAGAAGCTGAGAGTTTCCTTACGACCGACGAATATCTTTGAGAACTGTCAGATTGTCGCAACAGGTCTGTTCGAATTAACACACACACACACACACACACACACACACACAAGTACTTACGCACAGACGCACAGGGGGAAGGGGGAGGGGCAGCTATTACGGTAACCGCCCAGCTGACGCCGCTCGCCGCAAAGTGTGTCTGGTGTTTACTGCGTATCGCGTTACCCGCCGCCGGCGCGTGCCGCAGCGGCAGTGCATTGTTCCTGTGCGGTGAAAGCGAGCCAGACTGGTGCTCGCAGACCTGTAGAGTGTTACGCAAGCCCCAGACAGCTTCTGCCGCCCGCGAAGACTTGCGGTTCCGTGACCTCGGGCACCTGGCCTGCTGCAGTGGCGGCAACGCGCGGTTGCGCTGCGCCCCGAAAGATATGCGTAACACGTGGGAAATTTGCAGCTGATGAATCAAAACTGTAGGAGCTACGTGCGTCTCTGCACGTGTCAGGTAGTCCTGCTATACAGTCACAATGTCCAACATGCCTTCATGTCGTCTTGAGCTCACCAGCTGGTCCAAATGCGCAGCGCGTTTTTAATCCTGGCGTGTCTGCACACTGGCCAGTTAAGCTCATGGAGGCCTTGCTGCCTCTAGCTCATGGAGTCCCGGATTCGATTCCTCTCGGCGACTGGGTGTTATGTTGTTTTATCATCGTCACCATCATCATCGACGCCCAAGTCGCTGAAGAGGCTTCAAATAAAAAGAGATGCATTTCATCTCATCTGCATCTATACTCCGCAAGCCGCCTTTGGCAAATGACTGGGGATACTTCTGGTATCATTATCTCATCTCTTTCCTCCTTGCTTGTTTAATTCTTTAATAGCTCGTAGGAAGAAATATAATCGGTTAAGTTCTGTAAGAGCTCTAATTTCTCTGATTTTCTCGTCGTGGTCATTTCGTAAGACATATGTTGGAGGAATTAATATACTGCCCAATTCTTCTAGAAACGCACCTTCTAGGAATTTCAACAGTAAACCTCTTCGCGATGCACAACGCCTTTCTTGTAACGTTGCCACTGGAGCATGTAGAAAATCGTCGTAACAGTCTCGCGCTGACTAAAATACCCCGCAATGAAACTCGTTGTTCTTCGTTGGTTGTTCGCTATCTCCTCTTTCAATCCAACTACGTAAGGGCCCCAGACTGATTAGCATATACAAGAACCGGCCGAAAAAGTGTTGTGGAAGTATAATTCGTCCACTACACAAGTGCTTCCAAGGCACTAGTTCGATCGATTCTTGAGTATTGTTCGTCAGTCTGGGGCCCTTACCGGATAGGAATGATAAAAAGGGTGGAGAAGATCCAACGAAGAGCGGCGCCTTTCGTCACGAGATCGTTTAGTCCGCGCGAGAGCGTTACACAGATGCTCAACAAACTCTAGTGGCAGACACTCCAAGAGAGGCGTTGTGCATCACGGCGGAGTTCACTAGTGAAATTTCCAGAGAGTACTTTTCGGGAGGAGTTGGACAACATATTATTTCCCTCCACATGCGTCTCGTGAAATGACTATGACGAGAAAATTCGAGAAATAAGAGCTAATACAGAGGCTTGTCGACAACCATTCTTCCCACACGCCATTCGCGAAAGTAACGGGGAAGGGGGGGGGGGATGTCAGTCAGTGATATCAGAACTACCCTCCGCCACACACTGTCAGGTGGCTTGCGGAGTACAGATGTAGATGCAGATGTCTAGGGCAGTTCTTTTGCGGATGGATTGTATTTCGTTAAGATTTTCTCAGTCAATCTCAGGCAGCCATCTGCTATGTTTTTCCTTCTTTCTTATGTGATCCTTCCAGTTTAGGTCGCTCTGGATAGTTACTCCTAAGTATATTACGGTACTTACTGTTTCCAATGATTTGTTGCCGTTGGTGTACCAAGTATCAGCCACTCGGAGCATGCTAAAGAGGCATTCGCCAACGTGAGAAACAAGATTACTAAGATTACTAATCTTAGCGTGCTTGATCGAGGTCGTCTAACTGGTCCCAGATGCTAGCTGCCTGCTGGCTTCAGACTTGTGCTAGCCCCAAACCTATAATGAAGAGGTAATAGTACCATCGGTTTTCATGAAGTGCCATGGACTCCGGACTGCTATGCAGCTCAGCATTTTTCATGTACACAACACGTTGTCAGAGGTGAGAAAAGCGACAAATGACAGTAAAAGCTCTTTGGGATGCCGGTGATTGGAAACTCAAGTAGCCCAGCTCAGGAGCAACCAGTTCCGTGATCACTATGCATTCGCCCCCGGCAGGTGCAACAGCCTTGATCACCGACTCATGGGAATAGGTTCCTAAACGTTTATCTGGCGAATTCAACGCTACAGAACAAAAACAATATGCACACAGCCATACCTCTGAGAACAGTCTGATTTCTATAGCTTATAGCTGTCAATGTTTACTTTTATCATACTGATATGTCACGATGTACAACTAGCACCGCCGTACGTTGATGAACTAATTTCTTTACCTATAATGTACCTACAAATGTTCCAGATAATATTCTTAACATAAAAGTGGGCATTGGTCTTCAGACTGGTAAACACTAGAACTTGCACCCAACAACCTCTATTAGTTGTTGAATATACTCCAAGCTCTCCTTCCCTACACTTTGTGCCCTCTACAACTCTCTTTGGTTCACAGAAATCACTGAAAATCACGATGTGACTGCCCAAAACATTACAGAAACATATTCTTGCTATTTAGGAAAACGTGCACTCGTTGGACATTTTCACTGATTAGTCCTCCATCTTGTATACGTCATGCAACTGTGAACCATCATAAAATAAATACATAAAACTAGTCACTTATGTAGGTGCAAGAAATGTGTCAAAAGCGGCTGCACCGTGAATGTTTTATATCTGACGCATTGTTTTCGTTATAAGTGTGTTATTTTGATGCAAATTAAGCTCATAAGTCACGTTTATCGAAGCATACTTATTACTACAGGTAAAAATAATTTTAAAATTCTAAACTGAGCTACCACTTAACTCCGTCCGAACAGGCCTGGGACGGTCTGACGGTACCGACCGACTGCCACGTCATCCTCAGCCGATAGGCGTCACTGGACGCGGATACGGAGGGACATGTGCTGAGCACGCCGCTCTCCCGGTCGTTGTCAGCTTTCGTGACCAGAGTCGCTACTTTTCAACCAACAGCGATTTTGATAGTCTACTGTCTCTATTAATAAGACCTGTTTTCTTTTAATACACCGGTGAGCAAAACTTAAGGATGAAAATAACTTTCACATGGTGTGTTACTGTCAAAAAACGTGGCTCGATGAAACTTGGCCCATACATAGAAAGACTGGTTACGACGTAGCACAGAAGGCAACTTAATGAAATATGCAAAGAGACAATCAGAAATCAGACTTTTATTCAAAGACAGTAAATACACCGAAGTCACCGCGACTTATGATGGTCCCCTGGACGTTACAAAAGCGGAGACGTGGTTCTTAATTGGGTGTGTGATCAACAAGGACGACAATGCCTGTTTTGCAACGTGCCCCCGTGCTGGCCATAAGGTTGATAAGGAGTTTTTGTGGTAGGGTGTTCCATTCCCCCACCAGCGCAGGGGACAACTGTTGGATGGTCGTTGGTGCATGTGGACGCACTTCAATACATCTCACTAGTCATACCATACGTGCTCTGTGGAATCTGAATCTGGGGATCGGGAACGCCAGTCCATTCGCCGTATGTCCTCTTATTCCAAGAGCTTCTCCAACTGCGCTGCTCGATGCATGCATTGTCATCCATAGAAATGAAGTCAGAGCCGAAATCACCCCTGAAAAGAAGGATTACAGTGTGATAATAGCGTTGACCGGTGAGTATACCATGTTAAAAAATCTGGAGGTCAGTATCCTCATACAGCATTATGCCTTCCCACATTACAACGCCAGGATCACAAAAACGGTAATGTTCGTCAATGCTGGGCGTAGCCTCGTATGACGAGTGGTGGGAACACGTCAAGCGCCCAGAAACATCATTTTCAGGAAATAGCTTACTATAAAGTGTGACACAGCATCTTTCCTTTTAAGAGTGTACTGTCCTCGTATCAACCATGTTTACATTTTCCACGTGTACAATAAGATCAGGGTGTCGGTCATGTATACGTTTGGTGAGTGCGTAAGTCCGTAGTGTTTTTCTATAAATTTAATAAACACAATAGATGCAACAGATGTACATAACATTCTCCTTCACTGTTTACAACAGTCTGCCAACGCTAGAGTAGCTTTTCGGTTCCACGACTGTAGAAATCATGCGGTTTTGAGACGAATAACGCATCGACCCAAGTTCGGAGCGCATTTGCACGCTGGAGATGTTGTCCAATAATGTCACATATGTGGCTGATTGGAGACCCATTTGATGATCGATCAGGCCAAGGCAACATGTCGACTCTTTGTAGAGCACGTTGGGTTACAACTGCGGTATGTGGACGATCGTTATCCTTTTAGAAAACGCCCCCTGGAATGCTGTTCATGAATGGCAGCACAACAGGTCGTATCACCAGATTGACGAACAATTTTGCAGTCAATGAGTGGAATAAACACGAGAGTGCTCCTGATGTTAAGCGAAATCGCACCCCAGACCATAACACCAGGTCGAGGTCATCGTCTAACACGCAGAGAGGTTGGTTGCAGGCTCCCAACTGGCCTTCTTGTAACCAAACCACGGCCTTCACTGACACCAAGGTAGAAATAACTCCCATCAAAAAACACAACAGACCTCAGCGCTGCCCTCCAGTCATCTCTCGTTTGACACCACTGAAGTCGCGAATGGCGGTGGTTTGGCGTTAGTGGAATCTGTCCTTGAAGGAGCCGATTTGTAACAGTTAGTTGTGTCACTGTGGTGCCAACTGCTGTTCAGATTGCTGCAGATGCAGTACGATGCGCCACAGCCATGCGCCGAACACGGTGGTCTTCCCTGTCGGTAGTGTCACATGTCCGTCCGGAGCCCGGTCTTTTGCGGCCGTACATTCTCGTGAACACTGCTGCCGGAACACATATACAGTGGGTACATTCCTGCCAAGTCTTTCTGCAATACTGCAGGAGGAACATCCAGGTTCTCGTAGCCCTATAACACGGCATAGTTCAAACTCAGTGTGAAGTTGGAAATGGAGCCTTTGTCAACCATAAGGCATTCTTGACTAACATCATCTCACCACGTCCAATCACAAAAGCAGCCAACACTCACGACCGATACAGCGTGTATTTAAAGCAAACCTGATAGTGGAACAAGCACTGGTAGCAGTTACTTCTGTGAAATGTCTGGGAGTATGCGTACGGAACGATTTGAAGTGGAATGATCATTTAGAATTAATTGTTGGTAAGGCGGGTGCCAGGTTGAGCTGCTAGCGCCACTCTTATGCGACTCGCTCGAAATTTGAACAGATATCATCTTTCAGATGTAGCAACACGCCTACAAACTTCCGTTAATGTCGCATAGCTCTTTCTTCGTGCTGCGATTTTTTTTTCCTTCAGTGTAATTATCTGGGAAAGTTTTGTTAAACAAGCCGACGTGACAACTGGCACAGAAGCGGACACATATTCAGCACGTGTACAGCAATATAAAGATATTTCTAGCTTATTTATGACAAATACGTCTTTGGAATATCACTTTATCATAAGATTGATTACATTTGGTATTAACGAATCTACACGTTTTTTGTTAGTCAAATGTCAAAATGAGAAACAAAATAGTGGGAGGGGGGGGGAGGAGATTTAGAAAAAATGAATTCTTCGACAAAACTCGGTGCACCGTTGTAGCGTACATTAAAAACTATAGAAATTTTATTTGATTTTGTTTTGTTTTGTTTTGTTACCGTTTCCGAGAAACTAGAAATACTAGACTGTCCTTTTTTCAATGGTTGTATGGGCATGTACAAAAAAATATTTTTCTTCATCTACATCTACATTTATACTCCGCAAACCACCCAACGGTGCGTGGCGGAGGGCACTTTACGTACCTCTGTCATTACCTCCATTTTCTGTTCCAGTCACGTATTGTTCGCGGGAAGAACGACTGCCGCAAAGTCTCCGTGCGCTCTCGAATCTCTCTAATTTTACATTCGTGATCTCCTCGGAAGGTATAAGTAGGGGGAAGCAATATATTCGATACCTCATCCAGAAACGCACCCTCTCGAAACCTGGACAGCAAGCTACACCGCGACTCAGAGCGCCTCTCTTGCAGAGTCTGCAACTTGAGTTTACCAAACATCTCCGTAACGCTATCACGCTTACCAAATAACCGTGTGACGAAACGCGCCGCTGTTCTTTGGATCTTCTCTATCACCTCTGACAACCCGACCTGGTACGGATCATACACTGATGAGCAATATTCAAGTATAGGTCGAACGAGTGTTTTGTAAGCCACCTCCTTTGTTGATGAACTACATTTTCTAATGACTCTCCCAATGAATCTCAACCTCGCACCCGCCTTACTAACAATTAATTCTATATGATCATTCCACTTCAAATCGTTCCGTACGCATACTCCCAGACATTTTACAGAAGTAACTGCTACCAGTGTTTGTTTCACTATCATATAATCATACAATAAAGTATCCTTCTTTCTATGTATTCGCAATATATTACATTTGTCTGTGTTAAGGGTCAGTTGCCACTCCGTGCACCAAGTGCCTATCCGCTGAAGAGCTTCCTGTACTTAGCTGCAATTTTCTAATGCTGCAACTTCTCTGTATACTACAGCATCATCCGCGAAAAGCCGCATGCAACTTCCGACACGATCTACTAGGTCACTTATATATATATTGTGAAAAGCAAGGGTCCCATAACACTCCCCTGTGGCACGCCAGAGGTTATTTTAACGTCTGTAGACGTCTCTCCATTGAGAACAATATGCTGTGTTCTGTTTGTTAAAAACTCTTCAATCCAGCCACACAGGTGGTCTGATATTCCGTAGGCTCTTACTTTGTTTATCAGGCGACAGTACAGAACTGTATCGAACGCCTTCCTGAAGTCAAGGAAAATGGCATCTACCTGAGAGCCTGTATCTAATATTTTCTGGGTCTCACGAACAAATAAAGCGAGTTGGCTCCACTCTAGAACACATTCAAATACGATCAAAATCCTTTGTGTAGGTATACTTGTAAATCTCATGCGGCCATCCACAGTTCTATTTTCCATAGTTATCTGAAGTCATTCTAGCTTGTGTTCCGTCTCTAATGACGTCGTCGTCTTCGGGACGTTAGAGCGTAATATTTCTTCTGTGGTTTGTTGTACGACGAACGACAATATTCATGGTGCGGGAACAAGAAGGTAGTGAGACAGGGAGCTGGGCAGCGTGTCACTGGGGCCGCCGCGGGCTGCATCGATCTGTGGCGGACTGGCCGCACCAGCTGCAGCCGCGACCCGCGGAGCTGGGCGACGACCTCGCCAGCCAAGCGGCACGTGCGTGTTTTGCTCCTGCTCGGCCCCAGCCAGGCACCGCACCACAACATTCTAAACTCGCACCACTTTATTCTCTTGGCAGTAGTACCGATGCAAATAAACCTTAATTCGACTGAAGTACTTAGTAAATCGACAGGTCTATACATTGAGGTGACAAAAGTCGTCACATACCTCCCAGTATAGTGTCGGACCTCCTTTTGTACGGTGTAGTGCAGCAACCTGACGTGGCAAGGATTCAACAAGTTCACTGCAGAAATATAAAGCCGTGCTGCCTCTATAGTTGTCCATAACGGCGAAAGCGTTATCGGTGCAGCACTTAGTGCACGAACTGCCCTCTCGATTACCTCCCATAAATGTTCGATGGCTTCGTGCCGGGCGATCTGCTTCGCTCGAACTGTCCAGTATATTCTTCAAACCAGTCGTGAACAATTGTGGCATAATGACAAGCAGCATTGTCATCCACAAAAATCCATTTGTTGTTTGGGGACATGAAGTCCATGCATGGCTGCAGATGGTCTCCAAGAAGTCGAATACAACCGTTTCCAGTCAACGAGTGGTTCAGTTGGCCCAGGGAACCCACTCCATCATACATTCAGGTGGAATTCTGGAAAAGAACCACACGTAAACAGATAGTTGTGAGTGAGTTGGTATCGTCAGTTAAGGGAACATAGTTGTCGCTGTAAACAGAAAGGTACCGGTCGACAAAGTGTTCCAGATGCAATCGTACTGAGTCCAAGAAAATCGACGGTTCGCGCAAGCCGCGAAATTTGAATACCTTAGTAAACTGTGTGGAAGATTTTGCGACGAGGGTTACATTTCAAAACGAACCGTCTGCAGCTCCTGCAACAATTACAACCGGAAGAAAATGGCCAGCACCTTCAATTTCGCGTCACAGTTCAGGTAGCACTTCAGGGTGAACATTTCGCCTTCAAGCTGATCTTCAGCGTCGAAGCAACCTTCCATTAATCATCACAATGTTGAGTGCGGGACACTGAAAATCCTCATGCAATTGTGATGCATGAACGACATTCCCCAAGGTTAATGTTTTCTGTGCAGTGTCACAGTCGAAGCTGTTTGGTCTGTTTTTCTTCTATGAAAAAACTGTGACCGGTGCCTCTTACCTTGAAATGTTGTAGTTGTAGTTCTTCCCGCAACTGACTACTGATTCCGAGAGTTTCATCTTCCAACAAGAAGGGCACCTCTTCATTGGAGCACAGATGTTCGTCGCTACTTCAACGACGAACTTGCGCATCCCTGGACTGCGCTTAGTGGTGAGGAGATGTAGGTCTGTTCCCTTTGCCTCCACACCAGCTGACCATCTGACCTAACGCCTCCAGACTTTTTCCTTCGGGGAACAATTGGGGGGGGGGGGGGGGTACATTAAGGACCATGTTTACGAATACCCAGGGCCAGAACACTGCAACGGTTCAGAGAACGCATCAGTCCTGCTGTGGTGACCATTGACAGGATGTTGCTACAGAAGGTATTGACTACAGCTCGAATGAGTGTTGTTTGACCGGAGGGGCACTTACAGAACATCTGTAGAGTGCAAAATGCAAATGTGGTGGAGTTTCCGGTTCCATTCATGCATCAATCACATTTGTACATGTAACACTAGGGAATATAGAGCTTTGAAAACGAATGAACCATTTATAGTAGCCTTGAAGATGCAGCTCGAAATGGAGGTAGAAAGAGGACGTGAATTTGGTAGAGGAACCGCCCCGATACTCTACTTGAATGGATCTATGAAAAACAGCGAAACCCAAGCCAGAATTGCCAGGTGCGGGTTTTATCTCCGTCCATCCAAAATACGAGTCCATTGTTTTAATGAAAAGTCAGCCCCATCTCCTTCAATTAGAAAGAGAAAGAGATGAAGTCAAAAATATCAAGTAAAATCAGTATTATGGAAGGCAAAAGAAGAACTATATGTAGGAAAGAGTATTTGTAGGAAAATGCAGTCCTTCTGCAAGGAAAACCCCACACAAGACGTTGGTGCGATCAATTCTACAGTAGGAATATTATTCGATCGTTTGGAGTCCTTATCAAGTAGGCATGAATATAGGTGTTGTTGTTGTCTTCAGTCCTGAGACTGGTTTGATGCAGCTCTCCATGCTACTCTATCCTGTGCAAGCTTCTTCATCTCCCAGTACCTACTGCAACCTACATCCTTCTGGATCTGCTTAGTGTATTCATCTCTTGGTCTCCCTCTACGATTTTTACCCTCCACGCTGCCCTCCAATGCTAAATTTGTGATCCCTTGATGCCTCAAAACATGTCCTACCAACCGATCCCTTCTTCTAGTCAAGTTGTGCCACAAACTTCTCTTCTCCCCAATCCTATTCAATACCTCCTCATTAGTTACGTGATCTACCCATCTAATCTTCAGCATTCTTCTGTAGCAGCACATTTCGAAAGCTATGAATATGGTATCGATTTAATTCAGAAACACGCCGCATGGATTCTTATAGGTCAGAATTACCCAACCGAAAGTGTAACAGAGATGCTCGGAGAACTTCAGTCAGAATCTATGGAAGAAAAGGGACATACGTGTCGGGAAACAATGTTAGGTAAACTTAGAGAATGTATATCTGAGGTAGACAGTGTGTCCATTCTGCTGCCACTGTCATGTATATCGGGTACGGGTCATAAGAATAAGAGAGATAAGGCAGCGTACGTAGGCATATACAAGTGCTGTCAAATTCCTCTCGTTGAACATGCGAATGCAGTGAAACAGAAACTCGCTAATACTGATACGTAGTCTCCTTCGTCAGGCATTGTACAATGGCCCGTGGGCGTAAATATGCTTTCTGAAGCGGAGCTATAGTCCGAATTAACAACTTTGTGATTGAAAGAGCACAACTTAATCATAGCTAACACTTGGTTCAAGAATCATAAAAGAAGACTGTGTACATGGAAGAAGCCTGGAGATACTTACAGGTTTCAGACGGATTATATAATGGTAAGACACAGGTTCAGGAACCAGGTTTTAAATTGTAAGACATTTCCAGGGGCAGATGTGGACTCTGACCACAATTTATTGGTTATGACCTGTAGATTAAAACTGAAGAAACTGCAAAAAGCTGAGAATTTAAGGAGATGGGACATGGATAAACTGAAAGAACCAGAGGTTGTACAGAGTTTCAGGGAGAGCATAAGGGAACAATTGATAGGAATGGGGGAAAGAAATACAGTAGAAGAAGAATGGGTAGCTTTGAAGGATGAAGTAGTGAAGGCAGCAGAGGATCGAGTAGGTAAAAAGACGAGGGCTAGTAGAAATCCTTGGGTAACACAAGAAATATTGAAGTTAATTGATGAAAGGAGAAAATATAAAATGCACTAAATGAAGCAGGCAAAAAGGAATACAAACGTCTCAAAAATGAGATCGACAGGAAGTGCAAAATGGCTAAGCAGAGATGGCTAGAGGACGAATGTAAGGATGTAGAGGCTTATCTCAATAGGGGTAAGATAGATACTGCCTACAGCAAAATTAAAGAGACCTTTGGAGAAAAGAGAGCCACTTGTATGAACATCAAGAGCTCAGATGGAAACCCAGTTCTAAGCAAAGAAGGGAAAGCAGAAACGTGAAAGGAGTATATAGAGGGTCTATACAACGGCGATGTACTTGAGGACAATATTATGGAAATGGAAGAGGATGTAGGTGAAGATGAAATGGGAGATACGATACTACGTGAAGAGTTTGACAGAGAACTGAAAGACCTGAGTCGAAACAAGGCCCCGGGAGTAGACAACATTCCATTGGAACTAGTGATAGCCTTGGGAGAGCCAGTCCTGACAAAACTCTATCATCTGGTGGTCAAGATATATGAGACAGGCGAAATTCCCTCAGACTTCAAGAAGAATATAATAATTCAAATCTCAAAGAAAGCAGGTGTTGACAGATGTAAAAATTACCGAACTAACAGTTTAATAAGTCACAGCTGCAAAATACTAACACGAATTCTTTACAGACGAATGGAAAAACTAGTAGAAGCCGACCTCGGGGAAGATCAGTTTGGATTCCGTAGAAATGTTGGAACACGTGAGGCAATACTGACCCTACGACTTATCTCAGAAGCTAGAGTAAGGAAGGGCAAACCTACGTTTCTAGCATTTGTAGACTTAGAGAAAGCTTTTGACAACGTTGACTGGAATACTCTCTTTCAAATTATGAAGGTGGCAGGGGCGATATACAGGGAGAGAAAGGCTATTTACAATTTGTACAGAAACCAGATGGCAGTTATAAGAGCCGAGGGACATGAAAAGGAAGCTATGGTTGGGAAGGGAGTGAGACAGGGTTGTAGTCTCACCCCGATGTTATTCAATCTGTATATTGAGCGAGCAGTGAAGGAAACAAAAGAAAAATTTGGAGTTGGTATTAAAACCCATGGAGAAGAAATAAAATCTTTGAGGTTCGCCGATGACATTGTAATTCTGTCAGAGACAGCAAAGGACTTGGAAGAGCAGTTGAACGGAATGGACAGTGTCTTGAAAGGAGGATATAAGATGAACATCAACAAAATTAAAACGAAGATAATGGAATGTAGTCGAATTAATTCGGGTGATGCTGAGGGAATTAGATTAGGAAATGAGACACTTAAAGTAGTAAAGCAATTTTGCTATTTGGGGAGCAAAATAACTGATGATGATCGAAGTAGAGAGGATTTAAAATGTAGACTGGCAATGGCAAGGAAAGCGTTTCTGAAGAAGAGAAATTTGTTAACATCGAGTATAGATTTAAGTGTCGGGACGTCGTTTCTGAAGGTATTTGTATGGAGTGTAGTCATGTATGGAAGTGAAACATGGACGATAAATAGTTTGGACAAGAAGAGAATAGAAGCTTTCAAAATGTGGTGCTACAAAAGAATGCTGAAGATTAGATGGGTGGATCACATAACTAATGAGGAAGTATTGAATAGGATTGGGGAGAAGAGAAGTTTGTGGCACAACTTGACCAGAAGAAGGGATCGGTTGGTAGGACATGTTCTGAGGCATCAAGGGATCACCAATTTAGAATTGGAGGGCAGCGTGGTGGGTAGAAACGGTAGAGGGAGACCAAGAGATGAATACACTAAGCAGATTCAGAAGAATGTAGGTTTCAGTAGGTACTGGGAGATGAAGAAGCTTGCACAGGAAAGAGTAGCATGGAGAGCTGCATCAAACTAGTCTCAGGGATGAAGACCACAACAACAACAACTAGGTTACCGTAGACATTCTCCAAGCGTGTATGAATATCTGTGATGCCCTGCTTTCCATTAAAAGAAACTGAATGACAGCTCTCTGCTTGGAATGCACCTCCGTTACAGACGCCATTTTGCCGGCCGCGGTGGTCTCGCGGTTCTAGGCGCGCAGTCCGGAACCGTGCGACTGCTACGGTCGCAGGTTCGAATCCTGCCTCGGGCATGGATGTGTGTGATGTCCTTAGGTTAGTTAGGTTTAAGTAGTTCTAAGTTCTAGGGGACTGATAACCACAACAGTTGAGTCCCATAGTGCTCAGAGCCATTTGAACAGACGCCATTTTGAAGGCTACGTAAAGCGCCGCTACCTGTCGGAACTTTAGGAAACTGTAGCGGTGAAAAGGGAATATGCCATGACGTCACACAACAAATTCCGCATAGTTTAAACCGAAACTGACCGAGAAAAAGAAGTGGTGCACTATTTACTGGGCGGCCGCGCGGGATTAGCCGAGCGGTCGGGGCGCTGCATTCCTTGGACTGTGCGGCTGGTCCCAGCGGAGTTTTCAGTCCTCCCTCGGGCATGGGTGTGTGTGCTTGTCCTTAGGATAATTTAGGTTCAGTAGTGTGTAAGCTTAGGGACTGATGACCTTAGCAAGTAAGTCCCATAAGATTTCACACACATTTGAACATTTTTGAACTAATTGGGCGCCCCTCGTATAAAACAGAGGAAATACCTTCAAACTTCAAGAGATGTGAATAATAACGAGCCATCAGTTTAATAGGTTCTGGTTGCAAAATATTGACACTAAATATTTACAGAATGGAAATGCTGGTAGAAGCCGACCTTGGGAAAGATCAGATCGGGTTCTGGGGAGATTCAGGAATACATGAGATGGGACTCGCCCCATTACTTATCTTAGAAGATAAATTGAAGAAAGACAAGCCCGCGTTTATAGCATTAGTAGATTCAGAGAAAGCTAATGACAATGTTGACTGGACTACAACGTTTGAAATTTTGAAGGTAGCACCGATAAAATAAAAGGAGCGAAAAGTTATTTACAATTTGCACAGAAACCAAACTGCAGGTGTAAGTCAAAGAACATAAAAGGGAAGCAGTGGTTGTGAAGGGATTGACACAAGGCTGTAGCCTACTTTTCATATTATTCAATCTGTACATTAAAGAACGATTCAAGCAAAACAAGAAGGAATTTGGAAAAGGAATTACAGTTCAGGGGAAAAAATTAAATCTTTTGACATTTGCGGATGTCATCGTAAATCTGTCAGAGATGGCAAAGGACTTGGAAGAACGTTTAAACCGAGTGGATACTATCTCGAAAAGAGATTATAAGATAAACATCAACAAAAGTAAAACAGGAGCAATGAAATGTAGTCGAGTTAAATCAAAGGATACTAAGGGAACCAGATCAGGAAATGAGACACTCAGGGTAGTAGAGGAGTTTTGCTGTTTTTGCACCACTGTTACTGTTGATGGCGCAAGTAGAGAGGAATAAAATGCAGAGTACCAATAGCAAAAAAATAATTTCTAATGAAAGGAGAGAGCTGGTTAACATTTGGCATAAATTTAAGTTTCCGGAAATCTTTCCTTATGGTATTTTATTTACACCCTTGTATGGAAATTAAACAGAGGTGATAAACTGTTTGCACGAGAAGCGAATAGAAGCACTTGAAATATCGTACAACAGAACAACGGTAAAGATTGTATTAGTACATCGAATGATGAGGTACTGAATCGAATGGGAGAAAAAAGAAATTTATGGCACAACTTGACTAAAAGTTGGGAACGGTTGATAGAACGTATACTGAGGCATCTAGGAATCATCAGTTCCGTAAAGGAGGGGGTGTGAGGGGTAAAAATTGCAGAGGACGATCTGGGCATGAATACAGTAAGGAGGTTCAAATAATGTTATTCAGAGAGAGGACACTCGCACGTGACAGAATGGCTTGGAGTGGGGCATCAAACCAGTCTTTGGACTGTTGACAACAACAACAACAGCGTTGTTTTTCATATGTTGAAATGGTATTTTCTGTACTGAAAACAAGCATGAATTCGCATGAAATTTTAATCAATATATCCCACATGCATAGAAATCCTGGGGTATCGATGTGGTAGAGTTCAGTCTTGGTGTAATATTTCCATTAACTCACGGTGTGTCAAGAAGGTCTCTCAACTTACGTTGCCGTCTCCGGGAACCATTACGGCAGTGGCAGGGAGAATGCGGGTCGCTAGCTCCGCAGTGTAAACAGTGGCAGCCCACACTCCCTCGATATGCGCAGTTACCGCTGCACCACGCGCCGCGGCGGTGCCAGCGGCTCAGTTAAGTCTGTTACTTCGGGGCCGCTCACCTAGTTTTTAGGAACTACCAGTGATCACACGAGTAACGAAATACCCAGCCCAAGGCTCCAAACATCTGGGCAGCAATTGAGAGCTATGACCTGTATTCAGTCTTTCGACTGGTTTGATGCGGCGTGCCATTAATTCTTTTCGTGTGGCAACCTATTCATATCAGAGCGACACTTGCACCTAACGTCCTCCGTTATTTGTTGGACGTATTCCAATCTCTGGCTGCCTCTGCAGTTTATACTCTATACAGTTTGGTACCACGGAAGTTATTCCATGATGACTCAGCACTTTTCCTGTATCCTGATGATGATGTGTCAGCAGTCCAAAGACTGGTTCTGAAGCTGCACTCCAAGCTATTCTGTCCTGTGTGAGCTTCTTCACTCTGAATAACAGCTATCTGAATATGCTTACTGAATTCATGTCTTGGGTCTTCTTCTACAATTTTAACCCCCCCCCCCCTCCCTCCCCCCCCCCCCCCACCCCAAACATGTCCATCCATTACCAACTGACGATTCCTTGATGCCCAAGGATACGTCCTGTCAATAGATCCCTTCTTATTAGTCATGTTGTGCTATAAACTTCTTTGTTCCCCATTTCGATTTAGTACCTCCTCATCATTTCTCCGATCTATGCATCTAACCTTCAGCATTCTTCTATGGCACCACATTTCAAAAGCATCTATTCTATTCTCGTCTGAGCCACTTATCGTCCATGTTTTACTTCTGTGCAAAGCTACCTCTAAACAAGTACTTTTAGAAAGGATTTCATAACAGTCAAACTTATGTTAAGTGTTAGCAAACTCCTCTTTTTCAGAAATACCCTTCTTGCTATTGCTAGACGGCATTTTACAACCATTCTGCTTCGGCCGTTATCAGTTATTTTGCTGCTCAAATAGCGAAACTCATATACTACTTATAAAGCCCCATTCTCTAACCAAATTCGGACAGTAGCGCCTGATTTAATGTGACTGCATTCCATTACCCTTGTGTTACTTGATCGATGTCCGTCTTTCAGCTGTCTGTAATGTTGAGAAGCAGATGACACCTCATGGCGGCAAGGCTTATTTTTCGAGGGTAGTTTTCGTTTGTAAATGATCAAAATCACAGAGTCATATATCTCTGTACATACTGTGTTGGATAACATTTTCAGCATCTGGTATACCTTCCACTAGCTTCAAAGCAGTCCTTATATCATGCATAGAGACGACCACATAGGTGTCAACTGCCTTCTCCGGTGCTATTTCTACCCGTCCCCTGCATTTATTGCAATTGGGGTCGAGGTATGATATAAGATGCCGATAATGCAGACCGAACTAGAGAATTTCGTCACGTCTCATATATAAATTAGGAACAATTCTGGTGTGTCGTACAGAGAAGAGGAATTAACGTGTAAGCTAAAGAGGAATTATCTTGCTGGAAGAGCACGTCTCCTTGGAGGCACGGCCATGGAATGGTCTGGGTAATGTTTTTCGTGCGTCCTTCATTGTTCAATGTCAGCTCGAGAAGCGTCGGAACTGTGCGATCTTTGTATCCTACATAATGTGCGACAAGTTGTCTATTCACTGAATGACACAGATCTCGCAAACGACCGTCAATGACAATAAGGCAGGTTCTCGTCTCATTGCTAAAACTAATTTTACGCCAGCAAACAGTGCCCGATATAATCAGCTTAAACTCTAAGTGTGCCATAGGTTCTAATTTGTTCCACAGCTGTCATCCGATCAACAATGACTGATAACAGGATATTCTCGCCCATCTTGTAGTCACTACGTCGTGTCCACTTCTAGCCAGAACGAACAACACCGTGCCGCTGTCTCGGACCAACAACATCAACGCTGACACACATGTTCTACGTATAGGGAAATTCTTTAGAAGAACTGTCCAGCCTCACGCATACCTACAATACAAATTCGATATAATTCCGCCAATTCGACCGCGCGGCATTAGCCGAGCGGTCTAAGGCGCTGTAGTCATGGACTGTGCGGCTGGTCCCGGCGGACGTTCGAGTCCTCTCTCGGGCATGGGTGTGTGTGTTTGTCCTTAGGATAATTTAGGTTCAGTAGTGTGTAAGCTTGGGGAGTGATGACCTTAGCAGTTAAGTCCCATAAGATTTCACACACATTTCTTTCAGCCAATTCTCCTACACCGACGTAGCATATCAGCAGTGTTTACCAAATTAGTTAAATACCACTCTTTCAGTAAGTCAGATACGATTGTTAAGGACTCAGTGCGTGTGTTGTATCAGTACTGTACACCAATTAACCGTGGTTTTTTGTTATTTATAACATAAATACCTTTTGCAACTATGCTGCCTACATGAATATAAAATTACGGCCTTTTTGCTAGTTACCGGCCTGAATACCCGGTTACCTTGCTTTTTATTGACGTATTTCTTCTCTTAGATTTAGCATTCAGCTCCTGTTCTGTGACAATCATTTAGCAACAAGTATGTGCTTTTATTTCCTATTGTTATCTGTTTGTTTTCCTTGTATCTGGTCTGTCGAGACCAATTTCATTGTCTTTTTTTTCTCTCACTTTCTCTTCAGTTTTCTCCCATTACGACTAAAAGATCATCAGCGTAAGTGACGGCTTCCGGAAGTAAGTGCGCGGACAATGGCGTGGCTTGTAATGACAACTTCTTTAGATATACCAGAGAACTTTTTGATATAGTTGTCGATGTAGGTCCTGAACGACGGACATAATATTTAAACAGCAATGTTGTTTCGTGTTATACGTTCTTCTTCTTCAAGTAACTTTTGTCAGAGACTGAAACTACACGAGACTTCAACATGAACACTCTTCTTACTCCAACCAAAGTTATTTATTAAATAAATTTTCTAGTAGTTAAAGATTTCTTCTCGAGACGAAATTGTAAAAATGGTCTACGTACGCTTGCTTTAAATCATGTTGCAGGCCTTTTAGTCAGTACTTAGACGTCAGGCTGAGTTGTTGTGTGTTTTGGCTGCAGGTGAGCCACAAGGCGGTGATCGGCCAGCTGCTGGACATCGAGACGCGGAGGGACCGCTCGCTCAAGCTGTTCACCATGGACCGCTACTACCTCATCACCAAGTACAAGACTGCCTACCACACCTTCCAGATGCCCGTCTCACTGGCGCTCTACATGGTAAGTCCATCCTAACATCAGGTCGCACTTACCGCTGCTTTTCATTCGCCAGAGAATGTACACTGCACAGGAAAATTAGATATAAATGCGTGGTGTCTGTTCTTTCGCAAACGTCGGAAAGAACAGACGACACGCGGAATCCGCAGCTCTGATACATGTTATTTAAATTGAAGGTGAACGGGGGAGAAATGAAATGGAAGGAAAGATTGATGTCAGCTGTATCGGAGCATTATTCGAACCCGGGATCTCCTACATACTAGGCAGCTGCATTAACCACTGCACCATCTGGACTCAGTGTTCACCGTCAAACAATTTCACGCCTTAAGGACAAAATAACTTTAATTTAAAATCGGCTGAAGGTCAATAAGACTCAAAAACAGGAATTCGAATTTAAAAGGCAGAAGGCCTTATCCTAAAAATTTCTTTAAATCAGGTTTAAGACCCAAACAACCTCACGCCTTAAGGGCAAAACAACTTTAATTTAAAATCGGCTAGGAGTCATACATAAACAAACAACAAGGACAAATAAGAAAAGACAGTACATCAAGTGGCGCTCAGAAATTTCCAAGGGTCGGCCTGGAATTGAAACACAAACGCTCGCTCAGGTAATACAGGGAGTCGACGAACAATTCTCAATCCGACAGCAACCCAACCGACAGACAGTCAATGGACCAAGTGACAGGATAATTGCCACTCCACCCGACCAGCACACAACAGGGATTTCAATGGAACGGCGCAGAATGTATCGGCGCCCTCAACGAATTACATGTTCAGCTGTCAAACTACACGCCGTACTGGACGACGAGGAAAATACACTGCCAGTATTTACGTCAAATGCCAGGGCACATAACCGGAACGTTAACGGCCACAAGTCAGAAGATCCCGCTGGTGCACTTTAACTCAATAATAATCAAGTTAAGTTAAACTCCACAGGAGCTTGGCTAGAAAACACACATTGTTGCTTGCGGGAATGTCCCAACAGTCCACAACGAACTTCAAACGACACAATGTGAACAGTTGGATCTGGCTGGTGGCTTAGGTAAAGACTGAACTTCCGTGTCCGGGATTGGTGAGCCACGAACCTCGTAGCAATGGGAACAGCCCCTCACACTCAGACCGCGTGTGGACGCCGCGTGCAGTCCTGGCCAGACAACGCGCCCAGGAGACTTCCTCGCTGCTCCACGCCAACCGACCAACTGCGATGCACGACACAGCTGGAAACTACAAGAGCAAGGGCAAAGATAGTACAAGGGTAGGAATATCGATAGATGCTGCTGCTGCCACTCGCGGAGAGAGAGTATGACAACATAATCGTGATAACTGTGGGAGACTAATCACAGAATACCAACCAAAGTTTAATGCAAAGCATAACACGTACCAGCCACGGCTCACATACTGTAAACAACAGCGTGGTCCAGCATTCTTGTTGGAAACAAGTCGAGATGGTGTTTGTGAGCGGTCAAGCAGATGGAAACCGTAGAGAAGCAGCACGGATGTTCCTAAACACGTACTCTCACAGACAACAAGCACATCACAGGACTATAAAAGCCCTTTTTGGGCGTTTGAGTGATCATGGGCCGTTTCAGACAGACAAATGTGCCGCGAGGCAGGGGTTGTGCATACATCATATTTGGAGGCAGGGTTGTATATGATATTCAGACAAACCCTAGTACAAGCTCCAGGCAAGTGGCCCTTAACATGGTGTAAGCCAAAGTATGATTACGTGTACCTTGCATGACAACCGCTACCATGGAGGCCTCTCTAAACATCTGTTGTGATGTGGATACGATGTACCTCTGCACTGTGTTCCGAGAGAATTTGTCGTGGTTGCACGCACATGCCGTCCATTTCCGGACACACGTTCGTATGACCTTTTTTCCTCCATTTCTGTTCAAGAATCCCTCCCTGTAATTTGTAGGTTTTATTAACGTTTACCATGTACATGAATGCACAAAGGTGGCGTTAGGTGGGAATGTGGATCGAGCGAGAGGCATCAGGGACAGTCAGTGCAATCACGATGAACACGAAGTCTGGGTGGCGCAGTGGTTAACGCAGTGCCTAGTCAGCGGGAAATACCGGCCCAGTACATGTTTTCATTCGCCGCTACTGATTTCGCATAATGTCCTGATGTAGCTGATATCAATAGTTCCTTCGCTTGCACTACTTTTTATTTTAATTTTTTGGTCGGGGATCTGCAATCACAATACCGATCAGTAGAGCCATTGTAGATATTCAGGACGATCTTCTCCACTTAAGATGGCAAGGGAAGGAGATATCTTTCTGCAGGGTTCTAGGGCATACGAGAAGTAAGGAAAGCGAAATGGGGGATTTTGTAGCAAAGGAAGTGCGTTGCGATACTGTCAGTGCAGCGTGCCATCTCCCTACATGCTATTACCTCGCTGGTGAGGCACAGTCGTGCGTGGATGTGAAGAAAAGTGGCTGCAAGTGACGGACATGAGCTGCACGTACTGAAATCAGCAACTCTGCCGTGACGTACCTGTCCTTCCTGCCACAGAGACGAATGAGGTCCATCTCACTCGTCTTCTCATAGGACACTGCCCTTTTACTCACGGCTTCTTGCACCAGCGAGAGGACCCTCCAATGTATTCAGACCAGAGGGCAGCAGCTCATTTGTTAAGAGGTTTGTCTTCTACTTTAACTGACAGTGACACGTATGTGGTACGATTTTTAAAGTTTCGTGAAATGTCCCAACTGTTCCTTACAACTTTAGGATGGCTGGCTCATGTACTGTTTTTATTCATCAGTCAATCACATTTACTTCTATTTTAATTGCCACTTTGAGAACATCTGCCCACTTTTGAGCTGTCGTCGTGGATGTGAGCTGGATTGAGTGTGCAGGTGATCCTGAATGAGGCTGGAGAGGAGCTCGTGTAGTTGTGTAAGGCTTTCAGCAGTTTGTCAACATACTCCGAAGGGTTATCTCAACCTTATACCGCGTCCTCGTTGCCCCTTTAAGGCAAAATGGGTCGTCACCATGGGAAATTGTCTACTGAAATGGCGACACACTTGAACATACGTCCGCTATCATGAGAAAAAAACTTTCAAGATATGCCTGCTTCCTACAGTTTTGGTCAGTAGTCACCCTGACAAGAATTAACAAGACAGTGTCGACATTGGACACTATGAAACACAACCGTCTCCAAACAGTAACCCGCTAGGCCAAAAAGTTTCGAGACTGGATTAATAGAAATTAGAGATACATTAAGGTGGTGGTCGTTTTAATGCTTCAGGTGTTCTACACAGCCTCGCCCCATTTGAGTACAATTTACGGAACGTTTCTACAACAATGAGAAGCTGTTACAGAAGTCCTTCTTTGGGATGTTGTTCATCTCCCGCGGCACCTTTGCTTGAACGTCGGTTATGTCGTCAAAGCGTTGTCCCTTCGTGTTAACTTCTGCATTTTGTCGTTTCGTGGTTTGATAACACCAAGTCTCTATTTCAGTCAAGTCGCGGGAGGTGTCCACACGTCGTTGGTTTTGCTCGGGAGTCAAAATGCGCAGGGCAGACTCTACACACACTTTTCTTTCTACAGAACATTCTGTCTCGAACTCTTGATTCAGAGACGTTGCTCCATTGCGATTTGTGACGCGACAGCACTGACACACTACATTCGCACGCCCACTACTCAACACTGCCCGCTCCCAAGTGACCGCTCGAATGCACATCTCTTGTGCACAGTTGTAAGTTCAAGCTGCCACCGTAGTTACTGCTATAATGGCGCTTATACGCCAGGAATATAATAAGTCGCGGAACTTTATGGGCGAATGGCGTATATTCGCCTCGATACACACCCCCCCCTCCTCCCCAGCACAGTGGCGTGCGAAGAAGGTGGGCAAGGGAGAACATGTGGAATAGAACCTCCATCAACGGCATCGGGATCTCTTTAACGACGAGTGCAGATTTGTCTGACGCCTGGTGATCGTTATCGAAGAGTGTGAAGGCGGCCAGGTACCAATGCGCACCTCAGACATGCAATCTCAGGGGTTCGGGAGGAACTGAGTCTGTCAACCACTGGTATGGTATCATGTGCGAATGTCGGACCCATCTAGTTACTATTGAGGTTTAATCTGAGGGCGGTACAGTAGTGGGGCAGGCTACTACAACATACACTCAGGATCGACAGTCAACTACTCGGCAGTGCGTCGGACTTTCAAGACGATAATGCACTAACACAATGCACCCACTTCGTGAACACCTTCATCCGTGAGGTAGGAATCAACCATATGGATTAGTCTGCGGTACCTACTGACATCAACTCGATTAAGAATGCTTGACCTCAGTCGAAACCGGTAGTCTCAGAAACTCTCCTGCACAGTGGATGATCTCAAGAGGGCCAAAGTCGTAGAGTGAGACAGTCTTGAGCATCAAATTCTCTAGCCAAAGCAGGATCCCACATTGTTACAATGACCTTGGTGGAGCGATTCGGCATCGAATGGTACACAGCAACATATTTTGATTCCACAAATGTGCACTTGCGGACGGACTACTTTTACTTTGCTCATGGTTTTACATTTATTTCATAGCAAAGTCAATTTTTGACTCATAAAGTTTATTCTTCAATTGCCCTATCTCCTTCCACCCAAGCCCACACATGTCCGCAGGTGCACAGGCGGTGCTTAACTTTTTTTGAGCTGTTTAGTTTGAAAGACCTGTGGTTCCTTGTTAACTCCTGAAAGTAATGTATCTGAGGGGTTCGAGCTGGTCCTAATTCTAATTACTCTGGAAGCTATTTATTTTTACTTTCGGATTTCACTGTGGATGTTAATTACTGTAAAGTTCAAACAGTGTTAATGAGTAAAAAAATTAGTTGTTACTATGGTCAGTATGTCCGTCCCCAGTAGCTGAGTGATACTGGCACGGTAGCTCAGCAGACTGCGTCCTCTCTGTAATAAAAAAGCAGAGTCAAGGAATCAACGATCAACTTGAACGGATGTCTTGTAACGTCCGCCCAGACCAAACACAACGAACTATATCGAACAAAATGAAAGAGAGGAAAAAAATGAAAAAGTGGTCAGCGTGACAGAATGTCAATCCTAATGGCCTGCGTTCGATTCCTGGCTGGGTCGGAGATTTTCTCCGTTCAGGGACTGGTTGTTGTGTTGTCCTAATCATTAAAATTTCATCCCCATAAACACGCAAGTTGCCGAAGTGGCGTAACATCGAAAGACTTGCACCTGGCGAACGGTCTACCCGACGGGAGGACCTCGTCACACGACAGTTCCATTTTTACTGAGTCATTATGAAAAAATGCTCGTAGCAAGGCAACGTAATTTTATCCAGTGATAAACTCCCGTTTTTCTAATTTATTTACCTATTTTTATACCAATAATTGTTCGATCCTGTTTCAATGAACGCCTTTTAAGCACAACGTTTTTCGTCCGGTACTACCAAAAGATCACTCCTTCCGTCATTGTTCCAGCACAGATACATTAGTGGTTTTTTCTTATATGCTGTTTTTTTTATAAACCATAAAGTTATAAGGTTGGTTTGATGCAGCTTTCAAGATCTGTACAACTACCCTCTTCATTTTAGCATAGGTTGTTTGGTTGTTTTGTGGGAAGAGACCAAACTGCGAGGTCATCGGTCTCGTCGGATCAGGGAAGGACGGGGAAGGAAGTCGGCCGTGCCCTTTCAAAGGAACCATTGCGGCATTTGCCTGGAGCGATTTAGGGAAATCACGGAAAACCTAAATCAGGATGGCAGGACGCGGGATTGAATCGTCGTCCTCCCGAATGCGAGTCCAGTGAGCATTTTAGCATAACTTCTGCATTCCACATCATCGGGGACATCTAGGCTCGCCTCTCCGATTCCTTCCCTCCATCAGGCTTTGCACTACACATTCCACCAACAACTCATCTCGTAGTGTGTGCACATCCACTCTATATTTTCTTTCCAGTGCGTCCTGTATTAGGCAATTTTTCTCGTTAATTCGTTGCAGGATGTATTCATTTCTTCCTTGATCGAATCATCTGATGTTCGATAGTCTCTTGTAATACCATACTTCAGTTATTTTCTTATATATATTTATGAGATAGGCAATCCTACCGGAGGCAAGGAAGATGCTCCTACAAGGTGGAAAGAGTACCGCGAAAAACTGTATACTTTTCCTGTTTTCTTCTGCTTCCTTAACTGCAGGAAATACTCTGCTTTGTCTGGGAAAAGTTCTGGCAGGTGCCTGCAAAGTTGGGTGTCCTACCACACTTGACAGCATTGATCAGAAGTCCGTACGCCAGCAGATGTGGCCGAGCGGTTCTAGGCGCTTCAGTCCGGAACCGCGCTGCTGCTACAGTCGCAGGTTCGAATCCTGCCTCGGGCAGGTTTAAGTGGTTCTAAGTCTAGGGAACTGATGACCTCAGATGCTAAGTCCCATAGTGCTCAGAGCCATTTGAACCATTTTTGAAGAAGTCCATTCAGTAATCACCTCGTACCTATGAAGACAAGTGCTGGCACGTCTGCTTTCTTCAATTTATCAAAAAGCGTCAGACAGGGTTCTGTCCTATCCACCAGCTATACAAAAAAAGTGTGTGAAATCTTATGGGACTTAATTGCTAAGGTCATCAGTCCCTAAGCTTATACGCTACTTAACTTAAGTTATCCTAAAGACAAACACACACACACCCATGCCAAGGGAGGACTCTGACCTCCTCCGGGATCAGCGGCACAGTCCATGACTGCCAGCTATACAACATCTATGCCTAACATGTCATTAGGAAAGCTCTTGATGACTGAATAAAGACATCTCAATTGATGGAAGATCCATTAACAGCGCTCGATTTGCTGATGGCATAGCTGGTAGCGAAGATGAAATTGTTGAGCTACTGACAAAAGTAGCGCACGTTAGTTTACCATATGGATTAGACATCAATTTCAGGAAGTCCAGACTGAAAACAATTGATCGAGGAGCACAGGTCCAACTCACAGGTCGATTAAAGGAGCTGGAGGAGGTCGTGTATTCACTGATCTCTTTTGGGTCAACTGTCTGTGACACGGGAAGTTTGGATAAGAAGACAGGTCACACAAGGGCGAGTGACTTTCAAATGGTTCAAATGCCTCTGAGCACTATCGGACTTAACATCTGAGGTCATCAGTTCCTTAGAATTTAGAACTACCGGGTGATCAAAAAGTCAGTATAAATTTGAAAACTTAATAAACCACGGAATAATGTAGATAGAGAGGTAAAAATGGACACACATGCTTGGAATGACATGAGGTTTTATTAGAACAAAAAAAGTTCACAAAATGTCCGACAGATGGCGCTGGATAGCAAAACGTCATTGACTGCGCATGACAATCGTCTATAAAAGGAGCTGTAATGAAAGAGAGAATCAGATGCGCCAGCAGTCGCATCATGTTGACGTTACCTGAAAAGGCGCTTTTAGTGAAGCTGTATTATCAGAATGGGGAATGTGCTAATTCAGCTTTACGATCCTAACCCCATAGGAAGGGGATTCGAACGGGTAAAGCTCCGTTGACAAATGCAGCTGTGGTGAGAATGATTTCAAAGTTCGAAGCCACGGGTTGTTTAGGCGATAGACCCCGTAGTGGCCGACCGAGCACAAGGCATAATGCTGCTGAGACAGTTCAGGAAGAAATGGAGACTGTAGCGGGTTCGTCTATGCACGGGAAAGTCAGCGCTCGTGCAGTCGCACGTCGCACTGGCATTCCATACACTACTGTTTGGTTGGCACTGAGGCTACCCTCCAATGCTATCCGTACAAAATCCATCGGCATCATGAACTGTTACCTGGCGATTTAGTGAAGCGGAGGGCATTTGCGGTGTGGGCGTTTCAAAAGATGGCGGAAGATGACGATTGGTTGAGCAACGTGTTGTGGACCGACGAAGCTCGGAGGGTCTGTCAACGCCCACAACTGCAGAATTTGGGCTACCAAAAATCCTAGAACTGTCGTGAAAACTCCATTGCACGACAAGAAAGTCACGGTATGAGTTGGATTTACCACATCTACCGTTACCGGGCCTTTTTTCTTCAAGGAAATGTGTGATTCTGGTTTTGTAACTGCTACCGTGATGGGTGAGAGGTACGCCGATATATTACAGAATCGCATCATCCCCAGCCTGGCTGATAAACACCTGTTGGAACGTACGATGTTTATGCCGGATGGCGCTCCACCCCATACTGCTAGACGCCTGAAAGATCTCTTGCGCGCGTCGTTTGGTGATGACCGTGTGCTCAGCCGCCACTTTCGTCATGCTTGGTCTCCCAGTTCCCCAGACCTCAGTCCGTGCGATTATTGGCTTTGGGGTTACCTGAAGTCGCAAGTGTATCATGATCGACCGACATCTCTAGGGAATGCTGAAAGACAACATCCGACGCCAATGCCTCACCGTAACTCCGGACATGCTTTACAGTGCTGTTCACAACATTATTCCTCGACTGCAGCTATTGTTGAGGAATGATGGTGGACATATTGAGCATGTCCTGTAAAGAACATCATCTTTACTTTGTCTTACTTTGCTATGCTAATTATTGCCATTCTGATCGGATGAAGCTCCATCTGTCGGACATTTTTTGAACTTTTGTATTTTTTGGTTCTAATAAAACCCTATGTCATTCCAAGCATGTGTGTCAATTTTTACCTCTCTGTCTGCATTATTCTGTGATTTATTCAGGTTTCAAATTTATAATGACTTTTTGATCACCCAGTACCTAAGCCAAACTAACCTAAGGACATCACACACATCCATGGCAGAGGCAGGATTCGAACCTGCGACCGTATCAGACGCGCGGTTCCGGACTGAAGCGCCTAGAACTGCTCGGCCACTGCGGCCGGCCGAGTGGCTTTGAAAACGCTCACCAAGTTTTGGTAGAACAGAGATCCGGCTTGTGGAAACATTCATATTTTCCGTTTTCCTTCACGAGTGCGAAATATGGACACTTAAACCAGGGACAAGCAGCGTGTCGATGCAGCCGAGCTCTGCTGGTGGCGCAGGATGCTGCGCGTAAAACGTATCTAAAGAAGAACGAATGTGTCAATTACTGGGCAGCACAGTATCTCCAGCCAACTTTCTTCTCGTGTCAACTAAAAAACTCTCCAGTTCTTTGGGAATATTGTGAGAAGTGAAGGAGAGATCGAGGGCAAAAGACTGACGGAGAGAGCAGCGAGCGGATGGATAGATCAAACGAAGAAGGTCTCTGGTCTACCTCGTCAGGAAGCTCTAAGAGAGCTGTACCCCAGGGTGGAGGTGCTCCGTTCGTGGGGTCACGACGCCCAGCAATGAGAACAGTGGCTTGTGACGATGGTATTCATTTCAGTACTGTAACGCTTTCGAATACATTGACTGGTCAGGTGAGCAGTAGAGAGTGAGGTCGATTCAGATTGACTGAATTCGCTGTAATTCGTCATTCTTGCAGAATGTCCCGTTCCGACATTTCTTCCTAGAGGAAGGCCTCAGTGAGAAGTCAGAAACGTCGGATAGGATAATTCTGAAAGGATGATGCGGTGCATATATCCAAGAACTATTAATATTTTATTTCCAATTTTATTGTTGTGGTCAGTTGTATATAAACTGTTTGTACCGAAACGTCCCCTTTGAACAATTGTACAAGACTGTGCTAAAACTGAAACACAATATTTTTGGCGCAACGCAATCTGACTTCCAAAAATCCCTACGAAAGAATGGCCCTGACTAACATTAACCTATACGTTTCACAAATCACTTACCTCACAAAAATCTTCGTTACTCAAGCTACTGCAATATAGCGAGCGCCACTACTGCCAGCTAAATAAAAGGTTCAAACTACTGAAGGCACTAACTACTGATAGGCATAGTTAGCAAATGAAAGATTTTAATAGAGAACAAACAATGTATTTACCTCACTAGTCATAATATATATAGCAGTTCATGACACCAATTCTTACAAATTTCAAAACTCCGCCATCTCTCTCCCCACGTCCACCACTGCTGGCGGCTCACCTCCAACTGCGCAACGCTACGCGCTGTTAGTATCCAGCTGCCGCTGCTCAACACTACAATGGCAGACAACAATGCAAACTAAACACAGACTGCACACGGCACAGCCAGTGATTTTTATACAGAGCGCTATATGGCGGCGGCGTTACCAATAAAAAAACCTAAACAGCCTACTTACATAGCCCCCATGCTCCCCACAAAAAAATTTACAAATTGTTTTGGGCAGTGGCCAATACAGATTTGAAAAATTTTTTCATAATTACAATGACAAAGAAATGAAATGCACACACTTATCGATACAATGTTGGTCAAAAGCTAAAATTTTCTCACAGTCCATAAAGACAGTCCTGATCATTCATCAAAGTAAAATTGCAGTGTTTTTCTCAAAGTCTGAGTAGTAAAAGAAAATGCACACGGAAGTAGTGGATTTCCATGCAGTCTTGAAGAAGTAGTGTTGTCCTTCCAACGGAAAGACAGTGCTGACTCTTGACATGCAGACAGGTAATGGGCCACAACAGAACTAACCCACAGCAGAGTCAGTCGAAGTTTTGAAGAATATTGGTAGGTAGGTCATCACAGAGTAGGCCCCTTGTAGTCCTGGTAGAGATTACGGTATTGGTGGGCCACCAGAGATGCAGACCCACTGTAGACCTTGTAGAAATAATGGTATTGGTGGGTCATCAAAGGTGTAGACCCACTGTAGTCCTTGTAGAGATGGCCAGCAGCCATCTGTTTGACTGTGCAGGCGCATAATCACCATTGAAGAGTCTTGCGGATAATATAGCAAGTCCATAACCACCACTTGTGCACTCACAAAAATTGTTTTTGAAATGTCCTTACAACCAGCAATGCTGTTATCCAGTCCCTTACTGAATTATTAACACATGTGCAAACACTATCAGTCCCTACTTCTCACATATTGTCCATATACTATGACCAACAGAAACGTGTGCAGTGAAATGTAACTTACAAGTTACTTAATTTGATGAACTGGTGTCAATTACAATTTTATAACATAAGAATACAATAACAAAGGTACAAAATATATCATTAAAGAACATAACAGTACAGATAACTTTTGCAGTAATACAGGCTTTACAAAAGAATCGAAATAACAAATACATCAGTGTTACAAAAATTATGACATAAGTACATACATAAAAGATCAGAATAACTTTTGAAACATCAACTTCACACATGAGAATTAGAAAAAAAACAGAATAAATAATGTGTAAACATCTTTACAGAGTAAATAACATGTTATTAATGCAAATTATATTTGAGGATAACAGTATTCCTCATCATAGTGAATGTAGCTTAGTATTAGAAAAATTCTGCAACATAAGTCTTATCAGATAAACATATAAAGACAGGAAGAACATAAATACACAAGGGTACACAAACACATAGTGTGATAACACAAGGAAAGGGCAGGGTTTGTTTTACTGCAGTATTTTGCAAACAAAACTTTCTTTACTTCTCGGAGATCTCCCTTCGTTCTTCATTATTTCCAAGAAGCCCTATCTATACCTGCTTTCTATACCTTTCTCATATAACCTCTCAGTGCATTTCTTCAAATCCATCACAACTCATTCTCTTATATAGGCTACCCCCTCTTAAGCTAACTTAAATCTACTGAGCTCAGGTGCTTAACTAAGGGACGAGGCAATGCAGCGGCACAAAACAATTAATACAAACAGCAATGACAAAAAAATGGAAGTAAACATAGCGAGCAGCAATAAATGTAATAATTTATATCTAAACATAACAAAGCTGAAGCAGAAAAAATATTACAGTAAAAATGTTTAATACCTATGTCACATCTTAACACTAGAGTGATGCATCACGAGAACATACGCTAGCAGATAAGTTACCAAAACGTAAAAAAAAATTTTTGCAATTCCTGTGAAGGGAAATGTCTATTTGTGCTCTCTTTTCCAAGAAAGTACATCATAAAATGATTCTTTACTGGGTCTGTAGACAGAAAATAGTGATATTAGTACATCTATTAAATTTTATTTTAACCAATGCTGCAGTGCAGATAGAAACTGGATATTAAACAAAATGAGCAATCTCTCAGCTAGAAAGACAATAGATATAAAATGTTTCTCATCATTACATTTCGGTAAATGTCATAAATTAAGAACTCTACAGTGTAATCATGTTTTCAAGTTTGAGGGTGTCGTATTTACGATGCTTTCTACAAAGGAATGTCAATAGCGAGGATAATGGCTTCCCTTTTTTTTCTCCACCTGTGCCTCTGAGAGGCACACACTAATGGCTTTCTTTTGTCAGGTGGTTGTCGCGCAACTGGGTGCCCACGACGCATTACGTGCAGGTGGTCACTTACCTTTCTTACTGAAAAACTTACGACAGCAGTTTCCGCTACAGTGACAGTCTCATATAAAAATATTTTCACAGGTTGAAAATTTGCGTTAGAAATCTGTAGAAAACTTTTCACCAGCATAGTGATACATTCACACATATACACACATTTCATAACACTTAAAGTACGATTCTCGGTTTCCAACATTCTTTTTCATAAATCAGAGTCCCTAACCACTACTCGTTATTCCTTACCTTTATTACATATACACATATTCGTAGACACTTCTTCAATTTTTCATCATAACAGATATGTAGCATAATCAAATAGCATCAGTTTATTTATCATAAACATACCACAAAAGCATAATACACATCGTCGTTGTAATAATATCATAACATCTCAGTCAATTCTCAAAAACGTTGTAGCTTCCTCCAATAATTTCAAAACCTAAAAAAAATTCTCTGTTCATTTCAATAGTGTCATCTACCTCAGACGTACTTTAAAAATCATGATCTCATACCAAATACATCATTCAAAGCTCTCATAGTATCACAATGGTTCTGAAAAATATGAAGGGTTCACACAGTACAGACAAAATACAATTTCATAAGTGTGAAGTTATCCAGCTGTGTAATTGCGTAAACATCTGTCACTGACGTAGTAAAAAAAAAATGTTTTTCTCTCTCAGTTAAGTGGACAGATAGCTGTGTAATTTATGTGTTAGAGAAATATGGTACCGATGTGTAAAGTTATATAAGTAAATACCATATTAGCTAGGGCTCCTTGTGTTTGCTAGACACATGGTACACAAAGTAAGCGTGTACCCCCCTGAGGATTAATGTAATTATACCCTCAGTGTTACAGATTACAGCAATGGAAGGAAATGTATCAGTAAAAACTTTCTTTTTAATTCAACAATATTGATAAATAAATGGTTTAAGTACCAAATTAATCACTCAAATGCGTGCCCTGTAGTGCTAAATGTGCTTTTTGCTGTAAGATAATTATGTGGAACTGTCGTAGTTATCGTCCTCTGTAAGCAAAGTTCTGCTGATGTCAATGTACTTACCTCATCATAAACGAAGGTGAAATGCTTTCCGTATAGATATCGTAGTTAGTACGTACCTTACCGTGATCAAAAAAGTACTATAATGTAACGTATTGTTGTGCTACGATAAAGGCTGTCTCATTGTAGCTATACCACAAAAGTTACTACTAAAACATGTTTTACTTTCCAGAATAATACAGAAAAACTGTGCAGATATAAAACAGATACACCGCAAAAGCAACAATGTAAATCGTGTCACATATTAGTAGTGTCGTGATATAATCGTGTAGCTATTAGAGAAACCAAATGCTAAGTCATCTTTAATCTCACCGAATGAACTTCAAATAAAGAATGTGTTTTCAAGTAAACCAAAATGTTGCATTAAAATCTCATTAGCAGTACTGGTAAATGTTCTAAGTATGTAAGCCTTATAGTCGTTACGTAATCGTGCAACTAACAAGCAAGAATGTACACACACAATAACACTGTGACGTCTGTTCACTATAACAATGCACTCGTAAATACTGTCTAAATAAGTTCTCTAAGTTCTAGACTGGATAGTTAACTTCAAAACATTGTTGCATGTTAACAGATTCTTAGCGTGACAAAGTATACTAGTGACGTGATGTGAACAGCTTTATGGCAAAGACAAAGTTAAAAAGCAGATTATCTTTCAATAAATGGTTTTACATGTGAAATGTGGTGTAAACCTTTACTCTTCCTAGTACGAAGAGTTTCAACTTCAAAGCAATTATCATGTGGTATACGTCGGATTCTGTAAGGTCCATTGTAAACTAGAAAGAATTTGTGACTCAAGTGTTTCTTCTTATGTGACAATGAATGAGCTTTAATGAGAACTTTCTGACCAATATATAATTTCTTTGCATATGCTTTACCGTGTAATTTTCTCCTTTTGTCTGCAGCAGAATTTATATTTTTAATAGCCAAATCAATTATGTCTTTGTGTCGAAGTTTATGTGTATTCGGAAAAGGTACAAGCTCTCTGATTCTGTTCGGTGGTTCTTTATTCTTCAGTACAAGAACAGGTGGTAAAGCAGTGGAGTCATGAGGCATCTCATTCAGCACGTTCTGAAATAAGTGTAAATATCTGTCCCAATGCTGATGCTTTTTGTGACAATAAAGTCTGCAAAGCTCATTGATTTCTTTCATAATCCGTTCAGACGGGTTACAATGTGGTGAGTACAATGAAATAAAAACAGATTTGATTTTATGGTTACGAAGCATGCGTGACCAAACAGCAGATCTGAATTGCGATTCATTATCTGAAATGACTTTTCTAACGTGTCCAACTTCACGTAAGAAATTTTTAACAAAGGCGTTGGATACAGACCGTCCAGTGGCTTTACGTAACGGAGTGAAAGAAACAAATTTTGAAGTAAGTTCAACAGCGACTAGAACGTACGAAAATCCATTAGATGTTCTGACAAGCGGTCCCAAGAGATCAACAGCAGCAAATTCTTTTAATTTAGAAGGAATGATAGGAAACAATGGAGCACGATGCGAGACAGTAGATGGTTTCGCCTTTTGACAAAGTTTACAAATAGACAAGACTCTTCGAATTCTCTTTTCCATATTGTTAAAATAACAAGTCGTTCGAAGAATATGATAACATTTTCGTGGACCAAAATGTGCATAACTGAAATGAATGTACCAAATGAGCTTATTAACGAAATCGTCTGGAATGCAAAGTAGTCATAGCTTGTCTTCAACAGTGCAGCGTTTGAACAGTATGTTGTTTCTAACCAGATAATAATGCCGAATCTGTGTGTGTGTCTTTTCATGCCATTTACTTTTGATGTCTTTCCAAATCGGATCTTTATCTTGTTCATGAGCAATGTCCTTTAGAGATGTGGTGATGAAGTTTTCAAAGGCGACTTTCTGAATGTAAAGAATACTGAAATTTTTCTCGAGGTTGCTTTCTGTGTTACTTTTCTCAAGCCCAGCCGGTGCACGGGACAGTGCGTCCGCAACAATGTTCTCCTTGCCGGGAATGTAGACTATTGTGAAGTGGAATTCCCTCAGAAACAATGCCCAACGTTTTAAACTGTCGTGATTTAATTTTGAAGACATAAGAAATTGTAATGCACGATGATCACTGTATACTTTTACGTGCTTACCATAAAGAAAGAAATGGAATTTGTTAAATGCCCAAACGATGGTTCAAATGGCTCTGAGCACTATGCGACTTAACATCTGTGGTCATCAGTCGCCTAGAACTTAGAACTAATTAAACCTAACGACATCACACACATCCATGCCCGAGGCAGGATTCGAACCTGCGACCGTAGCAGTCGCACGGTTCCGGAGTGCGCGCCTAGAACCGCGAGACCACCGCGGCCGGCATAGCTAAAGCTTCTAATTCAGTAACGGAAAATTTTTTTTCAAATTTTGTTAGCACTCGGCTAGCAAAAGCAACGTTTTTCTGAAAGGTAGTGTCATTTTCTATGGCTTCTTGAAATAAATGGGCACCAAGATCGACTTTAGAAGAATCCGTGCTAAGGCAGAAATCTTGTGACAGATTAGGATGAGCTAGTATTGGCGCGTTAAGTAGCGATTCTTTCAAAAAATTGAATTCCAGCTGTGCTTGTTTGTCCCAGTTCCAAATAGTATTTTTTCCAGTGAGAGAACAAAGTTTTGGTGTGACTAGAATTTGCATATTCAGAAAACGACGGTAAAAGTTCACGAGACCTAGAAAACTGCGGACTTGTTTTTTTGTGGATGGAACTGGAATGGCTCTGATTGCTTCTAACTTTTCAGGATCCGGCTGAATGCCTTCAGAAGAAATAATATGTCCCAAAAACTTCACCTTTGTCCTACCGAATTCAGACTTTTCCAAGTTAACTGTAATTCCAGATTCTGCAAAAATACGTAACACGCTGTTGAGGATGCGATTATGTTGTTCCCATGAGGCTTCTGCTATCAGAATATCGTCCACATATAAGGTGATGTGACGTTTTAAGAACTCAGGTAATATGGAATTTAGCCCGCGAATGAATGCTGCCGAAGTAATGTTCAAGCCAAAAGGAAGTTTCCGAAACTGATAACAAACGCCGAAACAAAGGAAAGCTGTGTATTTTCTACATTCTGGATGAAATTCGATCTGATAAAAGCTGGATCTGAGATCAATGGAAGACAACACTTTTACACCATTAAAATTTTGAAGAAGTTCTTCCAACGTTTGCGGCCTGTCTGTTTCAGGAATAATGATAGTATTGATTTGTCTCGAATCTAAGAAAAGCCTGATCGACCCATTTCTCTTCTCAACAACATGTAATGGATTGTTGTATGCGCTTACTGCAGGCTCAATAATGCCCTCGTCAAGCATAGATTGTATTTCTGTTCTAACACGGTCCCTTTAATGTGCTGGAATTACGTATGGTCTAACACAAAATTTAGTATGCTCACGAACACGAAATTGGTATTGAAATCCCTTGATTGTTCCTGTTTTGTGAGTAAAAACTGTGGAATGTGCTTGTAAAATCTCAAAAAGGTCCTACCTATCAGTGTCATTACAATTCTCAATTGTTTGAATTTTATTCTGAATTAACTCATTAGTTTCAAATATGCCGTCGATATCATCCCTGTCAGTACTTGCAGAGTGATTGTTAGTGTCTAGTTCCGTAGAAAATTCCGAACTGTTGTCTAACAGAAGGTAAAGCCGATTAATTTCCTCGTCATGGTTTGAGAGCCAATCTTCAAATTTCAAAGCTATTGACTTACCTTCTTTCTCTAAACTTATTTCAGCATCGTGAAAGTTTAAGATTGCTTTGCTTTCACTCAAAAAGTCTACTCCCAGTATAATTTCCGTCGACAATAATGGAACAATAAGAAAATTCATAGAGAAGCTGTGGCTTTGACAAAAGAATTCTAAGTTGGTTTGTTGGCGTACATCTACACTTTTTCCAATGACTGCACCTTGTAATTTAATCTTGCGTAACGGAAGTGTGGGGCAGTCTTTCGATTTGCTGCATTTACTAAAAGCTGTTTCACTAATTACTGAAATGGGACTGCCTGAGTCAAGTACTTCCGTAAATTTTACGTCATTTACTGTAATGTGAATCACAGGATATGCAATGTTGTTATGTTTTAGGTCCTGTTCCTGGAGGAAGATGTCCCTAATGTCTTCCATTTTTATGTAATTACTAGCTATGGCAGCTGCGTCGTAAGTTTCATGCGTACGTTTTGTGGCTGCCAGCGGTATGAGTCATTGCCTATTGTGTCTTTGTTGGCGCGAGTCGTTAATGGGATTTGGAGACCTAACTTCTACAAATTCACCTTGTCGAGAGGGCCCTGCTCTGTTTGAATCCCGCCAGTTCTGCTGCAATTCAGGTCTGTCGTTACGATCATATCGTGTGACGTCATGTCGGTAGATTCCATAGTTTCTTTGTTGTTGGTCACGTGGTGGAGAATTTCTCCCTGAATCGTAAGTTATTCCGTCTCCCTTGATAATAATTATTTTGGTTTCCATATTGTCTGTTTCTCTGATTGTCTCTGTGACAGTCATTACCGCGGAGAGGTGATCTTTCCCTGTAATAATTACTACTCTGCCAACGGTTGTCATACAGGTGGTGTCTGTTTTGGTCACGATTTACGTTGTACGAATAGCCTTGTCGTGTATTATTTCTGTCATCGCGGAATTGTGACAGGTGTGACCTGTAATTGTTGTGCTCCTGTTTTCGCGTCCCGCGATTGTCAGTGTCAATTTCCAGTTCTTGTAACAGTCCCTGAAAAGCTTCAATTCGTCTTTGCATCGTCCTGCTAAAATAATCTGTCGTAAATGTTCAGGTAATTTGATTAAGCAAATGCGGATGAGTTCTGAGGAGCTGTATGGGTTTGAAAGATACTGATTCTTATGTAACATGTCTTCAAAATATTTGACAAGACTGGAAAATTCAGATTGTTCGAAATGTTTCATCATTATGATGCTATGTTTTACTCGGTCTTGTGTAGCTTGAGACCAATATGCTGAGAGGAAGGCATGATAAAATTCTCCTTCACTATGACAATCGTGAATGACCGATCGCATTCTTACAGCTGGTTCATTCTCCAAGTAGCCACACATAAATTCTAATCTGTGCTCTAATGACCAGTTGGGAGGAAAACAATGAGAGAATTGATGGAGCCACGCTTGTGGATGAATGTCGTTGCCAGAATTCTTAAATGTTTTGAATTTACGTGCAGTAATGAACAGCTTATAGTCAAAATCATCGTGTTGGCGGGTAGCATATCGTTCATTGTTACGTCGTGTCGGCAGTTCCATCTCGAAATTCGGTGCACCTTGCCAATTTCTTTCACAATTTCCGAAATGCCCTGTGTTATTATTTTGTGGCTTTTCCTTATTTCTAAGTCCCTCTTCCCGTGTTGGAGCGCGACTGTCCTCTGAAATACGTAATTCTTGTATTACCTGTGTCAGCTGATCTTGCACTTCCCGGATTTCTCTTTGGTGTTGTGTATTGATTTGATTCTGATTTTGTTTGAATTTCCTAATTTGTTCGCACTCTTCTGTATCATTCAGATCATCATCTACCTTTGTAGATAAGTTAGTGAACTGATCTGAAAGTTCGGCTACTTTCTCCGATAGTGAACACATTTCCTCAGTGTGTTTTTCTGAACCAAGTTTCAGAGTGTCCATTTGTGTTGAAATCGAATCTACTGTGACCTTTAAGTTTTCCTGAGTTCTTGCAAGTTGCGTAACCGAATCGGTGGATGCAACTGAGTCCATTTTAGCTTGCAAGGTGTCGTGATTTTCACGAACAATAGTTTGCAGTTCTTTTATGGCTGCTTCATGATTCGGTAATGCATTTTCATGCCGCGAAAAAATAGGTTGAAAATGCTCACAAATTTGTGTTTTTACGTCATTACAGATTTTTTGGCATTTCGATTCAATGTTATGAAACTCAGTAGTTAAATTGTCACGTGTTCAAGTGTGCTGTCTAACTTCCAAAGATTTTGTTCCATTGTGTCTAACTGTTGCCGTGTTTGTCTCTGGTGTTGTTCCATTGTGTCTAACTGTTGCTGTGTTTGTCTCTGGTGTTGTTCCATTGTGTCTAACTGTTGCTGTGTTTGTCTCTGGTGTTGTTCCATTGTGTCCAACTTTTGAAGATTTTGTTCCATTGTGTCTAACTTTTGAAGATTTTGTTCCAGTGTGTCTAACTTTTGAAGATTTTGTCCCATTTGTTTCTGATTTTGTTCAAGCGTTGTGTCTAACTTTTGTAGCCTTTGTCCCATTTGTTGCATTAACTGTAATAACAGTGCACTGGTGTCTGATACATGTTCCTCAGTGCTTTTCGGCAGTGCATTTGAACCGGCAATATTCGCATTTTGAAAAGCAGAAAATGTGTCTTGATTTATTTGAGAAAACGGTGAGGACGCAAAATTTGAATCTACAGTATTTGCAAGAATGTGTCCTGTCATTTCAGAATCCTGAGGCGAGCTGTTGCCAACCGATCGATCGATAATGCTTCCCTGTTCACTAATTCTTTCACTGTCTACACCATTGTTTGCAACCCGCTCCATTTCCCTATGTACAATTACCAAATTACTACTTTGAACATTAGTTAATTCATTACGTGGTGGCGCTAACACACTGCTTTTGTCTTCACTGTCATTTCTCAGTTTACTTTGGAGCCTAGTATTACGTTTTTCACACGCTATTATTGTCACAATTTTTCACACGACAACACAGAAAAAAACAATTTGAAGAACAAAAATAAGAGAACACATTAACATAGCACTGAAAATAATATCTAGTTAATTGCAAGTGCAGCTTCGAAATACTTCGTGAAAACTACATGCATGCCAAAACTGTTTTACTGTACAAAAATGAAAGACTGCAACTACAAAGGAAATTCTCTCTATGATTACGCCCTAGCAATAAACAAAAGCTACACTAATTACACAAACTGCAAGAAAAAATCAGAAGATTCCAGTGAGGTATCCTTGGCTAAGGGTCGACATATGAAACGTCCCCTTTGAACAATTGTACAAGACTGTGCTAAAACTGAAACACAATATTTTTGGCGCAACGCAATCTGACTTCCAAAAATCCCTACAAAAGAATGGCCCTGACTAACATTAACCTATACGTTTCACAAATCACTTACCTCACAAAAATCTTCGTTACTCAAGCTACTGCAATACAGCGAGCGCCACTACTGCCAGCTAAATAAAAGGTTCAAACTACTGAAGGCACTAACTACTGATAGGCATAGTTAGCAAATGAAAGATTTTAATAGAGAACAAACAATGTATTTACCTCACTAGTCATAATATATATAGCAGTTCATGACACCAATTCTTACAAATTTCAAAACTCCGCCATCTCTCTCCCCACGTCCACCACTGCTGGCGGCTCACCTCCAACTGCGCAACGCTACGCGCTGTTAGTATCCAGCTGCCGCTGCTCAACACTACAATGGCAGACAACAATGCAAACTAAACACAGACTGCACACGGCACAGCCAGTGATTTTTATACAGAGCGCTACGTGGCGGCGGCGTTACCGATAAAAAAAACCTAAACAGCCTACTTACAGTACCTTGATATCGACACGCCTCTTTTACAAATACACGGTTATCTTCCATTCAGTTGACACACGTCGGTCGGGCTTATCATCCAACTACAGAATCAACAGGAATAACGTAAACTGTAAACGATGCTGAATTATTTCTCTCAAGCCAGCGAAACATACTCTGCAGCAGAGTATCCACAATCTAAATGCATGTTATCATTGTAAGTGCCTTCGGCCAGGTCTTTGATAAACATATTTTTTAAATCGACTGGAGACTGACGCTAGATACATTTTATTTGATTGGTTTCTTAAATTTTCGCAGGACTCGACTTTCTAAGTTTGACCTTGCATTGCCATCGCGAAAAGTTTGCTTCGTTCAACAACTTTCATGAAATTCCATTTATGCACTGGGATGCATATTTGTTTTTCAGAACCCGCACATTCTCTCAGCATTTTCCACCTCTGGTGGATGAAGTGGTAGGAGAAGTTTTAGTAAATTGAGAGTATGAGCCCAAGCCTTGTTTAAGTTGAAACCTCCGTCTCCTGTTATTTGGTTTTCCCACATTTTTGTTTCGATAGATGAAATACATGCGAACTCCAAACTCCTGGGATAGCATAATTAAGGAGTCTATTGAAATGAAGATATCGGAAAATCTAATAAACAGGGACAGAAGTTTCAATTTAAACAGGGCTTGAGGACCAGCACTGAGTGTATTACGATTTCACCGGCCATGTCCTGCACCAGAGCTGAAAAACGTCTACATTTACACCTACACCAACATGGATACTCCGCAAATCATACAAAAGTGCCTGGCGGAGAGTTCATCGAACCTCCTTCACAAGAATTGTCTGTTATTCCACTCTCGAACAGCGCGCGGAAAAAAACGAACACCTGTATAATTCCTTGGAAGCTTATTTTATTATGATGATAGTTTCTCCGAATGTAAGTCGGCGTCGACAAAATATTTTCGCATTCGAAGGAGAAAGTTGCTGATTGAAATTTCGTGAGAAGATCCCGCCGCAACGAAAAACGCCTTTGTTTCAATGATATCCACCCCAAATCCTGAATCATGCCCGAACACTGTCCCCCCTATTTCTCAATAAAACAAAACGTCTGCCCTTCTTTGAGCTTTCTCGAGGGTACTTCGGGAATCCTATCTCGTGAAGATCCCACACAGCGCAGCAGTACTCCAAAAGAGAACGGACAAGCGTAGTGTAGGCAGTCCCTTTAGTAGACCTGTAACATCGTCTAAAAGTTCTGCCAATAAATCGCAGTCTTTTGTTCGTCTTCCGCACAACATTTTATATGCGTTCTTTCCAAATTTAAGTTGTTCGTAATTATAATTCCTAGGAATTTAGCTGAATTTACGGCCTTTAGATTTGATTGATTTGTTTTGTAAACCAAGTTCGACGGATTCCTTTTAGCACTCAAGTGGATGATCTATACTTTTCTCTTATTTAGGTTCAATTGTCAATTTTCGCACCATACAGGTATCTCTTCTAAATCGTTTTGCAATTTGTTTTGATCTTATGATGACTTTACTACAGGATAAACGACAGCATAATGTGCAAACAACCTAAGACAGCTGCTCAGATTGTCTCCTAAATCGTCTATGTAGATAATGAACACCAGATGGCCTATAACACTACGTTGGGGAATGCCATGAATCACTTCTGTTTTCCTCGATGACTTTCCGTCAGTTACGAAGAACTGTGACATCTTCGACAGAAAATCACGAATCCGAATCACTGCTGCTTATCTACTTTTATAATATGGGCCTGTAATTGAGTGGATTACTCTTATTGCCTTTCATGAATATTGGTGTGACTGCGTTACTTTCCAGTCTTTGGGTACTGATCATCCGTCGAGCGAGTGGTTGTATGTTATTGTTAAGTATGGATCTATTGCATAAGTATGCTCTAAAAAGAACCTAACTGGTATACAGTCTGGACCAAAAGATTTGCATTTGCTAAGTGATTTATGTTGATACATTACTCCGAGAATACTTACTTCTAAGGTATTCATGTTGGCAGCTGTTCATGATTCGAATTCTGGAATATTTACTTCGTCTTCTTTGGTAAAAAAAAAAAATTCGGAAGACTGTGTTTAGCAACTCTGCTGTAGCAGCACTGTCATTGATAGTATTTGCATGATCATCGCACAGAGAAGGCATTGATTGAGTCTTGCAGCTACATAATTCACATACGACCAGAGTCTCTTTGGATTTTCTGCCTAGCTTCGAGACAATATTTCGTTGTTGAAACTATTATCAGAATCTCGCTTTGAAGTCCGTGCTAAATTTCGAGCTTCTGAAAGGATCGCTTATCTTGGGGATTTTGCTTTCGTTTAAATTTGGCAAGCTTTTTTCGTTGTTTCTGCAACAGTGTTCTGGCCCGTTTTCAGTACCAAGGGGGATCAGCTCCGTCGTTTGTTAATTTATTTGGCGTAAATCTCTCAACTGCAGTCGATACTGTTACTCTGGATTTAAGCCACATCTGGTCTACACTTACACTGTTGTTTGGTTGGAGTGGAGATTGTCTCTCAGGAAAGCGTATAGCGAATTTTTATCTGCTCTTTTGAAACGGTATATTTTTCTTTTAACTTTGGAGAATTTACAATTAGAAATTTATAAACTGCAAGTATAATGACGGCATGGAGAAATACAGTGCTGTAAGTTAATACCCGTGTTTTTTCTTCTTTTTTCGGTATTCAGTCTCGCTACGACAACCCTGTGTACACTAACACCCTTATTCGTTTTGATGCTCTTTATTAGCTCAAGATCATTTGTTGCTAAGAGGTCAAATGTGTTTTCACAACCGTTTACTATTCCAGTGGACTCACGAATTAACTGCTCGAAATAATTTTCAGAGGATGCGTTTAGCACAATTTCAGATGACGTTTTATGCGTACCTCCGGATTTAAACATGTGTTTTCGCCAACATATTGAGGGGAAACTGAAGTCACCACCAAATATAACTGCATGAGTCCGGTACGTGTTTAAAATTAGACTCAGATTTTCTTTGAGCTTTTCAGCAACTCTGTTATCTAAGTTGGGAGGCCGATAAAATGATCCAATCATCGTTTTATTCCAGTGGCCAAGAATGACCTCTATCATGCATGCATATCCGAAGGAACAGGCGCTGCGGTAACTACAGCCGATATGAAATACATGAAATGTGTTTGCAGTTGCGAATACGAACAACCATCAGCTGTATAAGGGAATGACGACAGTGAAAATTTGTGCCGGGCCGCAACTCGAACCTGCATTTCCTGTATTACCCTTTGGCTATCTGTGTACGACTCATGTCCAGACTCAAATTTGCATATGTCGCCGTTTCTGCATCGCAACCTGTACTCGTACACATATTATGTAATTCTCGTACAGTGGAGGACATTCTAATTGAAAGTCGCGCCTGCTATCGACGATATTACAGTGCCTGTGTTGTTAAAGGAGAACGCTGCAATGTTCCTTCGGACGTGCATGCATGTCAAAAGGAAGAGGCGCTGCGGCGACTACAGCTGTTATGAAACACGTGAAATGTATTGGCAGGTACGAATACGAACAAGCATCAGCTTTCTAAGTGAATGACAACAGTGCAGATTTGTGCCAGACCGAAGGAGCATCGCGTGGTTCTTCTCGTAACAACACAGGCACTGCTGCAACATCGTATCTATCCTTCGATATCAGACATCGACTATTACGTAATGTGTTTTCGAGTACAAGTTGTGACGCAGGAACGACTACATACTGAAGTTTTGGTCTGGCCATGAGGCATGCAGGGGTAGCAAAAGCGATGAAAGCGACCTCTCGCATAGAGCAGGAAATGTGGGTTCGAGTCCTGATCCGGCACAAATTTTCATTATCGTCATTCCCTTACACAGAGCTGATGGTTGTTCGTATTCGAAACTGCGAATACATTTCATGCAGGCTGTAGCCTGCTTGCAGTCCCGGCAACGAGTTTGTATAATACAGCTCGTAGCATCTGCAAAAGACGGCAGGGCCGGTCGTCGAAATTTTGTGCTTAAAATGGAACCAACAACTCGGCTGAGCAGCTGAAAGAAACTATAACACTAATCAATCACTCGAAGAAACCTGAGACATCACAATAAAAAGTAGTGATTACACTACAGTACTTCTCGCAGTGAAAAGAACGAATGAGGATCTCATTACAGTATACATTTTATGGCGGGAATATGCTTTGTGCTAAAGACAGTTTGCTTCGGAGCAGTGTCTGTAAAGTGAGGAAGCTTAGCGTTTCAGTTCTTCTAACACTAAAAGTAAGGGTACCTTGTTAACTTGAAATGCTTTAGTGACAAACTGAATACTGGATATTACTTTGTAGCTATAAGTTTAGAAAACAGTACAGGTATTTTATTGGTAATGCTCGTTTTCGTTTCTTTAAAAAATGAAGAAAAAACACGGGTGTTAACTTACAGCACTCTATTTCTCCGTGCCGTCATTACACTTGCAGTTTATAAATTTCTAATTGTAAATTTCGTTACTTTTCTTTTAAGGATAAGGGACGCTGTTTTGTTTTCAGACAAAATCAGGCCTTAGCAAGAAAGTGTTTCGGCATAATAAAGAAAACAGAATTCCCCAAGACGACTTCTAACACTGACAGAAATGCAACTTGTATTCTTAATTTCTTGCATATAAATCTCTGCTACGCATAAATAGTTGTGGAAATGTAACTTCCTTGCAATAATTGTCGTGCGTAGTATGAGTAATCACTACCTTAGTCAATACAATACTCGCTGAGGGAGAAATGGTGTCTTCTACATGTGTTTTCTAACGTCAACAGCAACGTTTATAATCTGCATCGACTGTGAGGTGCGTGACAGGAGGTAATCTATAATGTGTGTTAAGGATTCCTCCCGCTCCATTAACGGATAGATCGTGAGGAGAATGACGGTTCATATCCCTCTGCGCAATATTGTTTGTCTGCTTATATTGGCGCTATATCTACGGAATGGATAAGTAGAGACGTGAAGGAGGTACATGACGTCTGTCCGTCTTGGTTAACGCCCAACAGAGGTCCAGGTACAGCTCTTTGCACTTTTTCGTTCTGAGTCCCTATGTTGAAGAACACTTGTGCAATCAAGTGTACAAATCCGGAATAAACTCTAGATGTTCGTATGGTCTTTCGATGTCTAGTACCCAATTTAAAATCCGCTCTTTAACTGATTGGTCAGCGCGATGGAATGTCATACCTAACCGCTCGGGTTCGATTCCCGGCTGGGTTGGAGATTTTCTCCGCTCAGTGACTGGGTGTCGTGTTGTCCTTATCATCATCATTTCATCCCCATCGACACGCAAGTCGCCGAAGTGGCGTCAGCTCGAGAGACTTGGACCAGGCGAACGGTCTATCCGACGGGAGGCCCTAGCCACACGGCATTTATTACCCAGAAACTGGATTTTTTACCCAGTTTAAAGAAAACTAGAATACATGGAAATAGTTCCATGTCCTACGTTTAGGCTGCATCACATTTCATCACTTAGTGATGGACTACTTTAAGAGGGAAAAAGAAATCCCTCCATCGGTGTCCTTCCTTCAAATACAGTTCATCGCAGTCATTTCTGTAGTAAACAAAAAAGAAGAAAAAAGAATTCCAGTTCTCAACACCGTGAAACATGCCTGTTCCAATGAAATATTCCTATATTCCTCTCTTAGCGGTGATAGCCAAAGCCAAGTCTTAAACTGTATCTTTGTATTAAATTGGATGCAATGAAATAAAAACGTAAAATTTATCGAATGTTCGATTTGACAAAAACCCACTGCAATATCGTTTTCTTTTTATGAACAATGGATGTTTTCCTCGATGTTTTCAGAGACAATCTATACTTAATTTCCCTTTATACTCGTCCTTTAAAATTCTTTAAAATACTTCCGTATGATAGACATAATGTAGAATATGAAACTTCCTGGCAGATCAAAACTGTGTGCCGGACCGAGACTCGAACTCGGGACCTTTGCCTTTTGCGGGCAAGTGCTTTACCAACTGAGCTACCCAAGCACGACTCACGCCCCGTCCTCACAGCTTTACTTCTGCCAGTACGTCGCCTCCTACCTTCCAAACTTAACAGAAGCTTTCCTAAGAACCTTGCCCGCGAAAGGCAAAGGTCCCGAGTTCGAGTCTCGGTCCAGCACACAGTTTTAATCTGCCAGGAAGTTTCATATCAGCGCACACTCCGATGCAGAGTGAAAATCTCATTCTGGACATAATGTAGAATAACTGAAAACGGAAACAAATATTATGCTGAATTTGCTGTCTCTTCTCACCAAAGAGTCACACTTTCAACAACTTTTTCGCGTTAACGTACATTTGTTGCTTCTGGTTGCCTAACAACTGTCGATCACGATTTTCTTTCATCGAGCTGGGAAGACATGCATACTGCTACGGTGGAACATCGTCTCATGTTTCGCCTACATTTTCCGTTCTTTCGCCGGCTGGTGTGTGCAATCCTTGAAACCGAAGGCTTCTGTGTGCTGAGTCGAGCCCCTCAGCTGCTGACCGCGCTGACGTCTTGCACACTGCGCCTTGCGAAGCGAGCTTCGCAGTGGCTGTGGCCTGTAGCGCGGGGGTCTGTGCTACAGGGATTTCGACGTGTAGTTTTTATTTGGATTCGAGATGCCTGCTTTCAGACATCGCATGCATAATTGCTTAGCTGTTACGGAAATATACAGGGTGATTCAAAAAGAAAGAACAGATTTCAGTTGCTCATTACAGAGAAACTTTGAAAGATAGAGACACAATACGCATGTCACTGTATACAGGAAGGTTCAAAGTTTTATACTCGCACAGACACTATACCATACACTCAACGTGTGTACAATGCGTTGCTCGAGAAAAATCGAAACGGCAGTCCATTTCATTCCATCCCACACAGGAATCAACAGGTTCCTATTTACTGAATCCACAGCTTCAACAAATCGATTTCTCAGCTGCTGAAGGGTCAATGCCACATGTGGGACAAACGCTCTGTCTTTTATGTACCCCACAAAAAAGATCGCTAGGTGTGGCGTCTGATGACCTGGTAGGCCAAAATCAATGAACAAGACCTTGTTGTCAACATCTCCCATTCTAACGTTGCAGGATGGTGGTGTTAAGATAATGCCGCACATCAAAGTGAAGGCGAGGTGGAGTCCCGCCATGCAGAAAAATGAAATCATTGGATTCTTCGTGAAACTGAGGAAAAAGCCAATTTTGCTGCATGTCCAGGGCTCCGTCTGAATTCATCTCGGATACGCACGTCTTTTGCATCAGACGTGCGTGGCCCACCAGTACTCTACCCTTTGCTCCTCCCCATGTGTGTGGCTCCAAGTTAAATTCGAAAGTAACGACCTGAAATTACTTAGATGGTGAACGTGAAAATTATTTTGCCCCCACAAATCGAAAGTCCTCCATGTAGGCAAGCCATCGTTGGTGTCCATTGGCCAGAGAAGATTAACCTTATTACAAAAATTGACAGATTTCGTTCAGCCGCGCGGGATTAGCCGAGCGGTCTCAGGCGCTGCAGTCATGGACTGTGCGGCTGATCCCGGCGGACGTTCGAGTCCTCCTTCGGGCATGGGTGTGTGTTTGTGCTTAGGATAATTTAGGTTAAGTAGTGTGCAAGCTTAGGGACGGATGACCTTAGAAGTTAAGTCCCATAATACACTCCTGGAAATTGAAATAAGAACACCGTGAATTCATTGTCCCAGGAAGGGGAAACTTTATTGACACATTCCTGGGGTCAGATACTTCACATGATCACACTGACAGAACCACAGGCACATAGACACAGGCAACAGAGCTTGCACAATGTCGGCACTAGTACAGTGTATATCCACCTGTCGCAGCAATGCAGGCTGCTATTCTCCCATGGAGACGATCGTAGAGATGCTGGATGTAGTCCTGTGGAACGGCTTGCCATGCCATTTCCACCTGGCGCCTCAGTTGTACCAGCGTTCGTGCTGGACGTGCAGACCGCGTGAGACGACGCTTCATCCAGTCCCAAACATGCTCAATGGGGGACAGATCCGGAGATTTTGCTGGCCAGGGTAGTTGACTTACACCTTCTAGAGCACGTTGGGTGGCACGGGATACATGCGGTCGTGCGTTGTCCTGTTGGAACAGCAAGTTCCCTTGCCGGTCTAGGAATGGTAGAACGATGGGTTCGATGACGGTTTGGATGTACCGTGCACTATTCAGTGTCCCCTCGACGATCACCAGAGGTGTACGGCCAGTGTAGGAGATCGCTCCCCACACCATGATGCCGGGTTTTGGCCCTGTGTGCCTCGGTCGTATGCAGTCCTGATTGTGGCGCTCACCTGCAAGGCGCCAAACACGCATACGACCATCATTGGCACCAAGGCAGAAGCGACTCTCATCGCTGAAGACGACACGTCTCCATTCAACCCTCCATTCACGCCTGTCGCGACACCACTGGAGGCGGGCTGCACGATGTTGGGGCGTGAGCGGAAGACGGCCAACGGTGTGCGGGACCGTAGCCCAGCTTCATGGAGACGGTTGCGAATGGTCCTCGCCGATACCCCAGGAGCAACAGTGACCCTAATTTGCTGGGAAGTGGAGGTGCGGTACCCTACGGCACTGCGTAGGATCCTACGGTCTTGGCGTGCATCCGTGCGTCGCTGCGGTCCGGTCCCAGGTCGACGGGCACGTGCACCTTCCGCCGACCACTGGCGACAACATCGATGTACTGTGGAGACCTCACGCCCCAGGTGTTGAGCAATTCGGCGGTACGTCCACCCGGCCTCCCGCATGCCCACTATACGCCCTCGCTCAAAGTCCGTCAACTGCACTTACGGTTCACGTCCACGCTGTCGCGGCATGCTACCAGCGTTAAAGACTGCGATGGAGCTCTGTATGCCACGGCAAACTGGCTGACACTGACGGCGGCGGTGCACAAATGCTGCGCAGCTAGCGCCATTCGACGGCCAACACCGCGGTTCCTGGTGTGTCCGCTGTGCCGTGCATGTGATCATTGCTTGTACAGCCGTCTTGCAGTGTCCGGAGCAAGTATGGTGGGTCTGACACACCGGTGTCAATGTGTTCTTTTTTCCATTTCCAGGAGTGTATTTCGCACACGTTTGAACACATTTTTTAGATGTCGTTCAACAACTTTTTTAATTAATTGGCAGTGAGATCCGTGATTACTACCAATGAACTCGGAAATTAATTTTATTCGGATTCCTTTCTTAGTGATGGGGACTAGACTAGACTGGACAGCCGTTGTGGCGACGCCACCTGTGTTGTATGGATTCAAACAGTCTCCGCGTTACAGGAGGTGCAGTTCGGGTCGTAGGTGATTGCATGGCCCACTCATTCAGGTTACTGTGAACGTGAACCGCAATGTTTATTTCAACATTTCCGCTGACTCAGTGTTTCCCTTTCTTCTACACCTTAATGACGGTATGCTGTGGTTTCTTCCGTCTTCCAAGATGACAACAGCCCTGTAGGCAGGACCGCACGCATACGCTCCTGGTCTGACGAACACTCGGCTAACCTACTGCATCTCACTGGCTCGCTAAATGACCCTGTCTTAACCCCACAGAAGATGGCTGGGAATACGTATACGAAACAGTAGGTGAGATATTGCAGTCAACAACTCTGTAATTTGGTAACTCTACAAGATCCAATCACTAATGAGTGGCTTCATACGTATAAAGCGAACCTGAAGAAACTTGAATTTTAAGTGATATTCACGATAATCTCGTTTAAGCGTAAACTACAACATACGTATGTAAACAAACCGTGCACAATACACAAGTCATATTTCACATTCGCAATTTCTTCTGTCACATTTGATCCGCAAAACACTGCGCCATTATTTCAACCATTAATTTTGAACGCTGCAACAACATATGTCAATTGATTACACAGGCAATAACAAGCATGCAAATGGTAGGCATTGGTGCAAATTTAAACTCTGCAAATTTTGGCCAGAGAAAGTTCTTTTATTATGAAGTGAACATTGCGGTAAGAATCCAAAAGAATGCTGCCAGTTCTTCGATTCGCGCGTCGGTGCGCTGCTGAGAGAGACGACTTTTTTTTTTAATAAATGTGTGTAAATATACTTTCTGTCGCTAATGACATCCTACTACAGTATTATTTTAGGGGTGGTCAGCAACGTAGCTTCCTCCAGAAATGAGTCAACAGCAATAAACGGCGATGTTTATCTTTTATAACGTACATAAACTTTTAGTTAAAAAAATATTTATACTGAAAAACTGGGCATTTAGGAATTAAACAGTCTAAGGCGCTGCGGTCATAGACTGTGCGGCTGGTCCCGGTGGAGGTTCGAGTTCTCCCTCGGGCATGGGTTTGTGTGTTTGTCCTTAGGATAAGCTTAGGGACTGATGACCTTAGCAGTTAAGTCCCATAAGATTTGACAAACATTTTTTTTAGGAATTAAAAATACAGCTCAACAAGCTAAACAAGAATTCCTGTCGGATGAGTTCCTTTGTTAAAGACACTAGACATGTTATTGATCAAAAACTTACATAGTTGTCGCATTGAGACAAGTATCAACTCGTGTAACACAACTGAAAGGAAACTGCAGACCTGACTGGTGCGGTAGCTCCGCTTTCCCTTCTCACAAGTCGATGGCTGCACACCTTGTCGTGACGGCTGTTTATCACAGCGCATTCCACTGCACCTCGCTGTGCTGCTCACCCCCGTGCTGTCCATTAACCGCACGTGTTCCTTATCTGCGGCGCCCGCAGGGTTGTCCGTCGGGCGGCCTCCTTAAAACGTCTTTCGGTGTAGATTGATGGCCACAGAACGACCCCTCTGTGTTAATCTTGGCCTGGAACTGTACTGAGCAAAGTAGCTGCGGCGTTAGTATTTGCCGACGCCGTCGGAATGTCGATGGAAATTGCAAAAGAAGGAAGGAATTTAGGGTTTAATATCCCACTGTAAACGTTAGACTTCATCGTGAAGTATCACCCACACGTTCATAGACCTCAGCGGTTGTGTAGTCTAGTCCCTCAAAAAGGAAGAATACTTAATTAATTAATACACAAAGGGATTACAGGCCTTAGCCTCCAGTGGCCATTGTTAATATCAAGGGGCAAGTTGAAAATCTGTGCTGGACCGGGATTCAAACCCGGGTCCCCTGCTTATTAGGCAGATTCTCTGAACACTCGCCATGCGGTCACAGTGGTCACCACAACCACACAGACCACTCTAGCACGCCTCCCGTTATAATAAAATTCTCAGCTTATACCACACACTACTGGTGTTGTGCCCTTGCTCATTAGCCTCATTACTCGAGGCATCTCGCCGATTACGATTCCGGCAGTCACACATCTAACGCCACCACATGGTGTCCAACGCGAGCGCCAGGAAGTCTTCCCTGTCCCTCCGGCCCAAAAGCCGCAGGAACAGTCAGCGCTATCCCCTCAGTAAGATTGAATACAGGAAGTTTTTCTCTGCGTAGACATTTACACGTATATGAGGTGCATTCAAGTTCTAAGGCCTTCGATTTTTTTTCTCCGGACTGGAAAGAGACAGAAACATGCGCATTGTTTTAAAATGAGGCCGCGTTCATTGTCAATACGTCCCAGAGATGGCAGCACCGTACGGCAGATGGAATTTTACCGCCAGCGGCGAGAATGAGAACTGTTTTAAGTACTTAAAATGGCGACGTTTTCCTTACTTGAACAGGGTGCAATCATTCGTTTTCTGAATTTGCGTGGTGTGAAACCAATTGAAATTCATCGACAGTTGAAGGAGACATGTGGTGATGGAGTTATGGATGTGTCGAAAGTGCGTTCATGTGTGCGACAGTTTAATGAAGGCAGAACATCATGTGACAACAAACCGAAACAACCTCAGGCTCGCACAAGCCGGTCTGACGACATGATCGAGAAAGTGGAGAGAATTGTTTTGGGGGATCGCCGAATGACTGTTGAACAGATCGCCTCCAGAGTTGGCATTTCTGTGGGTTCTGTGCACACAATCCTGCATGCCGACCTAAAAATGCGAAAAGTGTCATCCAGGTGGGTGCCACGAATGCTGACGGACGACCACATGGCTGCCCGTGTGGCATGTTGCCAAGCAATGTTGACGCGCGACGACAGCATGAATGGGACTTTCTTTTCGTCGGTTGTGACAATGGATGAGATGTGGATGCCATTTTTCAATGCAGAAACAAAGCGTCAGTCAGCTCAATGGGAACACACAGATTCACCGCCACCAAATAAATTTCGGGTAACCGCCAGTGCTCTGAAAAAATGATGGTGTCCATGTTCTGAGACAGCGAGGACGTAATCCTTACCCATTGCGTTCCAAAGGGCACTACAGTAACAGGTACATCCTACGAAAATGTTTTGAAGAACAAATTCCTTCCTGCACTGCAACAAAAACGTCCGGGAAGGGCTGCGCGTGTGCTGTTTCACCGAGACAACGCACCCGCACATCGAGCTAACGTTACACAACAGTTTCTTCGTGATAACAACTTTGAAGTGATTCCTCATGTTCCCTACTCACCTGACCTGGCTCCTAGTGACTTGTGGCTTTTTCCAACAATGAAAGACACTCTCCGTGGCCGCACATTCACCAGCCGTGCTGCTATTGCCTCACCGATTTTCCAGTGGTCAAAACAGACTCCTAAATAAGCCTTCGCCGCTGCTATGGAATCATGGCGTCAGCGTTGTGAAAAATGTGTACATCTGCTGGGCGATTACGTCGAGAAGTAACGCCAGTTTCATCAATTTCGGGTGAGTAGTTAATTAGAAAAAAAATCGGAGGCCTTAGAACTTGAATGCACCTCGTATGCTCCGAAAAAATAAAATCATGGAGAGTTTCCCTTCAGGTTTCTGACGGAGCACTGTCGGTTGAAGATTTTTAACCCAGCCATTTGGATGCAGAACCGTGTTCATCGTTAGTGCAGAAGTCGCTACTGCTTTTAATTAACATTACTTTGGAATCTGTAGTGTGTTAAGTCACATCAATAGGATTTAGGTCATGCCAAAAGAATATGCATGTGTCTTCATGCCTGCCATACTTACGTAAGAACATGGCTTGTGCTGCAAGCTGTCTGCACCATGCATCGACCAATGCTGCATGGGGTAAGAATGCCGAGTTACTCCCCTTTGTATCTGTATCTCGTATTCTCGTTGCCAATCATTGTACCCCATTTGCATGACTTCTAACAGTTTCTCTCATTCCACTACTCATCATCCTCTAGGGGCTGGGCGCTCTTTTATTTCTCATTCAAATGGTTTTTATCGTCTTATTTGTTTTTTTTTTTCTTCTATGGAAGATCGGCTATCCAACGTGCAATGCAGAATTGTAAGTTACTGTGATTCCTTGCTAAAACAAGGCTACCACTTATTTCTGTATATAATCATTCCATTAATTAACTGCTTATCTGCTACTGGTTTGTGACCGTTACACTGTCTCATTTTATGTCGTTCATTCTGGGCGAAACACCTGCCTTAGGATCATCATCCGATGCTGCCACAGTCAGAGGTCAGAAGATCTGCAAGTAAAATTGTTTTTATATGCGAATGGGGAAATAGTACCTGGTAGGACACTCAACAATTTGCATGACCACCAATATCATCAAATTTGAACCCGTTTGATTTCTGACTGTTGGGTTATCTGAAGGACGGGGTTCATTAACAGGACACTAGCACATTGGAAGTTGGAGATGGGCATAGCTAGGGGGGCACCCGAGATGTTTCGGGTAGCAGCAGAGCAATCTCTAGCGCGATTCCAGGCTGTCGTGGATATAGATGGTCACCATATTGAGCAACGTTTGCAACCCGGAACGAAACAGGGTAAGCAGTTAACAATGTTACCCTCACATGTGAAAATAAAAATGTATTTCTTTAAATGGTTTGTTCGTCATTTCTGTTCCGCATGCCTTACAAATATTTCCACAAAATTTCATTGTCCTACGATCACTTGTTTTTCAAGAGGGCCGTCTGAAGTAGCGGAGGATTAACTGTAACCGCCCTGTTTTACATGTTGTTGTTGTTGTTGTGGTCTTCGGTCCTGAGCTCTCCATGATAATTTATCCTGTGCAAGCTCATTCATCTCCCAGTACCTACTGAAACCTACATCCTTCTGAATCTGCTTAGTGTATTCATCTCTTGGTCTCCCTCTACGATTTTTACCCTCCAAGCTGCCCTCCAATGCTAAATTTGTGATCCCTTCATGCCTCAGGACATGTCCTACCAGCCGATCCCTTCTTCTAGTCAAGTTGTGCCACAAACTTCTCCATTCCCCAATCCCATTCAGTACCTCCTCATTAGTTACGTGATCTACCCACCTAATCTTCAACATTCTTCTGTAGCACCACATTTCAAAAGCTTCTATTCTCTTCTTGCCCAAACTATTTATTGTCCATGTTTCACTTCCATACATGGCTACACTCCATACAAATACTTTCAGAAACGACTTCCTGACACTTAAATCTATACTCGATGTTAACAAATTTCTCTTCTTCAGAAACGCTTTCCTTGCCATTGCCAGTCTACATTGTATATCCTCTGTACTTCGACCATATCCTCTCTACTTCGACCAAATAGCAAAACTCCTTTACTACTTTAAGTGTCTCATTTCCTAATCTAATTCCCTCAGCATCACTCGACTTAATTCGACTACATTCCATTATCCTGTCTCACTCCCTTCCCAACCACTGCTTCCCTTTCTACCCCTCGACTCTTATAACTGCCATCTGGTTTCTGTACAAATTGTAAATAGCCTTTCGCTCCCTGTATTTTACCCCTGCCACGTTTAGAATTTGAAAGAGAGTATTCCAGTCAACGTTGTCCAAAGCTTTCTCTAAGTCTAGAAATGCTAGAAACGTAGGTTTGCCTTACCTTAATCTCTCTTCTAAGATAAGTTGTAAGGTCAGTAATGCCTCATGTGTTCCAACATTTCTACGGAATCCAAACTGATCTTCCCCAAGGTCGGCTTCTATCAGTTTTTCCATTCGTCTGTAAATAATTCGTGTTAATATTTTGCAGCTATGACTTATTAAACTGATAGTTCGGTAGTTTTCACATCTGTCAACACTTGCTTTCTTTGGGATTGGAATTATTATATTCTTCTTGAAGTCTGAGGGTATTTCGCCTGTCTCATACATCTTCCTCACTAGATGGAGTTTTGTCAGGACTGTCTCTCCCAAGGCCGTCAGTAGTTCTAATGGAATGTTGTCTACTCCCGGGGCCTTGTTTCGACTCTGGTCTTTCAATGCTCTGTCAAACTCTTCACGCAGTATCGTATCTCCCACTTCATCTTCATCTACATCCTCTTCCATTTCCATAATATTGTCCTCAAGTACATCGCCCTTGTATAGACCCTCTATATACTCCTTCCACCTTTCTGCTTTTCCTTCTTTGCTTAGAACTGGGTTTCCATCTGAGCTCTTGATATTCATACAAGTGGTTCTCTTATCTCCAAAGGTCTCTTTAATTTTGCTGTAGGCAGTATCTATCTTACCCCTAGTGAGATAAGCCTCTACATCCTTACATCTGTCCTCTAGCCATCCCTGCTTAGCCATTTTGCACTTCCTGTTGATCTCATTTTTGAGACGTTTGTATTCCTTTTTGCCTGCTTCATTTACTGCATTTTTATATTTTCTCCTTTCATCAATTAAATTCAATATTTCTTCTGTTACCCAAGGATTTCTACTAGGCCTCGTCTTTTTACCTACTTGATCCTCTGCTGCCTTCACTATTTAATTCCTCAAAGCTACCCATTCTTCTTCTACTGTATTTCTTTCCCCCATTCCTGTCAATTGTTCCCTTATGCTCTCCCTCTACCCACCTGGTAGAATTTTGCACAGAGCACAACTTAATCATAGCTAATACTTGGTTTAAGAATCATGAAAGAAGGTTGTATACATGGAAGAACCCTGGAGATACTAAAAGGTATCAGATACATTATATAATGGTAAGACAGAGATTTAGGAATCAGGTTTTAAATTGTAAGATATTTACAGGGGCAGATGTGGGATCTGACCACAATCTATTGGTTATGACCTGTAGATTAAAACTGAAGAAACTGCAAAAAGGAGGGAACTTAAGGAGGTGGGACCTGGATAAACTGACTAAACCAGAGGTTGTACAGAGTTTCAAAACGCAGTGAGCACACGAAAACGTTTGTGATCGTATCTTATATTCAACGACATACTGCCGACTTTTAACGGTCAGTATGTTGGGGCTGGCGGTCAGCTTATTGCACCCGAACTATAGCTAGTCTCTCGGAGGCTCGTCACACACTAACTTATGTACATTACCAGTTAATAAAGTGCGGTCCGAGGTGCTGCTCCACAATGTCAGTATTGGCTCTTGAGCAAGAACGTTTGACCAGCACTAGGTTAGAATATCCACAAAAGAACTTCTCGACCACGAAGAAATACAAGATTGTGGCTACCATCACCGGCACAGATTTATTTTCGGAAGGTTTTATAAATTAGTTGGAAAATAAAGGTCATTTGAAATCGTAACTCCTTTCCGTTTTTCATTTAACTTGAGTGCATTGTAAATGATCGACATTGAGATGTCTGTTCTGTTTGGCTTGGCGGACAGTCGGTCGTTAAACTGGCTCTCGGAATCCTCCCGTGTCTGGCTCACATCCCTGTGTCGGGAACCAGCTCTTCACGCCACGCCATCCGACCAGGTCACCTTGAACTTTGGGTGCGTCGTTACGCAAACACGAGGGGCAGCAGGTCACTGACCTCGTTGTGGACCAACACGCGAAACGTAAACGTCACGGAGACACACAAAATTAATTCAGCTTGCTGGGTATTCAGTAGTGGCAGCCACGCAGAATCTGGATCACTCTCAGTGTCCACAAGTTCCAGAAAACAACAATCATGAGAGCTGATTAATAGCGTGTTGCAGCGACACCTCCAGCAGTGTGAGTGACATCCCCTTTGTTACAGTTGCACGTGGGAAGGCTGCTGCGTGCACTTGTTCTGAGATGGAAGGTCTCATCTCTCACGCTCCGGGCATCTGCGATTTAGTCGCGATCGTATATGCTGATTTCGCCCCTCTTGCCATTACTCTGCTGTCATGCTGCTGATCTCTGAGAATATTCCAATCACTCGGCCGCCGAACTTGTCCATTCGCCCTTGAGACAGGAATACTGCCCTTCTCTCTCGCTCTCTCCCTCTCTCCAACATAGCACTCGCACCTCTCATTCAATTTATCTTCCAGCGTTACCTCATGGTCACGGGGCCGCCAATGAACCAACGAGAGGAAAGTCGCATGTTTTCGAATTTTAACTGTCTGTATTTCGCATTTTCTGAGTCTGAGACTGGGATCCACCGCAGCTCATGCTAAAACAACTACGAGAAATCACACAAAGATACTCAGGCTGTGCTAGGCCAACGGTCGTTAATTCATCGCTCGGATTGGATCCAGCCCTTCCACAGCTTCCCGTTTTATAAACTAGCGCGCCTCGTTGACTATTGGCTAAGACAGTCCCAGTAAGAACGTGGCGAAACTACTAATGGGTTAGATAAGTCAACAAATATGTGAGGACAGCAACCACAAACAGTGACTAATATCAGCCCAAGAATAGGTCTCAAACGTCCAGAGAAATTAACAAACCAAAATGAGCTCAACCTTTTTTGCAAGTGTTAAAATAAAGAAAATATATTAACGTATACATACACCAGAAAAAGGAAGTCATCAAAGATTCAAATATCAAAGATCTTTAGGATAAAAAACAGGAAACTGCGTAAAGTCTATAACATGTTCGACAGGAACTGGATGCAGCACTCGTAAGTTCCATCGCTACCCATACTGCCATCTGTCACAATGTATGACACGCAAAAAGAAGAGAGAGAGAGAGTTGTTAAAAACTTATACTACTGTATAATATGCATGTTCGCATGTTTATAGTTACGTAATCCACGTGTTTAAAGCAGATCTACTTGTATAGGCAATTAGTTTTTTGCATTATTTACGCCTGCTGTACATTCGCACTCCACAAGCTACTGCATGATGTGTGGTGAAGGGCATGTGAGTACCAGCACACTCTCTCTCTCCATCCAGTTTCGTTACGATTGGCGTGTCGTGGAACGATTGCCTGTTCTTCCCTGTCAGTGTGCCAACGTGTCTATTCTTACCATCCGTTCATTACGTGACATGTATTCAAGATCTATCCGCTTCCACAGCTCACAAGTCAGCGTTTCTGACCGCTATGCGGCCGACCAGGGTTTGATTCCAGGAACTACCATGAATTTTTTTCTTTGTGGGAGGTCTGGTACGGGCTAAACTTAGCCTCGTGAGACCAATTTAGGAGCTGCTTGAGTGAGCAGTAGTGGCTTCGACGTCAAGAAACCGACAACGGCCAGGAGGGCGGTGTGCTGTGCCCGTGTCCCTCCATACCACACATAGTGACGCCACTGGTGGAAGATGGCACGCCGGTCGGTCGGTTTCGATTGGCCCATGAGGATCAGAACACGGAACTTTGTTTGCTTTTTGATATAATTAATGGAGATCAATAGTCTCATTTTCTTGGAATTTTTAGCACAGTTATCTGCTTGATGCCCCTGTCTTAGCGTCTCCCACTTCACTTCGTCGAGTGTAAATGTGCCACTGTTGCTCTATCAAAACAGACCACAGTGGCGAATAGCACGACTGTCTTGTGTTTATTCTGGTGACAAAGAACCATAGCGTGACAATACTCTTGAATGAGCCGGGTCAGAAAAAAAGTGAATCTGAAGATGAGAATTTCACGTTTCACCGACGACGAGGCAATCAAAGGTGGAGCACAAGCTCGAATAGGTCACGAATAGGGAAGTACATCAACCCTGCCATTTCCAGAAAGCCGTTCTGACATTCGCCCTAACCATTTTAGAGAAACCACAAAAAACCTATTCTGCGTTACCGCGCCGGGATTTGAAGCAAGCTGCTTCTGGGTGGAATTGAGTAGTTTAAACCGCTGCGACACCTCGCTCAGTGCCGTACGGCAGTTGACCCGATGGTTCCTACCCTGCATTTGCTTTCATCTCGGCTAATTTCAGGTCATTTCGAACGATAACGCTTCAGTATCTTACTATTTTGGCTGACTCTAGCGGCTTTGGGAAAAAAAGGATGTTGTTCCTCTTGAACTTCTCATCTGCTGCTTATTTCTAATACGTGATTCAACTACAGCTTTTATGCTCCTTCAGATAGAAGGTTATCAGCTGTCTATGTACTGGGAAAGTCAAAACCTATTTAATAAGAACGTTAGCGTTAAGTCATTTGTGCATGCCTGGTTCCAAATATTCTGATACATTATTCGTTTGGTTCATGAGATATTCTTTTACCATGTGTTTCTCTTCCTGGAAATTTTCAATTTTCTGCGCGCCGGTAACCTGTTACAAACATGCGTAACAATATAAAACTCCATACTGAATCGTAGGTAAGGACGCATATTCTGTAAATAAATTATGTTTATTTGTGGTAGTGTTGTGAGAAGCATGGCTTATCCTATATCAAAACGTAAGTTTAAGAATTTCAGTATTCTGAAGAGTCTTCTTAACTTTACATAATATTTTTACTGCAACCTTGTGTAGAATCAGTATTTTTCTGGCCTTAGCTAAATTTCCTCAGAACATTATATCAAAGTTTTGTGTTAGCAGAAGAGCCAACACCGTGTTACGAGAGGAGGCCGAAATGCACGCGTTTTAGCTCACGCAGGCTGGCATGAGGAGGGAAGAACTATACTGACGTGAGGTCTGGAACTTGACAAGGAATGAGAATTCAGAAAGCGGACTTAATTAGTTTATTACTTAACTTTAATCCATTAATGATGAACGTCGCTCTTGACGGTACATGATTCACAATATTATCTGTTCAGAATACATTCTTGAAGTAATTATAGAAACTGAATATGGCGCCTTGCTAGGTCGTAGCAAATGACGTAGCTGAAGGCTATGCTAAACTGTCATCTCTGCAAATGAGAGCGCATGTAGACAGTGAACCATCGCTAGCAAAGTCGGCTGTACAACTGTGGCGAGTGCTAGGGAGTCTACCTAGACTAGACCTGCCGTATGGCGGCGCTCGGTCTGCAATCACTGATAGTGGAGACACGCGGGTCCGACGTATACTAACGGACCGCGGCCGATTTAAAGGCTACCACCTAGCAAGTGTGGTGTCTGGCGGTGACACCACACAAAGGATAATATTAACAGTTTACTTACTTTCTGTCAATACTCTCCTCTGACTTAATCTTCTGGGGAAATTTAGTTAATGCCAAAAAATACTTATTCTACAAAAGGCTGCAATAAGAATATTACGTAATGTTAATAGCAGAACATCTTGTAGTAGGGTATTCAGGATATCGAAATTCTTAAGTTACTTTCCAGCACATGTACGGCCTAACGGAATTTATAGTTAATAACAAGAGTGGCTTTGGGATGAACTACGCTATAGTTCTGCTAGCAATGACAACTGCCGGTCGACTCAAAGAGGTAGATTGCCAACTGCAAAGTAGCAGTGGTGAGTTTTCTAGTTAACTCATTCATGTGCCGGTGCCACCACAGTTTATATTCATCTGGATGCCTTGAAACATACCAACAGTCCGAGTTTATGGGGAGATGCTAAGCTATGGAAGTGAACCATTTGTGCCTATTGACCTCCACTTCTGGCACGAAGTAGCTTCCGGCATGCCCACGAGCTGTACAGTGGCTGGCAGAGTTTACTCACAGAGTAAGGTACAGAAGTAGAGGGCCGCAACATACCGAGTGCTTTACAGACAGCGCTACAGCGGCAGTCAACGCCAGCTGGCTGATGCGACGCTTCCGCTTGCAATGATTGGAGCCCTGTGCCCCCTCCCCCCCTCCCCCCCACCGCACCACTCCTGCCGCCTGCCTAGCGGCCTTCGCCTAGCCCTGTCGCTTGAAAACAGCCATTCGTCAATAGCGTACGACGTTGATTCATACGAGAAAGATGATTTTACTATAGCTGAAATACAAAATCTCCCACGTAAACACTATACGCCTAAGATTCGATCGCCTAGTGGATACGCTGAGTGAAATAGAAAATAAGCCTCAAGAGTAATCACGCTTTCAATATCGTTAGACGAATATCATCAATCTGTTTCTAAGGCTTTTTTAGGCTGTTAAAACTGGTGATAATCCGAGGTGTAATAATTTACCAAACAGTCCGAGATTATGGGGAGATGCTAAGTTATCGAAGTGTAGGAATGAACCAAGAAATACCAACAGCAGTAAACTCTGTGTGTTCCACCAAAACATCAGTGGTCTCAGGAACAAACTGGAGCTTCTAAATCACGACATTAATGACGCTGAATCTGTAAACCATGCACAAGTAATATATTCTACAGAACACCATGTGATAAGTGGAACTGAAATGCCTCAAACTGATGGATACTGATAAGCACCTAGCTACTGTAGAACTCTCGTGGTCGTGCGGTAGCGTTCTCGCTTCCCGCGCCCGGGTTCCCTGGTTCGATTCCCGGCAGGGTCAGGGATTTTCTCTGCCTCGTGATTGCTGGGTGTTGTGTGTTGTCCTTAGGTTAATTAGGTTTAAGTAGTTGTAAGTTCTAGGGGACTGATGACCATAGATGTCAAGTCCCATAGTGCTCAGAGCCATTTGATCCATTTGAAGAACTATAAAGGAGAAAGGAGGGACAGCAGCCTATGTTAAAATTAATGTACAATATAAATCCCTAGACATAAGTACTTACAGTGTAGATTCTCACTTTGAAGCCTGTGGAACGGAAATTACTACAAATAAGCCAGTTATAATTTTGGCAGTTTACAGGGCCCCTGCAGGGAAAATCTGTATCTTTCTAAACCGTATGGAACAACTTTTGAATCAAATATATTCAAAACACAAGGATTCAGTTATCATGGGTGATTTTAATTTTAACTTCTTAACTACATCTACATCTACATGGATACTCTGCAAATCACATTTATGTGCTTGACCGCTGTAGACTCCACTATATTCCAGACCATAAACCCCGGCTGCAGGGACGGGGACTTACACATATCCCTCCTACTTTCTATATTTTTCTCTCTTACTTCTTTAGTTGGATGTGTTCAATAATTTTTCTGCATATTTTATATCTTTTAGGTTAAGTAGTAACACACTGTCTGCCCAAAAACTTGCGGGACTGACTTTGTTTCTGGCATATAAGCGACCTAAATGTAGTAACTACGGCGTTAGCTTGAACTGACAACATGTCAACTGTAAACAACAGATATGCATTCGACTTATCAGCAGTGAACAGACAAAATTAAGAAGTGGACGCCTGGCCGTAGTGCATTAACGTCACTGTGTCACAAACACCAACGGAGCAACATATCTGAATCAAGTGTTTAAGGGATTATGCAGAAGAAGAGAAAAGATGGGAGGGAATGAAGTAGATAGGATGTCAGGCAAGACAAGGCGAAGTGGTTTCCGGAAAATTGTGAAGAAACAGAGAGAGAAAATGGTCGTCGGAAGGACTGATTCAACAAACAGAAAAATCAAAACAACCTTCGGTGAAATTAAAAAGCAACGGCGTCAACATTAACAGTGCAATGGGAATTCCACTGTTACACTGAGAGGAGGGAGCGGGAATAGTGCATTGAAGGCCTCTGAGAGGGGCAGAAACTGTCTGATGAGGTGTAGAAGAAGAAATGGGAGCCGATATGGAAACTATAGAAGATCCAAGAGTTTAACAGCGATTTGGAAGACTTGCGATCAAAGGACGTGGGTGGTATAAAGAACATTCTTTAGAAATTTTTAATTTCATTCGTGGAAGTGGCAACCAAAACTTGATATTGGCAGAAAGACTTAAATAATCAAGAACGGTGATTGGAGTTGTTGAACCAGAGAAAGCGTTTGACAAATTAAAATGGTGAGGATTTTAGAAATTCTCGGAAAGTAGGCGTAAGCTGTAGGAAGCTGCAGGAATAAAGAAGGAAACATAATAATGGAAGATCAAGAACGAAGTGTTCCAATTATTAAAGGTTTAAGACATGGACGTAATCTTTCGTCTCCACTGTTTAACGTATACATCGAAGAAGAAAGGTTCAGGAATGGAATCAAAATTCAGGGTGAAAGGATGTCAGTGATAACATTCATTGGTGATATTGCTGTCCTCAGTAAAATTGAGGAACGATTGAAGGACCTATTGAGTGGAAAAGGACAATTTAATACGCACACATTAAGCACTGAGAGGAAACTGAAGAATGGCTAAAGTAACAAACGATAGCAGAAATGAGATTAGCGATAAACTTAACATCAGAACTAGGCACCACGAAGTAGAAGTGAAGGAATTCTGCTACCTTGAAAGAAAATAGCACATTACGAACGAAGAAGGTAAGACATAGCACACAGCAATCAGACTAGAAAGGGCCATGAGGACATTCCTGGCCAAAAGACGTATCAAACATCGCCTCTAAATTGACAAAGATGTTTTCAGAAGGCACGTTTGGAGCACAGTGTTGAGTAGAAGCGAAAAGCGGACTATGCGAAAACCGAAAGAGAAGAGAATCGGAGAGTTTGATATGTGGTGCGACAGAAGGACGTTGAAAATTAGGTGTACTGATAAGATTAGAAATGAAGAGGTTCTCCGCAGAATCAACAAAGAAAGGAATATGGGGAAAACCCTGACCAGAAAAAGAGACAGGATGACGGCCCCTGTGTTAAGACATCAAGGAATAAGTTCTGTGGTACTTAAGAGATATGCTCAGCGAAAAAAACTGTAGGAGAAGACACAGACCCAAATACATCCAACAAATATTTGAGGACATTGGGTGCAAGTGCTACTTTGACATGAAGAAGTTAACACATCAGAGAAAGTCGTGACGAGCGGTATCCAGCAATTCAGAATACTCATGACAGAGAGAGAGAGAGAGAGAGAGAGAGAGAGAGAGAGAGAGAGATAGACGGGAAAATGGTACTGCCGCGTTTGGTACAGTGGCTTGTTAGGTACAGTTGTAGATGAACCTTTCTCTTATTACTGCCATTAGCTTCTTCGATGTGTAGATTGAACAGTAATGACGAAAGACTATATCCTTGACTTATATATTTTCTAATCGAACTCTTAGTTCTTGGTCTTCCATTAGCTTTATCTTGGTTTTTGTACAATTTGTGTACTATTCGTCTTATCCTAAAGCTTGCCCCTGTTTTCCTGAAAATTTTGAGCATCTTCAGAATTTCAAATGTTGAACGCCTTTTTTTTACGACAAGTATTTTGACCGTTTTTTAATCTTCTTAAGTCTTGCTCGCCATTATCCAGTGCTAAATCGTAGCTGCTTCTCTGGCGCTTTTAGCTATTCGACTGTTCAAGGGATCTGAGTAATTTTTTCGCCCAATAATAGATCGTGTTGGGACAAGTGTTTTGCAGTGGTAGCGTCAAAGTAACTTTCATTCTTCGCTGTATTAAAGCCGCACAGGCTCATCTGAAAATTGAATCGTGTGGGTTTATTTACCGGAATTCCATATGTAGGAAAGGCACCTCCATAGATATAATGTATACAAATTTATGGAAAGAAGAACTTCGAAAATTAGGCCGAGGTGCTCGGTGCTTAAGACACTGCACTATTATTTACAAGGAAGGCTGCTCATACATCCGTGCGGCCACTTTAATGCTATAGCTAGATCGCTCGTCCATTTTTGTTCGACTGATGTAGTGTTCTGTATCTAATGACCCTTTGAAGGACAAAAAGTTAAATTCTAAAACTTCCTACCTATTTTCCCACCGTGACAGAAACTCCTATTATTTACACCCATTCTAGAATCGAGCTGGAGCTATCTGGATGTTAATAGCGCCAAGTGTAGTGATAATGGAAACCACAGCATTTTAATCGTGCGAAGCAGCTCTTGCAGGTGTTGGCGGCTTGTTTGTCAGTCGTTCCGAGTCTGCATTACGGAACGACTGCATTTGCATATCACCCGATACGATCCTCTGCCAAGCAAGGATTACGTCACGGATATTGAAGTCGCCTCGTCTTGCAGTTGCCGGTCGACTTTGTCGTGGGCCGTGTTTGGAAGTATGGAACTGAATTATACCGAAGGATAATGCTTTTGTACTGATACAAGTTGAAAATACTTTGCTTTAGATATTTGTTAACATGGACTGATTGTACTTTCTCACCTGACGTTATCTTCGGTCTACCATACCCTAAAATAACGCACGTAAATACAGATATATGTTGTATAAATGTTCTATGAGATGTTGTGGTGATTTAATTGTACTATAATAACACTGTTTGTCTTGACCACAGTATTTTATTGGCTTTACACGTTTCGGCGTTTCGCCATTGTACATCATGACAAGTTTTATTCGCTTGTCATTATATACTTACTATTTTGGATGTTATCACAAGTTTCTCATTGATCTCCATCGCATTGTAGATCCTTTGTAAATGGCGTATCGCCGAAACGCGTAAGGTCTAGCAAAGTCAACAGAACACTGTGGTGAAGACAAAGTGTTATTATAACACGTAAATGCACTAGCAAAGTCAACAGAACACTGTGGTCAAGACAAAGTGTTATTATAACACGTAAATGCACGGTTGAAGAAAAAGACAAAATAAATGTATCGAGCAGCACAAAGACATCATTGGGACCTAGTTAAAACGACATATGGCTTACGGAGAAAAAAATATCAGAAAATACTCGTTTTGTGTAACTACCCAAGAACTAAAATTAGTAATTCCGACTTTGTGAAGAATTGTTTGCGAGGCTGCTTTTATCCCTGCCCACGTTTTATTAATACTTAGTAAGATTCGAAGGTTTTGTTATGGAGGACAGAGAATTACTGTCTTACTTTCCAGTCATCTGTGTTTGTTGTTTTAATGTATTTGTAATCGATTTAGAAGCAAACTACGGCGTCATCTTCAGGCACTTTAGCAATGTCTTGTGTATGCTATACTGGCGAAAATATATCCTGTTAATGTGCCCCAGTATCCTCTAGCGTGGTAACTTTGATACTCACAGTTATCATATTAGATAATGCTGAGCTAGAGCAAAAGGATTATTTACTGTGCTGTATCACAGCACCATAGTGCTACAGTGCCTGAAGATGATGCCATAGTTTGCTTCAAAAACGACTGCAATTAAACTAAAACTAAATCAACACAGCTGAGAGGAAAGGCAGTAAGAGAATACCCATCGTTCTTGATACCAAAATGCTTCACAACTGACATCCATAGTTTCCAGCACCTCAGAAGCAATGAGAATAACTGTTAGTCAGTAGGTGTGTTTTTCTGTCACACGAGCGCATCAAAAACAAGATGTTTCCTGTTGGACAGAGAAGGAAACTCAGACTTTGTGACCGTCGTGTAATTGTCCATTGTCATACCAGCATTTGCTGAATGTAATGTACTGGTAAAAGGAAAAGAACATTAAGGTTTAACCTCTCGTATACAGTAGGGTATTAGAGACGGATCACAAGTACGAATCGGGGAAAGATAAGGAAATTGGCCGTGCTCTTTTCAAAGGATTCAGTCCAGCATTTAGGTGAAGTGTTTTAGAGAAATCACCCGAAAGTGAGTTCGGTGTCTTACTCCCGTGCCAATTCGTCCGGTCTGATGAACGATCACTCTGGTTACTACATTCTGGCGCAATTCCTAGCCGTTGTTATCGTCATATCGACATAGTAAAACACTTGTTCGTCCCGTGTACAGTTTTAGAACTTGCGTTGGAACGTGAGCCTTGAATCGTTAACGATTAAAGTCACAAAATGAACAATGACATTCGGGTTGACGTTCGGGCTTATTGTGAGTAGAGGCCTCTTATACTAAAAGAGACAGAAACTAGAAATCGTGTGATATTTTTTATGAAATTTAGTGCTTCCCCGCATCCTCCCTACCAGTATAGTGACAATCATACTGCATTTTTATCCACTTTTGTACCAAACTGTGTAAGTAGGCTGTTTAGGTTTTTTTTTCATTGGTAACCCCGCCGCCACGTAGCGCTCTGTAATCACTGGCTGTGCCGTGTGCAGTCTGTGGCTGGTTGGCATTGTTGTAATACTCGCCATTGTAGTGTCGGGCAGCGGCAGCTGGATGCTAACAGCGCGTAGCGTTGCGCAGTTGGAGGTGAGCCGCCAGCAGTGGTGGACGTGGGGAGAGAGATAGCGGAGTTTTGAAATTTGTAAGAATTGGTGTCATGAACTGATATATATATTATGACTATTAAGATAAATACATTGTTTGTTCTCTATTAAAATCTTTCATTTGCTAACTGTGCTTATCAGTAGTTAGTGCCTTCAGTAGTTTGAATCTTTTATTTAGCTGGCAGTAGTGGCGCTCGCTGTATTGCAGTAGCTTGAGTAACGAAGATTTTTGTGAGGTAAGTGATTTGTGAAACGTATAGGATAATGTTAGTCAGGGCCATTCTTTTGTAGAGCTTTTTAAAAGTCAGATTGCGTTGCGCTAAAAAATATTGTGTGTCAGTTTAAGCACAGTCTTGTACAATTTTTCTAAGGGGACGTTTCAACTGTAGTAAGTAAATAAAACTTCCGAGTGAAGTTTAGTTGTGAAATATTAGATATTAAACTGTGGTAAAGGGCTGTGCGGGGCCTACGAGAAATACGGGCCCTGCAACGAGCTTGTGAAGTCACACTAGCCGGCTTGTCAGCCACAATTCGCGAACGCTCGGTTCCGTGCAGGGTCCACAGGAAATCAATACGCAATTGAAATAGTATCCACTAGAGGTCTTAACTTTGTCGTGTGCTATCGGGAGTTGCGTACATTTAAACGCTCGGGCAAGAATTATTAAACTTCATCTGAAATACACTACTGGCCATTAACATTGCGACACCAAGAAGAAATGCAGATGATAAACTCGTATTCATTAGACAAATATATTATACTAGAACCGACATGTGATTACATTTTCACGCAATCTGGGTGCTTAGATCCTGAGAAATCAGTACCCAGATCAGCCACCTCTGGCCGTAATAACGGCCTTGATATACCTGGGCATTGAGTCAAACAGAGCTTGGATGGCGTGTACAGGTACAGCTGCCCACCCAGCTTCAACACGATACCACAGTTCATCAAGAGTAGTGACTGGCGTATTGTGACGAGCCAGGTGCTCGGCAACCATTGACGAGACGTTTTCAATTGGTGAGAGATCTGGAGAATGTGCTGGCCAGGGCAGCAGTCGAACATTTTCTGTAACCAGAAAGGCCCGTACAGGACCTGCAACATGTGGTCGTGCATTATCCTGCTGAAAGGTAGGGTTTCGCAGGGATCGAATGAACGGTAGAGCCACGGGTCGTAACACATCTGAAATGTAACGTCCACTGTTCAAAGTGCTGTCAATGCGTTCAAGAGGTGACCGAGACTTGTAAACAATGGTACCCCATACCATGACGCCGGGTGATACGCCAGTATGGCGATAACGAATACACGCTTCCAATGTGCGTTCACCGCGATGTCGCCAAACACGGATGCGACCGTCGTGATGCTGTAAACAGAACCTGGATTCATCCGAAAAAATGACGTTTTGCCATTCGTGCAGCCAGGTTCGTCGTTGAGTACACCATCGCAGGCGCTCCTGTCTGTGATGCAGCGTCAAGGGTAATCGCAGCCATGGTTCCGAGCTGATAGTCCATGCTGCTGCAAACGTCGTCGAAATGTTCGTGCAGATGGTTGTTGTCTTGCAAACGTCCCCATCTGTTGACTCAGGGATCGAGACGTGGCTGCACGATCCGTTACAGCCATTCGGATAAGATGCCTGTCATCTCGACTGCTAGTGATAGGAGGCCGTTGGGATCCAGCACGGCGTTCCGTATTACCCTCAAACCCACCGATTCCATTTTCTGCTAACAGTCATTGGATGTCGACCAACGCGAGCAGCAATGTCGCTATAGGATAAACCGCAATCGCGACAGGCTATAATGCGACCTTTATCAAAGTCGGAAACGTGATGGTACGCATTCCTCCTCCTTGCACGAGGCATCACAACAACGTTTCACCAGGCAACGCCGGTCAACTGCTGTTTGTGTATGAGAAATCGGTTGGAAACTTTCCTCATGTCAGCACGTTGTAGGTGTCGCCACCGGCGCCAACCTTGTGTGAATGCTCTGAAAAGCTAATCATTTGCATATCACAGCATCTTCTTCCTGTCGCGTCTGCGGCACGTCATCTTCGTGGTGTAGCAATTTTAATAGCCAGTAGTGTAGTTACTCGCTCCCTGCCGGAGACGGTTGCTGGCATTCGTAAGACCTGCAGTGCCACGAGCTGTGACGTACGCGCCACGCCCGGTTTTTCTCGTGGGCCTCGGAGCTCTAGATGTGGCGTTTCCTACTTACGTCACGACCGAAGAGCTGTTACCTGGCAATGATCTAATATGCCGAAAATTGGTTAGTGAGAAATAAGGGTAATTTTTGCGTTTTTCTACCTAAAATGATAAGGATGTATCCAAGGTTCTCGGGTGTCCAGCCGGATCCGATCGTCGAAGTTCCACGATATTTCGGCGAATAACCGTTCCGCGATAATCTGGTGGTGTTTATGGATTCCATCAGCACCACCTGATGATGGCGGAAGGGTTATTCGCCGAAATATCGTGGAACTTCGACGATCGGATCCGGCTGGACACCCGAGAACCTTGGATGCAGCACATTCGCCGGGAAAGCCTCAGATCACAGATGATGACGATGTTGGGTTTGTGGGGCGCTTAACTGCGCGGTCATCAACGCCCGTCCATCTAAAATGCATATACATCGGCGTGACTCTTTAGTTTTAATAGAAGTTTCCCACCTTTATCTACATTCCTCGTCACGTCATGCTAAGAGTAAGGGTCGTTGCTCGAGAAGTATTTCACCGTTAGGAAGAGCTGCCCGTCAGAAGTATTGCGCTCTGTCGAAGGACCTCGCTGGCAGTGTAACGGAACAGTTGCCGCCGTAGCAAGCGGTGCGAGACGGAAGCGGCGGTGCGGAGAGTTCTACCTAGTAATACCACGCACGGGGTGTTGTTTTAAGCGCTGTGCCAACGCTGGAGGTTTTATAATTTGTGCAGGCGGTGCCCCACAGCTCGTACACATTTCAAGGAAGTCGTATCTAAAATCCATTAAGAGCTGCTGATTCATTCTACCAGTTTCCATCAACCGACTACCATCGGGCATCGTAAGATTATTTAAATCACCATGTATGGCATCGTTCTTGTAGTGACTTTAAAAGTTGTATAAGAAACAGTCCTGCGGCACTGAAACTACCGCAGATTGCAAAACGCATTAATACTGTCACCGTGCCTTTTACTATTCAGTGTGTTGGTGGATTTTCACCTTCTCAGTGATTTTCGTATCTTGCCTATTTGTGTCCACGAAACTGAAGTAGAAATTGGTGAAGAAATTCGAACCGTATGGAAGGGGCCCGCTCATTTTTCAATATACATCCCAATCGGTTTGAGCATCCACGTGCAATATCTTCGAAATTTTATTTTACTTTTTACACAAAAATATACTGCCATAATCAGTCTCAGCGGAGTACGAAAAACCACAAACCTGTAGCCACGGATCGCGAATACTCGTCCCATTTACGCTTTGGTTTCTTCCTAACTCTTGAAACGCAATAGCTGGTTTCCTAAATAAAAAAGGGACCCTGCGACCAGGTTTTGAAGAGATGCGATAGTCGAGCAACTGCCGTTATCACTCTCAATGGTTCATCATCAGAATCGGTTTGGAGGGGGCATGGGATCCCGGCCGTCGTTGACGTTCCGGACTTGGAGCCGCTACCCCTCCATCAATTAGCTTCTCAATTGGCCTCCGAGGCTGATTAGACCCTGGTTCAGTCCTATCATCTAGGAAAAACCCCTAGCAGTACCGGGAATCAAACCAGGGTCCCCGGCATGAGAATCTATTGCGTTAAGCGCTCGGTTACGGAGGGAGACAGCTGGCCACAAACCATCGAATTTCTGTCACGAGCCAGAACCGCAGGTCAGTTCCGTGAATACTTTTGGCAGATCCAGCCTGATGTCAGGGCCTTCGTTTTCCACTAATGTGAAGGCCCATCGCCGGATCTAGGGTCTCAGACACACCCGGAGGTCGCGTTCCTCCCTGTCGGACGGCAACTCGACAGGTGATCGTGATTTATCCGCGGACCCAGGACAGCTTCATGATCTACAGGCCAGAGGCTCCAGGCGACGAATCACACTAATCCCGATTGTATCTCACCGAAAATACGTTGTACACTGCGAGTTCTTGATCGTTTGTAAAGTGCACTAATTCATAGTACCACTAAAATAATGGGTATAACGTAGTTATGGCTACACAGTAATGAACATAGTACATAGTGTTAGTTTAAACAATTCATCCTCCCTTTTTCTCGCTTCTTTCAGAGACCTGCGCCTGTCTCAGTTCTTTTCTAAAACTTTGATCCACAGTTGTAATGCCTACTAAAAATGTTTGAACCATCTCTTTGTACGCGCTATTTTTTACATTCTTGTTGATATAATGTTCTTGTGTCAGTTTCCACAAGGCATTTCGCAGTACACTTGAGGGTTTTTTTTTTTTTTACACAGGGTATATCAAAACGAATCATCCGATTTAAAAAATCATGACTATTATGTTATTTGAGATATGTGTGTGAACAATGTACTGTTGGAAAAAGCAAACTCTCGAGTTGTACAAGGTTCTCGCTAGGTAGCAGCAGTGTGCGCCCAGTTCAGTTCCAGTAAAATCGGTGTCAGGACAACAGGAAGCTGTTTGTGTTCTACGTTTTGCATAGTGCGGGTCAGTGATAACTGTTCAGCGCGACTTTCGTGCTAGGTTTGGTGTCGAACCTCCTACAGCATTAGATGATGGCATGAATAGTTCCGAGAAACAGCAGGCTGTTTGTGTAAAGGTAAATCGCTGGGCCGTCCCCGAGTGTCGTTCCAGACGTTGGACACATCCGCCATAGTTTCACAGCCGGCCGGAGTGGCCGAGCGGTTCTAGGCACTTCAGTCTGGAACCGCACGACCGCTACAGTCCCAGGTTCGAATCCTGCCTCGGGCATGGATGTGTGTGATGTCCTTAGGTTAGTTAGGTTTAAGTAGTTCTAAGTTCTAGGGGACTGATGACCTCAGAAGTTAAGTCTCATAGTGCTCAGAGCCGTTTGAACCATAGTTTCACAAGAGTCCGCAGAAATCCGTCCGCCGTGTAGCTCGACAGCTCAACATGCCCCCGATGTCGGTTTGGCGTGCGTTGCCTCGACGTTTACACATGAAACTATACAAAGTTCACCTGCTGCATGCTCTTTGTAAAGGTTACAAACAACAAAGTGTGGAGTTCTGTAATTTCGTTCTTGGCCAGAAGGAGGATGACAGTTTTCTTCCACTCTTCCTCCGTTACCAACAACAGTCAATGAACTGAGACATTGCATAACAGCAGCTGTAGAAGTTGCAACTCAAGACATGCTCGCTAGAGTGTGGGAACAATTTGACTGCTGCACTGACATATGCCGTGCATCTCAAAGGGGACATATTGAACACTTATGAAAAGGTATGAAAAAAAACTTTTTGAGTTTCCTGTTAATCAAAAAAGTACATTTATTGTACATGTTTATCAGTTTCAGAAATATAGACATGCCAAATGGGATGATTCTTTTTGATACGCCCTGTACTTGTAGCAAATGGTTCAAATGGCCCTGAGCACTATGGTACTTAACTTCTGAGGGCATCAGTCCCCTAGAACTTAGAACTACTTAAACCTAACTAAACTAAGGACTTCACACACATCCATGTCCGAGGCAGGATTCGAACCTGCGACCGTAGCGGTTTCAGACTGTAGCGCCTAGAACCGCTCGGCCACCACGACCGGCAGTACTTGTCGCAACTAAAACTTGTAGTCAGCTGAAAAATGCAGGAAAATTCACGGAGTTTGTGAACTTGACCCGTGTCTACAATAAGCTCATGCGTGGCTTGCTAATGTTCCATAGTGAAACGAAGATGCGTGGAAAATTGTTTCATACTAATATAAGTTACTAGTGAGAGGCCGCCTCCAAATTCGTACGGCAGCAGCTGCGTTCCACGCGGGCCAGCCTCAGTTGTTTGTAAACCGCAGCACGTGGCGCGCGTCCTTGACAGGCCTCGATGTTTGTAAACACCTTTCTCTTCATGCAGGTCGCAGAGGCTGCAGTGACGCCGTGGCCGGTGGAGCGCTACGAAGCCCCGCAAATGGCCAGCTGCCGTAGCTCGGCTCTCGTTCCAGCGCTCTTAGTTTACGTTAAAGAACGAGCTTTCTTTCTGCTAACCAACAGCTTTGGCGTCGCTCTACTTACGTTGTGGTGTGCTCTAACCTGTAAACGAATACATTTCTCAATATGCAGAAAGAACCGCTACGTAGGTAATCAGCTGCCTTTTCCAGTTTCACACACAGCTAAATTCAGCAAATTTTGTTCTTCGTGCCACAGAATATCTCGAAAACAATTATATCACTGTCTTAAAATATTTTACATATATTCACACGGTAGCATCACAAGGAATAATCCTTCTATCCATGACAGAAACGTTGATTTCGGAAATATGCCAAAGCTAGCTGTTTATTTTCGTTTTTTTATCTGCCAAATAAACAAGACCGCTCACGTCGACCTTCCAGTGGTTTCTGTAAAACCTCAGTAATATTTTCTCCTGTTGAGTGGTAACATTTAACACATTCTCGTTGGAGGCCTGTACGAAACCACTGCTGCTAGCTTTCAAGAACTGTTACAGGCAGCATCGAGCAAATTCTTTGAACTGGAAGTAAATTCTACCATATGAAAGTACAACTACTCCTAATTAATACTTACTGGTTATTATATAACATTACATTACATTCTGCTCCTTAGACTGTGTCCATTCAATCTGTAAGAATACCAAGTTGTTTTATGACTGGTGCAATAAACATTCAAAAAAAAAAAAAAATCTTTAACATGCACTGGCATTAGAAAGCCATTACTTGCTACCTGTGAGATATTTCCTTCATACGCTTTCCCACATACATGGTTCTTCTAATTGAACTTTCGCTACTTGAGGGAAAGTACACGGAAAACTCTTTATTTTATTGGTACCCAACTTTATGGAAATGATGTTCAGACTGGGTGGCACAGGATTTGTGTTGTTACTAATTTTAGTGTCATGACTTGCCGTTAGGCGCCGTTACTGGTAGGGCGACGTGGCGCTGTAACACAAGCGTCAGTGTGCATTACAGTTGCAGACAGTCGACATGGGTCTGGACAAGGTGAGCTGCACTTAGCTCTTAACGCTGTTTCATCAAAACATCATCAGCAGTGATGCTGCTCTTCGCAAATATCGACACATTAAAGGAATATTAGAGTTTCTCTTTCCTCGCCCGGGTTGAAGAACGTGGTTCGGAAGTTCGAATTAAATAGCGATTTGGAAATTGCTCATAGAAGAGGTCGACAGCCAACTGCGGCAAAAATTGTTGAAGAAGTTACCGTGCCATGGCTGAGAATGCCGGACGCAATGTGTGACGTGCAAGTAGCGAACGAGCTGCGATACGAAAGTTGAACATTCCGTGGTCCACCGTCCGAAAAGTGCTGCGAGAAGTTGTGAAATGGTATCTCCAGTGCGGTTCCAGGTTGTCCTGGATGCAGATGGCCGTCTCATAGAGCAACGGTTGTAACCTGGAACGTGAACATGGTACGCAGTTAACCAATGTTACTCTCTCAAGTGGAAATTAAAATACGTTTCTTTCAATGGTTTCAACATCACTTCTCTTCTGCATATCCTTACAAATATTTCAACATAGTTCCATTGTCCCACTATCGCTCGATTTTCATGGATGCTTTCTTAGGTAGTCAAAGTTTAATTATAGCTACCCAGTATAATGAAAAATATATTCATTATGATCTTCTTAACGCTTAAAATCTGCATCATTACATTGCCAAATGGTATTTAGTCTCTTTGAATAATACATATGGTTTTGTTCACGGCTTTTAATCAGTAAATAAGTTGCAAGTATTGAGACTTACACTTATACAGTTACAGCATTTCTCAGTTTTTGCCTATTTGGCTGTTTAGACAATAGTCAATACTTTATCTTGAGACTTTCGCGACGATTTAGTAAGAGAACAGTGAGATAAACAGCTTAATTTGTATGATTTGATAATTATTAAATCTTTATTTTCTCATCATTACTTTGTGACTGTATAGAAAGATAATAATGAAAAAAACTGCAAGTCAGGATCTTGTCAATTATACAATATACTTATCTTCAACTATTTCCAAATCCCTCCAAATCAGTCTGAAAATTGTGTAAGCATTCTAACAATAGTCACAAATCGTGCAAACAATATGTATGCAGTGTTCTGGTTTTATATTCCTATGATATTTCTATGTTTGAAAATTTGGATAATATTTATTTATATTTATTAATTTGGTTAAGTATAATGACTCAGTGAGAGATAATGTTTGTATAGCCGCATTCTCATCAGATTTTGTCATATTTTTTCAGGCTGGTATCCAGGACCCAGAGATCCACAGGCAGGCCAAGACAATTCTGATGGAGATGGGAAAATTCTACCAGGTCATGGTAGGTATTTGACCACTTTGGAAGATTTTAAAATTCTGTGAGTTCAGTTACACAAATATAGAATAAAAGAAGTTGTGATTTACGTCAATCTGAATTCTTCAGGTGTTCTGTGTACTGGAATACTTAAATATACCTTCAATGTGCTTTCCTCATTATTAGACAGCACTTTTAAAGTTTCAGATGAATGCTCTTTAGTGGTATACAGCTGTTTTTTTAAACATCCTTTTACTAAATTCAGATCGTTTAATAAATCTATAAGAACTAAATATTATGTGTGTGGTTTTTCTTTAACATTGAGTGAGAGATCACTTCATGCAAACTACTTAATAATATCTAGTTTAATGATAATACTGTTAGATAATAATACCTCCAAATTCCTTTGTTCTAGTCATATGTTACTCTCTAGTCATATGTTAGTCTCTTGCTCTTGCAAATGTGTCGTACTAGAATATTTTTGTAAAGTAGATGGGTTTTTTAGGTAACATTTACTGTCTTGAGGATGCATCTTACATACAGCTAGTATTAACCAGAGGTCACCTTATTTATTGGAGAGGTTAAACTGAATTACAGCAATATCACAACTGGCTATAAAGCTATGCACAATACAGTGCACTGGTAAAACAAGGGGCATAACGGTATGAACAGAAGGGATAACTACAATTACAAGAGTACACAGATGATCAAGCGATGTTGACTGAATCAGGGGAAGAAGTACAATTTGTGATGGAGAGGCTGCAAGTGTTAGAGAAAAATAGTATGGAATGAAGATAAATGAAGTAAAGACTAAGATGATGTAAATCAGTCAATGGAACTGTGGCATCGTAATATCATTGAAAAGAAAAAAAAATTAGAACTCGTAAAATCTTTTGGATATGTAGGAAGTTGAGTTCGACAATAGAAAATGTAAGCCATGTGCAAGAAATAAGAAATACGAGGGCATGATGAAAAGTAATGGCTCTGAGCACTATGGGACTTAACATCTGAGGTCATCAGTCCACTAGAACTTAGAACTACTTAAACCTAACTAAGCCAAGGTCATCACACACATCCATGCTCGAGGCAGGATTCGAACCTGCGACCGTAGCGGTCGCGCGGTTCCAGACTGAAGCTCCTAGAACCGCTCGGCCACTCAGGCCGGCGAAAAGTAATTCCTCCGAATTTTTATGTGAAAACTCTTCAAGCTTTTTAAATAAAACAAACGTTATTCACATTTTACGCCTTTATTCTTCATGTCCGGATATTTGCAGCCCTCTCTCGCTACAGGGCTCCCAACTGAAGCATGTAACATGGCGGTGTGTAACGTAACTATGTCAGAGCATAAGAAAATTCAAAGAGTTCGTCCGCACATGGAACACTCTCTCCTTCAGCATGAAAATGCCAGACCACACACGAAAGATGTGACCAGCAACAATCCTTCGCCTTGGGTTTACTGTCATCGATCACCTTCTATACAATCTTGTCTTGAACCCAGCCGATTTTCATTTGTTTCCAACACTTAAAGGATCTCTTCTACGACTTCACTTGGAATGTGATGAAACGGTGCAAGCAAAGGTGAGGCTGTTGCTCCGTCAACAAAGGCAAACCAACTACAGTGACGGTCTCAACAAACCTGTCTCTCGTTGGAGAAATATGTTCGCCGCCAGGATGACAATATTGAGAAATAAATATGTAGACCCGAAGAATAAGGATGTTGCATTTTAATAACATTTGTTTTATTTAAAAAGCCTTACGATTTATCACACAACAAATTCGGAGGCATTACGTTTCAGCAAACCCTCATACAAAAGAGAGCTAGAATATCCGCAATGGTTTGTTCTGTCAGCGTGAGCGTATCTGTAATCTCAACAAGCTGCAAGAGGCGAAGATTGCGTTGTGGAGAGTCTTAATTATAGAATTCTGAGATCCACATTCCTAAATAATTAGAGGAACATACTGACTTCTCCCACACACGTCTCGCACAATGAACACGACGCTAAAAGTAGAAAAATTGTAGTTCATACAGAGGAGAGGGAATAAAATAAATAGGATATAAAGAAGACAAGGTGAAGTATCTTCAGGATAAATACGGAGAAATAAAAAATGAAATGGTCATTAAAAGGAATGATTCAGCACATTTTTTAAACCAACATAACCTTCGATGAAATTAAAAAGCAAGGGATCCGACATTAAGAGTGGCATGGGAATCCGCTATTTAAGTCAGAGGAGAGAGCAGATAGGTTGAAAGAGTATATTGAAGGCCTCTAGGAGACGTAGGAACTGTCAGATGAAGTGACAGAAGAAGAAATGGGAGTGGTATGGAAGATGTAGGAGATCCAGTATTAGAGTTTAACACAACTCTGGAAGACTTGCAACCAAATAAGGCGGAAGGCATAAATAACATTCCTTTGGAACTTCTAAAATCATTCGGGGTCGTTGGATAGTTTGATAGGTTTTTCTGGAGAGAAGTGCTAAAAGTGAAATAGACTGACAGAATGACAAATAAAGAAGTGCTTCTGAGAATAAGATAATGAAGAAAACACTTGGATGAGGCATATACCGCGAAGAAATTGCCCACAACAAAGGATCATCTAAAGAAAGTTTGCTAGGAAGACATGGAAAAGAAGAAAAAAGACTGGAATGCTGAATGCTGCTATAAATGAGGACGTAATTAGTAGGTTAAAGGAGAAGCATGGGACACGGGGCAGAAGGAAGTGAATAGGATGCAGTCTATTTCTATCGCAATACAGAGAAGTCAAAGAAGAAGAAAAGCGTAGTTCATTACATTTCATAATATCTATTCTTACCTTCTTTCACATCTGGCAAGTATCTGTTAAGGTGAAAAATGCCATTTTGCACCGTTGGTGGGGGCCCACGTTAATTATAATTATCCGGGCTGTTATGCCGTGGTCGGTTGATGAATTTTGTCTCAATCCCCAGCGTTTCGTCTCCGACTGCGGGAGACATCTTCAAGGGGGTCGATAGAAGGTCCAACACACCCACTGGCTCGCTACTGACCACGGCATAACAGCCCGGATAATTATAATGGACATGATATTTCCGGCCGTGAAATTCTACATTTTAGTATTGGCCCACGTTAAGTTTAGATCCACCGATAACTCGCTATTCAAATCAGTTCAATTGTTGGAGGTACACAATAGGATCATGTCTTCTAAAGCACTGCATTGCTCAAAACGACCCTCGTGTTGAAGATAGTTTTACCGTCGCCACTTCTTACAAAGCGTAGTTCTATAAAAAGTGTCGTATTTGGTATACATTGCCAGATATAGGAAGTGTTATATCTTGAACGACTTGACGGAGCGCTACCAAAATTTCTGTGGCTGTGGGATATGTTGACTAAAATTTAATGCTTATGTTAGCTTGGCCATGGTGCTGTGGCTCTGTGGTGAAGTACCTGGCTGCAAATCCAAAGGCCTTGGATTCGATCCTCGATTAACTGTAGTATTTTATTCTGTCACTTGTCATTTCTCTCATCTCTGGCTATGTTTGCTGATATTAAAAATGCCAGGGTGCACCGTGGTTCGGATTCCACGTTAAACCACCTACAACTGGCTCAGTTCAGAGGTAGGAGGAAGGCAATAGCACACCACCTCCTGCCCGTGCCTACTAAAGCACTGAGGTGTTCAAAAGAATTTTCAGGTGGATAACTCATTTACTTTTTTATGCTAGCTTATTTTCAGGAGAGAAAAAGGCCATTCCTTAAAGATGAAGAATAATGGAAGTATGCGATGGCCTTCAATTGTGCCTGACGTTAATAGAACTTTTCAGTGGAGGCCGAAACAGGGCTTGCTCTTGGGCGTGGGTGCGTCAGAACTATATGTTAGACAGACAGCTGTGTGTATTGCAATGCAGTAGAAATAGTGGTAACGAGATGAACTCAGGACGTGTGGCAAAGAGAGTAGGCAGAGGAGCTTTCTCGAAGACTACGGCACGAGAAGGTCGTAGGATTGTTCTACTGATCCTAACAAAAGGACAGATGACTACAGCTGAAATACTGGCAGAATGTAACCGCAGACAGTCGGGAACAAGCTAATGGAAACTGGGTCAAGATCTCGAGTTACCACGCGTTGTTTAGTACTCACACCAAGTCACACACAACAAAGACTTGCGTTCTGTACAGTCACATTGAAGTGGGCCACTGAACGGCGTGTCTGTAGATGGTCCCGTTAAAGGTCGCAGGAAGCAGCGATTCTCAAATCCAACTCCTGGAATCAAGTTGTAGGGAGCTATTGGATACGACAACACTACTGATTTTGTAACTGTTGAAAAATGGCTGAATGTTCGCCAGTATGTAGCAGGAATGGGAAACCTTTGAGACAACCCTCTGTTACCAGAGTACCAAATGGTATATTCAAGGAAGGTAATGTACACGGCCGGTTTAAGTTTCAAGGTGCACAAGCGTCGTCTTGGGACGCCAGGCTGAGAAGCAGCCAGAGGCGCCCATAGTGCAAAAGTGATACGCAAGGTTTATCATAATTAGTAGCGAAAACAATGCATTTTCACATTCACCAAATTTAGATTTATTTTGAAAAGCCTTGCGAAGAGCACAAGGAACAGCAATTATTGTAGACGCTAGAAAAAGACGCGCCGGCGGTCGCACGTTCGAATCCTGCTTCGGGCATGGCTGTGTGTGATGTCCTTGTGTTAGGTAGTTTAAGTAATTCTGAGTTCTAGGGGACAAATTACCTCGTATGTTAAGTCCCATAGTGCTCAGAGCCATTTGAGCCAAAAAGACGCACCGCGAAGGAATTATCTGACTGGGACGGAAATCGCTACACTTAGTATACGCGCACAGACAGACAAATGATTACAATTTCAGAAAAACTGGATAATTTATTGAAGAGAAAGAGCTTCACAAGTTGAGCAAGTCCATGACGCATTGGTCCACCTGTGGCCGTTATGCATGTAGTTATTCGGCTTGGCATTGATTCATAGAATTGTTGGATGACCTTCTGGGGGATATCTTGCCATGTTCTGTCCAGTTGGAGCGTTACACCGTCAAAACCCCGAGTTGGTTGGAGGGCCCTTCCCATAATGCTCCAAACGTTCTCAGTTCGGGAGAGATCCACCGATATTGGTGGCCAAGGTAGGGTTTGTAAAGCACGAAGGCAAGCACTAGAAACTCTCGCCGTGTGCAGGCCGACATTATCTTTCTGAAATGTAAGCTCAGGATGGCCACTATTAATACTGGTAATGGTGGACATTAGTTCGGAGTGGAATGAAAGCTTAATCATATAATACTCGCTACCGGGTGATCAAAATGTCAGTATAAATTTGAAAACTGAATAAATCATGGAAAAACGTAGATAGAGTGGTACAAATTGACACACATGCTTGGAATGACATGGGCATTTATAAGAACCAAATAAACACAAACGTTCAAAAAATGTGCTACAGATTGCGCGTCATCTAATCAGAATAACAATAATTAGCATAACAAAGTAAGACAAAGCAAAGATGATGTTCTTTACAGGACATGCTCAATATGTCCACCATTATTCCTCAATAATAGCTGTAGTCGAGGAATAATGTTGTGAACAGCACTGTAAAGCATGCCCGGAGTTGTAGTGAGGCATTGGCGTCGGATGTTGTCTTTCAGCATCCCTAGAGATGTCGGTCGACCACGATACACTTGCGACTTCAGGTAACCCCAAAGCCAATAATCGCACGGACTGAGGTCTGGGGACCTGGGAGGCCAAGCTGAGCACACGATCATCACCAAACGATGCGCGCAAGAGATTTTTCACGCGTCTAGCAATATGGGGTGTTTTTTTTTTTGTTCTAATAAAACCCCATGTCATTTCAAGCATGTGTGTCAATTTTCACCTCTATATCTACATTATTCCGTGTTTTCAAATTTATACTGACCTTTTGATCACCCGGTACATTTCCACAAATTTCGCTAAATGTTGGACTGTTGCTACGTTCCGTGAAACTTCTCACTTTTGTCAGTGTCTCGGTGCACGAATGTAAGAGCTTATTTTGCGAGATGAACGTCGCTGTTGCAGGACGACTTCCTGGACTGCTACGGCGACCCCGCGCTGGTGGGCCCCGGCACGGACATCCAGGACGGCAAGTGCACCTGGCTGGCAGTCGTCGCCCTGCAGAGGGCGTCCGACCAGCAGCGCCGCTTCATGCAGGTACGCGGAGCCGCCGCACTCCCTGCAATACCGAGGCAGTGGTTGTCAGTACCTTGAAGGTGGCAGGGGCAAAATATAGGCAGAGAAGCGCCATTTACAATTTGTACAGAAACCAGATGGCAGTTATAAGAGTCGAGGGACATGAAAGGGAAGCAGTGGTTGGGAAGGGAGTGAGACAGGGTTGTAGCCTCTCCCCGATGTTATTCAATCTGTATATTGAGCACGCAGTAAAGGAAACAAAAGAAAAATTTGGAGTAGGTATTAAAATCCACGGAGAAGAAATAAAAACTTTAAGGCTCGCAGAAGACATTGTAATTCTGTCAGAGACAGCAAAGGACTTAGAAGAGCAGTTGAACGGAATGTACAGTGTCTTGAAAGGAGGATATAAGATGAACATCAACAAAATTAAAACGAAGATAATGGAATGTAGTCGAATTAAGTCGGGTGATGCTGAGGGAATTAGATTAGGAAATGAGACACTTAAAGTAGTAAAGGAATTTTGCTATTTGGGGAGCAAAATAACTGATGATGATCGAAGTAGAGAGGATATAAAATGTAGAAACAAGCGTTTCTGAAGAAGAGAAATTTGTTAATATCGGCTATAGATTTAAGTATCAGGAAGTCGTTTCTGAAAGTATTTGTATGCAGTGTAGCCATGTATGGAATTGAAACATGGACGATAAATAGTTTGGAGAAGAAGAGAATAGAAGGTTTCGAAATGTGGTACTACAGAAGAATGCTGAAGATTAGCTGAGTAGATCAAATAACTAATGAGAAAGTATTGAATATGATTGGGGAAAGGAGAAGTTTGTGTCACAACTTGACTAGAAGAAGGGATCGGTTGGTAGGACGTGTTCTGAGGCATCGAGGGATCACCAATTTAGTATTGGAGGGCAGCGTGGAGGGTAAAAGTCGTAGAGGGAGACCAAGAGATGAATACACTAAACAGATCCAGAAGGATGTAGGTTGCAGTAGGTAATTGGAGATGAAGAAGCTTTAACAGGATAGGGTAGCATGGAGAGCTGCATCAAACCCGTCTCCGGACTGAAGACCGCAACAACAACAACAACAACCTTCGCGGTATGGCAAACCACGTTGGGTGGAATGTTGCAGACACTATTATTATGGTCTATTTGAGTTTGGGGCGCGGGAAGTTCATTGCTTGCATGTCTGTGAGTGCGCTATACGGTGAGGTGACAAAAGTCCACAATCTAATATAGCATTGGACCTCCTTTTGCCCAGCATACTGTACCAACTCTACGTGGCATGAATTTAACATCTACATTTACATCTACAGGGTTACTCTGCAATTCACACTTAAGTACCTTCCAGAGGGTTCGTCGAACCATTTTCATACCACTTCTCTACCATTCCACTCTCGAATGGCGCGTGGGAAAAAGGAACACCTAAATCTTTCCGTTCGAGGTCTGATTTCTCTTATTTTATTATGATGATCATTTCTCCCTACGTAGGTAGGTGTCAACAAAATAATTTCGCAATTGGAAGAGAAAGTTGGCGATTGAAATTTCGTAAACAGATCTCACCGCAAAGAAAAACGCCTTTGTTTCAGTGACTGCCACCCCAACTCGCGTATATCAGTGACACTCTCACTCCCTTTGCGCGATAACACGAAACGGGCTGCCCCTCTTTGCACTTTTTCGATGTCCTCCGTCAATTCTACCTGGTAAGGATCCCATACCGTGCAACAATATTCCAGAAGAGGAGGGACAAGTGTAATGTAGGCTGTCTCTTTAGTGGTTTTTTCGCATATTCTAAGTGTTCTACCAACAAAGCGCAATCTGTTTCGCCCACCCCACAATATTATCTAAGTCGTCTTTCCAATTTAAGTTGCTCATAATTGTAATACCAAGGTATTTAGTCGAATTGACAGCCCTTAGATATGTGCGAGTTATCGTATACCCAAAATTTATCGGATTTCTCTTAGTACCCATCTGGGTGACCTTGCACTTTTCTTTGTTTAGTACCAATTTCCGGCCTTGCTGAGTGGCTGAGCGGTTCTAGGCGCTACAGTCTGGAACCGCGCGTCCGCTACGGTCGCAGGTTCGAATCCTGCCTCGGGCATGGATGTGTGTGATGTTCTTAGGTTAGTTAGGTTTAAGTAGTTCTAAGTTCTAGGGGACTGATGACCTCAGCAATTAAGTCTCATAGTACTCAGAGCCATTTGAACCATTTTTTTGCCAATTGCCACTTTTCGCACCGTACAGAAATTCTCTCTAGATCATTTTGTAATTGGAATTGATCGTCTGATGATTTTACTAGATGGTAAATTACAGCGTCATCTGCAAACAATCTAAGGGGGCTGCTCAGATTATCACCTAGATCATTTACGTAAATCAGAAACAGCAGAGGCCCTATGACACTACCTTGCGAAAAGACAGATATCACTTCTGTTCTACTCGATGATTTACCGCCCATCATTACGAATTGTGGCCTCTCTGAGAGAAAATCACTAATCCAGCCACACAACTGAGACAATACTCCATATGCACGCTATTTGATTAATGGTCGCTTGTGAGGAACGGTATCAAAAACCTTACGGAAAACAAGTCGTTGGAATTCCCCTGCAGGAATTTGAGCCATGCTGACTTTATAACCGCCATAACTGCGAAAGTATTACCAGTGCAGGAGTTTTGGCACGAACTGACCTCTCGATTAGGTCCCGGGATTAATGTCGGGAGATCTGGGTGGCCACATCACTTGCTCGAATTGTCCAGAATATTCTTCAAACCAATCGTGAACAATTTTGCCCCGGTGACATGGCACATTGTCATGTTTGGGAACATGAAGTGCACGAACGGCTGTAAATGGTCTCCAAAAAGACGTACATAATCATTTACAGTGAATAATCCGTTCAGTTGGACCAGAAGATCCAGTCCATTCCTTGTACACACAGCCCACACCATTATGAAGCCACAACCAGCTTGCACACTGCCTTATTGACAACTTGTGTCCATGGTTTCGCGTGGTCCTTGCGACACTCGAACCCTACCATCTGCTATTACCGAATGATATCGAGACTCGTCTGACCAAGCCATGGTTCTCCAGACCTGAAGGGTCCGCACGATATGCTCTCGAGCCCAGGAAAGACGCTGGAGGCGATGTTGTGCTATTAGCGAAGGCAGTCGCTACGTCTGCTGACGTAGTCCATTAACGTAAGATTTCGCCACACTGTCTTAACGTATACGTTCTTCGTTCGTCCCACAACAGTTTTTACAGTTATTTCTCGCAGTGTCGTTTGTCTGTTATCATTGACGACTCTACCCAAACGCCGCTGCTCTCGGTCGTCAAGTGAAGGCCGTCGGCCATTGCGTCGTCCGTGGTGAGAAGTAATGCCTAAAATTTTATATTCTCAGTACACTCTTGACACTGTTGATCTCAGAATATTGAAATCCGTAACGCTTTCCAAAACGGAATGTCCCTTGTGTCTAACTCCAACTACCATTCCGCGTTCAAAGTCTGCTAATCCCAGCCCTGCGGGCATAATCACGTTGTAAACCTGTTCATATGAAACATCCGAGTACAAATGACAGCTCCACCAACGCACTGCCATTTTATACCTTGTGTACGCGATACTACTGCCATCTGTTCGTGCACATCGCTATACTCAGCAGTTTTGTCCCATAGGAACTTATCCCAAATTTCCCAATTTTCACCTCAGTGTAATTAATGTAATTTTGACATCGCGGTCACTACAGGAGCGATACTTAGGTTTCTGTAGTATAAGGGGACAGTCAAATGAAAATGAGACAGATGGAGAACAAATAGGTAAATGTGTTTATTATTTCAAAAGTAATGGCTATAAATGTTACTATATTTGTCGCACTGTGAAACAAGATGGCCAATGCCTTCATGGAAAAATGTTTTTGGTTGCCTACGGAACAATGACTGTATCCTGGCGTGCAGCTCTTCGTCCAAAGCAATCAACGGCCTCGCTTTACAGTGCTCGCCAACATGTTGCCAAGACTGCTTCGATAACACTTCCTCCCTTATGAAGGTTCTTGAAACTTTGTAACAAGGCTTTCGTGAGACAGTTGACATCTTCGTTCAAGAGTCTGCCAAATCAGTATTTTTTCGGCATCTCTGTGATGCTTTCCCAAGCACAAAAAAACTTGTGTTCATATCTTCTGGCGTTGATTGTGTACATTGTGTATCTCCTGTTAGTCCTATTTGGCATAGGCCCCACACTCTTGAGCAATATTATAGGATGGTATAGCAAAGACAGTCAGTCTCGATCGCAACTAATGTTTATTTACTCGTATTTTGCTACTTGGTTTAAGTCAAACTTGATCATCTTAAGACAACTGATTCTAAAATTGATAAAATGGGCCAAGTATTTCAAGCTAATCAACATACAAACTAAATTAAAGCAACATGATAAAATATGTATGTATCCTTGGTGACTTGAAGAGACGACATACGGAGCTGTTGGACGTACCAGAAGCTACTAGTCAACGTTTGCTGACTAGCATGTAGATGCTAGGAGTTTCAATGAGAAAGCTCCGCTCACCCTTCCACACGTGATAATTAGAGTACAGCAATGAGCAAAGAAACTAGCAAACGTCGTATGCACAATAGAAGCTAACCTCATATTGTACGTGTAAACATAATATAACATTGATTATAGTCCACAAATATATTTAAAATACTTGAAAGGACATTAAAAATTTAATAGTCCAATGTTAGCGGCTTGAATCTGAAGAAGCTGCCCCCTTTGTGCATTACAAATAACTATTACAACGTTTACATCTTGCCAGAGAGTGTAACATAGGCGATACGAACAGCCAAACAAGGATACTTCAGTAGGACTCCAAAGGTTATCATACGGGCACACGCTCACTATTCCAGCCGTCCTAGCTACCATTGGCGTCCTACTCTAAGTACCTGTGCTTGGCTGTTTGTTTCGCCAATGTGATTTGCAGCTGGTAAATTTTTGTCTGGAACTAGTTACCAAAAAAATAAATATTAGGTGTGACCTAGACTGACTGTTTTGTCACGTCTCTGAAGGAGATCGTTGTCGTTCCGGTGTGTCATGGACTACACGAGTGGTTTGTAAGGAATCTCCTTTGCACACTAGTAGCATTAACCCAGTATCCTATCAATGAGCCTAAGTTTCCTAAGGACATACTTGATTATTCCATTTCTTATCAGCGCAAATTGCGACAACCCGATATTTTTGTGTTGACTGATTGAAGTCATCATAAGACGTTCCTTTTTTTCGTTACATGAAATGGACAGTTTCAGAGTGATTAACATTAAAAACAAATTGCAGTATTTGGACCAATTTGAAATCTTATCAAGATCTTTAAATTTATTTCGTATATGACTGGCGTTGAATCTGCAGCTGTGGTTAAAATAGCGAATGCCTTGAATTAATATTACATCAACAACTTAAACAGAGTGATTCTTCCATTAACTAGCTTGTGAGCCACTGAAGGTTCATCTTCAGATGATCTGTATTTACAGGCATTTTACGTTTTGAAGCAGGTGCAGCTACTTGATCGCATCGCTCCAGCATTGTATAAGAACTGATTCTATGAGGAACCGGATTGATTACTTTCCAGTATAGAAAACACAGCACTTCGATGCAATTGGTTTAGCAACTTCTAACATAGTTAAACCAACTGCATCTAAGTGCTGTGTTTTCCACATCGGCATTATGCAGACAATTTAACGTCGTTGTTTTAGGCAGTGGTTGGTGGGAGGAGTGATATGGACTATTGTTACGTAAGATATCGCTAGAGGTCGGGTCTGAACGACCGCGTTTCCACACTGGCAACCTAAGCAAGCATTTATGCCGCAGATATTACCGAACACCGCTTTACTTACGGTTCTCCGTTGATCGCTGTTTTCTTTCCTTGTTTTAAAATGTGTGAAGAGACTAGTCATGCTCCATTACGGGGTTTGAATACTACTCTCCGCAATTGTCTTACAGTCATTCAAGACATGGAAATATATTTGTTTACTTTTTCATCCATGTCATGGTTTGTATTCCGATGTGATGTTCCATGTTCAAACCAGTAGCGAAGTTGGAGCAAGAACTCCCTTGTTGAACGTAACCTAGTCGTGTGAACCAACCACTCTTACCACAAAACCATATTAGCGATACAGCCTGATGCTGATTGGACTAAATGACTGTAGATACTACACTGACAACGGTGTTCGCTTAGAGTGGGAGGCCGAGGGAAAGCCTTTTCCTCGTAGGGAAAAGGTAGGAACCTGAGGGAAATGAGAACTCACGTATCTCTCCCAGTTAATTCTTAACCATCTCGGTAATGTCCGGGAATCGGTGTACATCGAAGTTGCACACCCACTGCAAGCGATACGTATCGAACGTTCGACACTGTCAAGTCTCGAAGCGGGAAATACACGTCTTGTTTTATACTTCAACAGCGGAGCGTCGGCTGAGAGCAACAAGCTTAGCAGTTTGTTACCGGACACCGTGACAAAAGTTTTTGACAGACAATGTTATAAATATGTTTATTGATCGCTTCAGTCATAGTAATTCAACCTGTACTCTTAAGTTCCTGCAAACAACGTACTCGTATATCATGATACTTTGTATGAAACGTAAATTGTAGCTTTACCGTTCCACTTCCTTTAATGAAATAAAACTCATGTAGTGACTGTTTGTCGATGTACGTCGTGTCGTTCATACCAAGAAGTATTTTTTTGTTTTCCATACGTTCGTCTTTCGTCGTGCGTCTTCTCATCATCTCGGGAGTCCACCGTTTGATATACATCGAAATGGGTCTGCAGCTTCGATGTGCACCAATACTTGGATATAATCCCATCTTTCTTTATTTTTATTTCCTTTTGGCAGTTTGTGCATCCCCTGTTGGCCAACGCCTCAGTATAGTCCCTTTCACCACACAAAAGAAAACAAAGACACCATTACCATTATTTAGTAACTTGTGTCCTCGGGGCCTTGTGCCGGTATCTGAGAGCTGTAACCCCTGTTACAGGAGTGCTACGGCAGTAAGGAGCCGGAGAAGGTGGAGGCGGTGCGCCAGCTGTACGACGAGCTGGGCCTACCCGCCACCTACAAGAGCTACGAGGAGCAGAGCTACGAGCTGCTCTGCACCCAGATACAGCAGATCTCGCGCGGCCTGCCGCACAAGCTCTTCTTCAAGTTCCTCGAGAAGATCTACGTCAAGGACCCCTGAAGGGCCGCTGTCTCGTCCACCACTATCTGCGATGATCGTATAGTGCTCATTGAGACCCCTAGATCAACAGCGGAGTTAAAGTTTCAACGGTACAGGGCGTGTGTGATGGAAGAGAGAACTGTTTAGTTCTCTAGCAAGTTTCCTAAATGGTTTTCTCATTTTTAAGACACAAAACCTGTAATTGAACTTCTCTCATGGTTTGTGGCAGTCACCTACTTTAGACGATACGTAGAATCTCTAATTTTGGTCCCCATTTTCTAGCTTACGTGTCTGGTCGGAAATAGGTTGTGGCTTTTGGTATAGTGGCAGACACGTATGAATATCGGGGGGGGGGGGGGGGGATGACAGTAAACCTGACAACAGGAGTGTGAGGCTTTGAAAATAAAAGTTTGTACATCACACAAATTTCGTAGTGTTGTTCTTTCACCTTCTTTGCCGAAGTCGTCGTTTGATTACCAGTGCATAAAATTAATGACTTGCGCACTTTCTGCAAATTTGTCCTGCGAATGAACAGCCTGCGTCGCATGAGGCTCTGGGTCAGTCTCACCTGGATACGTAATGCGCATATCCAGCCTCAGAATGGCCACAAATAAAAGTTACTTTTCTCGATATTGCCAGTTGCCTTAATTACTGAATATAGTATCTTCTTCTGCCTTATAAAGAATTATGCAATACTATATACTCAAGTGTTAATAATAATGTCTTTATCATCTTCGACATAAGTAATATGTAAATACTGTCAACAGTGTTTTTGTATATATGTATAACGTTTATTGTTAATAAATTGGACTATTACTATGTGTTATGCTTATTTCTTTCAAATTCATCATTCAATAGTGGTACAAGTCCATTTTTGTTCATATTGAGAAAAAGAGTCCTAAAGTTAAATGAGCGCTGAAAAATCTGCAGTTGAGATACTAGAAATATTCAAGCATATGGCTTCTTGCCAGAGATGAACCTTTCTTTCTGTTTCTTTGGATCATTAATTTCAGAAGCATTATAGGTAGAAAAGTGGAGGTAATGGACTGGTACCACTATTGAAATACGCCCTTCATATATTCCATGGTATCTATAAACAAGAAATTATCTCATTACTGAGAAATCGTCACGATTGACGTCACGAGCGACGGCGCGGCTATATAAGCACGGCAGTGACAACCACACGACAATCATCCACTTGACAATGGCAAAGGAGATCTCTGCCGAAAGCTCGTGGGCAGTAAACCACTTGACGCGCCTTGAAACCTGAGAGTGTTTTATTGACAGTCATTTGGTCGGATGTATCTTGTTTCCTACTGTTTCCAACTTCTGACCGGGTTTACGTCTCGCGTACGTCGTCCCAGGCCTACGATAGAGGCTGCTTGCTGCCAAGAGTGAAATATGGCGGGTTTCGGTGAAGACTTACGCAGCCGTATTGCGATATTCTATGCGCCCCATGTTTACTCTGCAAGGTCGAATTACTGCCAAGGATAATGTGCACATTTTGGCTGATCAGGTCCATCACAAGATAGAAAATCTGTTCGCCAATGGTGGTGCTGAGTTCCAACAATACAAGGCCACTGATCACACAGTTCGCATTGTCTGGGGCTGGCGAGCGCGAGGATGAATTGTCGCATATCCCCTGGCTACCGCATTTACCAGATCTCAATGTTACTGAATCTTTGTGGTCTACTTTGGAGAGAAGGGTACCTGATCGGTAGCCACCTCCATCATCGTCACCTGATCTTGAAACTGTTTTGAAGGAAGATACGATACCCTTGAAATCATACAGGAACTGTCTATATGCATTCGAAGAGCACTGAAAGTTACTTTGATTGCCAGCAAGTTTCTCACACAGTATTTGGCATGATAATGAGGTGTGTTTTTGGTGTTCCCATATTTTTGTCCATCCCCCATATTTGGAGTGGGGCATTCAGATGTGCAGAACAGAATTTATGTCGCCAGCAGACATTGACTTCAAAAGTCACATGTCGCCAATGACATACTTGCGAGCTAACTATCACTGATCAATGTTATTTCTCTACAATTAGATAACGACAAAATAGCAGAAGACTAGAACAATACCGTGACCATTATGGGCTTACTTAACAGTGGTTCCAAAAATGGTTCAAATGGCTCTGAGTACTATGGGACTCAATATCTGAGGTCATCAGTCCCCTAGAACTTAGAACTACTTAAACCAAACTAACCTAAGGACATCACACACATCCATGCCCGAGGCAGGATTCGAACCGGCGACCGTAGCAGTCGCGCGGTTCCAGACTAAAGGGCCACAGAGACAGTGATTCCACTAATTCCACATAGAACAGCGGACACTCCCTCGGACTAACGTCCAAATTCTATGCGATGTATCTCAGAACAAGATTGGGCCACTAGTTCCCACATTTATGCACCGCACATTGTCGAACAATTACACAACATGGCACACTCAGGGGTTAGGCAAACAGTAGAGCTCCTCACTAAACGTTTCGTTTGGCCAGACACTAAACATGACTGTAGAGCAGGGGCAAAGGCTCGATTGGCGTGCCAGTGCAGCAAAGTTGGTCGTCATACACAAACTCAACTAGGACACTTTGACATACCATGAGCACGTTTTCGACACGTGCATCTAGACCTCGTCGGCCCCTTTCAGGAACTGAAAGGTTGCAGACCATTACTATCGATTACTGAACGAGTTTCTTGCCTATTAGCTGCTGTCACAATGAAAGACATTACAACAGAGTCAACATATTGACGCTTTGATAGCTTGATTCGGCTACCCTGAAACGATAATGACAGTCTATGGCAGTCTATATAAGACCATTCTCTTTGAGGCATCTCCAACCTATATGGCATTATGCATAATCGTTCAACTGCATACCACTCTAAGAGTAACAAGCTTACGGAGCAGTGACACAGAACCCTAAAAGCTCCACACATGTCCTACGGAGGACTGTGGATGGAAATATTGCCATGGGTACTACTGGGAGTTTGTACATAATTCAAAGAAGACCTACTCTGATCGCTAACATAAATCGTGAATGAGAATCACTCACAATCTCGGCAGAGTTCGTTCTACTGACTCAGTTCCTTGAACTAGCAGACTTATCAGCGCTGGTCCAGCAGGTGAAGAGGCATGTCAACCACATGCACGTACCAGTGGCTGCCTCACATACCAGCTTGAAAATTTTCGTGCACAAGGCACCGTGTAAATGTGAATTCTTAAAGCTAAGGGAAGATATGATCTGGCCAGCTTTACAGCCACCCTACTCGGTCCTGTCTACAGGACACTACCACATTGGAAATTTTACTCAACAGAAAAGCAACGACGGTCTCTTTAAGCCACTTAAAACATGCGTGAATTCTGTGCGAACATACAGCTACACTTGACACGGTCCAGAAAGAAACAAACAACAATCTATACGGTAATTTATTTCTCGACATGCAGATGGCTAATTCACATTCTGAGGACCCAGTCTTCATCAAACATTAATCCAGAGAACATCAATGAAACTTGTAGACAATGATCTTATAGCGGACGCCTAGCGTGACAATCGTGTAGCAGATAACAGGACGATAGCTCGACAACTCACACACTCGTATCAGCTACTTATGAGCATCGATTATGCCGCTATATCTTTGCATCTATCAAGAGATGGCGCTCTCGCTCTTACAGTCCTAATGAAACAACAACGACAGCTACAATACACAACATCAAAAAAAGCTTCAGATCCTCCTACCAATAAACACCCCAGCCGCCCCAGCCTCCGCCACTGCCTGCACCAATCCAGTCTAGGTACAGCCGACCCCACCGACCGCCTCAACATTGTGCAACTTATCATTTGCACAGCATGAGCGCTGCGAGACAGCCCATGATGATATACGGTCCGACTGCCTCCTGCTTTGTAGTCAGCCATGGCACTGTTGGGCACTTTCATCACGTTGAACTTATACCAAGAAATGGTCCATTCACGTCCTGCTCAGCAGCCGGCCACGACACGGTTGGTCTAGCGCAGTTTTTTGCAACTAGTGGGTCGCGACCCTCTGGGGGGTCGCGAAGCCTTGCTCAGTGCGTCGCGCCGCAGCAGAAAGCAGTTGTTGCAGCATGGCTGGTAACGTATGTTTCATGACAGTCATCTGCTACAGTATATATGTCACACGGAAGTGACAACGTTTTGTGAAAGCACCTTGCAAATTTTCTCACCTTCAGATGTGGTAATTATTTATTCCATGCCATCTGGTTTCTGTACAAATTGTAACTAGCCTTTCACTCCCTGTATTTTACCCCTGCCACCTTCAGAATTTGAAAGAGAGCATTACAGTTAACATTGTCAAAAGTTTTCTCTAAGTCTACAAATGCTAGAAACGTAGGTTTGCCTTTTCTTAATCTTTTTTTGTAAGATAAGTCGTAAGGTCAGTATTGCTTCACGTGTTCCAACATTTCTATGGAATCCAAATTGATCTTCCCCGAGGTCCGCTTCTACAAGTTTTTCCATTCGTCTGTAAAGAATTCGCGTTAGTATTTTCCAGCTGTGACTTATTAAACTGACAGTTTGGTAATTTTCACATCTGTCAACACCTGCTTTCTTTGGGATTGGAATTATTATATTCTTCTTGAAGTCTGAGGGTATTTCACCTGTCTCATACATCTTGCTCACCAGATGGTAGAGTTTTGTCATAACTGGCTCTCCCAAGGTCGTCAGTAGTTCTAATGGAATGTTGTCTACTCCTGGGGCCTTGTTTCGACTCAGGTCTTTCAGTGCTCTGTCAAACTCTACACGCAGTATCGTATCTCCCATTTCATCTTCATCTACATCCACTTCCATTTCCATAATATTGTCCTCAAGTACATCGCCCTTGTGTAACCCCTATATATACTCCTTCCACCTTTCTGCCTTCCCTTATTTGCGTAGAACTGGGTTTCCATCTGCATCTTCATCTACATACACTTCCATTTCCATAATATTGTCCTCAAGTACATCGCCCTTGTGTAACCCCTATATATACTCCTTCCACCTTTCTGCCTTCCCTTATTTGCGTAGAACTGGGTTTCCATCTGAGCTCTTGATATTCATACAAGTGGTTCTCTTTTATCCAAAGGGCTCTTTAATTTTCCTGTAGGCAGTACCTATTTTACCCCTAGTGAGATAACCCTCTACATCCTTACATTTGTCCTCTAGCCATCGCTGCTTAGCCATTTTGCACTTCCTGTCGATCTCATTTTTGAGACGTTTGTACTTCCTTTTGCCTGCTTCATTTATTGCATTTTTATATTTTCTCCTTACATCAATTAAAATCAATATTTCTTCTGTTACACAACGATTTCTATAAGCCCTCGTCTTTTTACCTACTTGATCCTCTGCTGCCTTCACTACTTCATCCCTCAGAGCTACCCATTCTTCTTCTACTGCATTTCTTTTCCCCATTCCTGTCAATTGTTCCCTTATACTCTCCCTGAAACTCTGTAGAACCTCTGGTTCTTTCAGTTTATCCAGGTCCCATCTCCTTAAATTCCCACCTTTTTGTACTTTCTTCAGTTTTAATCTACTGTTCATAACCAATAGATTGTGGTCAGAGTCCACATCTGCCCCTGGAAATGTCTTACAATTTAAAACCAGTTCCTAAATCTCTATCTTACCATTATATATAATGTATTTGATACCTTTAGTATCTCCAGGATTCTTCCATGTGTACAACCTTCTTTTATGATTATTGAACCAAGATTAAGTTATGCTCTGTGGAAAATTCTACCAGACAGCTTCCTCTTTCATTTCTTACCCCTAATCCATATTCACCTACTATGTTTCCTTCTCTCCCTTTTCCTACTCTCGAATTCCAGTCACCCATGACTATTAAATTTTCGTCTCCCTTCAGTACCTGAATAATTTCTTTTATCTCATCATATATTCCATCAATTTCTTCATCATTTGCAGAGCTAGTTGGCATATAAACTTGTACTACTGTAGTAGGTGTGGGCTTTGTGTCTATCTTGACCACAACAAAGCATTCACTATGCTGTTTGTAGTAGCTTACCCGCACTCCTATTTTTTACTGATTATTAAACCTGCTCCTGCATTACCCCTATTTGATTTTGTATTTATTATCCCGTATTCGCCTGACCAAAAGTCTTGTTCCTCCTGCCACCGAACTTCACTAATTCCCACTATATATAACTTTTCACTTTTTAAATTTTCTAACCTACCTGCCCGATTAAGGGATCTGACGTTCCACGCTCCGATCCGTAGAACGCCAGTTTTCTTTCTCCTGATAACGACGTCCTCTTGAGTAGTCCCCGCCCGGAGATCCGAATGGGGGGCTATTTTACCTCCGGAATATTTTACGCAAGAGAACGCCATCATATTTAATCATACAGTAAAGCTGCATGCCCTCGGGAAAAATTACGGCTGTAGTTTCCCCTTGCTTTCAGCCGTTTGCAGTACCAGCACAGCAAGGACGTTTTGGTTAGTGTTACAGGGCCAGATCAGTCAATTATGCAGACTGTTGCCCTTGCAACTACTGAAAAGGCTGCTGCCCCTCTTCAGGAGCCACACGTTTGTCTGGCCTCTCAACAGATACCTCTCCGTTGTGGTTGCAGCTACGATACGGCCATCTGTATCGCTGAGTCACGCAAGCCTCCCCCACCAACGGCAAGGTCCATGGCTCATGGCACCGTGTTAACAAACAATAAACGCAAACTGGGAAACTGTGTTCAGGAAGCGATCAGTAACTAAATGAAGAATTTCCAATACGTAACCGTGAAAAATTCGAAAAAGATCTTCTTGTTTACAAACTGACCGTACAGTGGGACCTCGTTTAATGAGGATAATTCACTTTTGAGTCTTTTCTGCATTGCGAAACACTCGTTATGCGAAACACATTTTTCAGGTGGAATTCACGTAAAAGAAAAAGGACAATGCATTCCATTCCGAAAAAGTACTAAAACAGTTTATAAAATGTACATCCTTTTTTACAAGAAATCGTCTAAAGAAAATTGTTTTTATCTTCTCTTCAAAATGAGTCATAAACACAGAAGACGGCTAACTGAATGGAACATCTGCCTACATATCGGTTTACGAGCAACTTTATTGAATTCGTGTTGGTTAACGACAACATATCTAAAATGGAATTCATATAGAGGTCTTTCAAGGCTACGAAGTAACATGAGTCTTGCTTGCAACACCGTCACAGAGAATTTGGCAACATCGTCGAGGAGATCCGAGCTGAGGTATCGGTTACAGTAATTGCAACTCGAGGAGGTCGTTAAGAGTACAGCTGAATACTGCGTTGTCTGCGGCGTTGTCTTTGTCGGAGCGTCTAATGTACTTTGTTCGTCGTAATAATAATAACACTGATGTTAAACAATACACTCTTCTTTTGTCTTATTTCATTGTCATTTCTTTCCCTGCCATACCGTCAAGAGTAAAGTCAATAACAATCATGGTACGATCCAGCGATTATACGTAAATGCACAGCACTTTATCGGCGCATCTGCAGTTTGATGCCTTATGACTAATGTCTCTCATTTGTGCTATTAAAAAACATACTTGACACTTATTAAGATTTTATTGCTTTGAACAGTTATTATTCACAGACCGACACCAGCGATATCTGCCTCGGTTACCACTTATCCAGACGAAAGTAAGCAAGGGTTATAGGTCCTAGACTACAATAAAAATACAACAGTTTCAATGAGAAGGCCGTGCCTGTTTATTTATTAATAATTTGTCAAATCGTGGTTCTATTTTTGAAACACAAATTACCAAACCATTTTCTAGTTGAAGTCTATTTCTCTTCTTAATTTTTATGTTCATCATTGAAGAGAACGCTAATTCACAAAGGTAGGAGATGGCGAATGGCACAAATAATTTCAAAGCTTCCTTTGCCAGCTGTAGATACTCTTCTTTTCTCTTCATCCAGAAGACGTCAATCTCTTGTGGATTAAATTCCATTTTAAGCACCCCGTGAGCTGCTAGATCTATTAGTGCTTCTTTCGTCATCGTGACATAATTATATCATCATCATCATCATCATCATCATCATGTAAGACTGATTATGCCTTTCAGCGTTCAGTCTGGAGCATAGTCCCCCTTATAAAATTCCTCCATGATCCCCTATTCCGTGCTAACATTGGTGCCTCTTCTGATGTTAAGCCTATTACTTCAAAATCATTCTTAACCGAATCCAGGTACCTTCTCCTTGGTCTGCCCCGACTCCTCCTACCCTCTACTGCTGAACCCATGAGTCTCTTGGGTAATCTTGCTTCTCCCATGCGTGTAACATGACCCCACCATCTAAGCCTATTCGCCCTGACTGCTACATCTATAGAGTTCATTCCCAGTTTTTCTTTGATTTCCTCATTGTGCACACCCTCCTGCCATTGTTCCCATCTACTAGTACCTGCAATCGTCCTAGCTCCTTTCATATCCGTAACCTCAACCTTATTGATAAGGTACCCTGGATCAACCCAGCTTTCGCTCCCATACAACAAAGTTGGTCGAAAGATTGAACGGTGCACAGATAACTTTGTCTTGGTACTGACTTCCTTCTTGCAGTAGAGAGTAGCTGAGCACTCACTGCATTAGCTTTGCTACACCTCGCTTCCAGTTCTTTCATTATGTTTCCATCCTGTGAGAATATGAATCCTAAGTACTTGAAACTGTCCACCTGTTCTTAGTTCCTCCTATTTGGCACTCAGTCCATTTATATCTCTTTCCCACTGACATTACTTTCGTTTTGGAGCTGCTAATCTTCATACCATAGTTCTTACATTTCTGATCTAGCTCTGAAATATTACTTTGCAAACTTTCAATCGAATCTGCCATCGCAAGTAATTCATCCGCATATGCAAGACTTCTTATTTTGTGTGACATAATTATATAAAAAAGGATTAAGTATCCATCTATGACCTTTGTCAGCGTCAGAGTTCAGCTCTGGAAAGTAACTTAACAGTTTCTGTTCCAAATTATGCAAGCTCTATATCATGCAAAGAAAGTGAGAACTTAATACCACCTACTGGTCAATTTCAATTTCTTCGACAATCGTCTGAATACAAGGGAAAGACTCAAACGTCATCTTTGGTAAAAACGTTGACCACAAACTAAGTTTTGCGAGGAATCCTTTGATTTTATCCTGAGCTGTTATGTTTTCCTCTTTCCCCTGGAGGCTCTTGTTTAAAATATTTAGGTGATTAAAAAGATCGGCGAGAAAAGCTAATTTTAATAGCCAAACAGAGTCACAAAAGTAATTCGCTTATCGAGATTTAGAATGTTGTAAGAACATTAACAATTCACCTTTTAGGTCCAGAACTAGTGTCAATACCTTTCCTTTGGAAAGCCACCGGTCCTCCCAGTGAAAAAGTTCAAATGGCTCTGAGCAGTATGGGACTTATCTTCTGAGGTCATCAGTCTCCTAGAACTTAGAACTACTTAAACCTAACTAACTTAAGGACGTCACACACATCCATGCCCGAGGAAGGATTCGAATTTGCGACCGTAGCGGTTCCAGACTGTAGCGCCTAGAACCGCTCGGCCACATGGGCAGGCGCGTGATAAAGATTTTGATGGAGCGAAACCATGTCTTCAGAAATGATCCTAAACAATCGAGTTTCCAACGCATTATCTGTAATAGAGTTTACAACTTTGATCATCTCTTAAACAGATCATTTAAATCGTGGCTGCCAGAGTTTGTAGATGAAGAAAGCAGCGTGTCCACGAAAAATTTGGCATTATTGATTTTAATTTCGCGACGAGCCCAGTTTTACTGCCAATCATAGCTTTAGTACCATCACTACAAATGGCGATACATTATGTCCAATCAGTCTTGTAGTTGCGAGTACTTTCTAAAAACATGTCGTTCAAACACGGGCCAGTAGTGTTCGCCCGGAGTGCTTTGCAAAATAAAATGTCTTCCATGATACTTTCATCTGCTTCAAAGCGCACAGATACTACAAATTGAAACATCAGTAGATTCATCAAACCGCAAAGCAAAATGTAGGCTCTTCTTTAATTTTTCGACTAACTGTTCTCGAATGTCACTGGCCATATCGAATATTCTGCGTTCAGTGGTATTATCAGAAAGTGGAGTGCGTTTCAGGTTATTTGCCTCTTGCTTACCTAACATAATTTCAACTATATCCAGGGCTGCTGACAAAATAAGATTCTCTGCATCTGTATGCGGCTTCCATGCTTTAGCGACTCGGTAGCTAGCTAGTAACGCTTTCTCGTTGACACTGGATACCTAAAACCAGATAAAAATATTGCTAAATCAGAAAAACGTATAAAAAATCGGCCGAATGGCATTACTATTTTATTACCTGAATCATAGTAGTTTGCTGCTGATAAAGTGTTTTCAGCTTCCTTTCGAAGAAATCCGACGGTTCATCAGCTTTGGTTCAAATAGCTCTGAGCACTATTGGACTTAACTTCTGAGGTCATCAGTCCCCTAGAACTTAGAACTACTTAAACCTAACTAACCTAAGGACATCACACAAATCTATGGCCAAGGCAGGATTCGAACCTGCGACCGTAGCGGTCGCGCGGTTCTAGACAGTAGCGCCTAGAACAGCTCTGCCACACCGGCCGGCTTATCAGTTTTCTTGGAATGTTTAGTTGAGAGGTGACGCAGAAGCTTTGGTGGTTTCATACTCTCAAGTGACAATACTTCGCCGCAAATTACACATTGAGGTTATTGTTAATGACAGTAAACCCATACAACAGATACGGAGTGGCCGAGAGGTTCTAGGTGCTACAGCCTGGAACCGCGTGACCGCTACGGTCGCAGGTTCGAATTCTGACTCGGGCATGGATGTGTGTGATGTCCTTAGGTTAGTTAGGTTTAAGTAGTTCTAAGTTCTAGGGGACTAATGACCTCAGAAATTAAGTCCTATAGTGCTCAGAGCTATTTGAACCATACTTCAGATAACTGTCGTCATAAAGTCTATTTCTTTTTTTTTCGATTTTGATACACTTCCGCCACTTTCACTTGTACCAGGTGTGAAGGGCTGCACAGATCTTATAAGAAACTTGTCCATTTTATGCTCGCTCAGACCGAAGCGCGAAGACAATAACCACGTCCGTACTTGCTGTCGTACTCGGACAACTGCTTGTAGTGACCGGAAACGCGCGACTATGCCCCCGCTGACCTTTTCTCACCACCGTGGCTCTACCGCGGCTAAGAATATAATTATATCTCTGCCTGTAGAGCACTGCGACCTCTCTTCGTGAATTGCACTTGACTTCTTGATCAGTATCGAATCAATAGAAAGGAAATTAAATACGTTGCCTTTGAAATCGTTGACATTCATGGTTCTGGAGGTCGCCAGAATATTTTTACTTGGAAAGGTGTCGCGTATTCAAAAAGGTTGAAAGACACTGGTCTAGCGACCCAACCGCCTGATGACCCATCGCATCCCAGTGTTCGGTGCTGCAGGGGGGCGGGCGCTGTGGGGACACCAGCATGAGTAATGCCTCTGTCCAGAGAACATTGTGTCTGAGCGCTCTATCTGCCATATCTGGGTGGACCCCAGAGAAGTCAATTTGGTTTAGAACACTGCACCACGCGTATGTATTGCAAGTCAGGTGATGAGCAATAAAGCAACACTGTCATACCAACATGTCGTCCCTGTTATTGGTACGATCCCTGCATCTGGTAGGGAAAGCTACCACACTTCCACTGATCTAACTTATCTAACACGTCGCATGCAATACGTCTAAATTTCAGCCAAGAGATCAGAGAGCTGAAGTTGTTTGCTGCTGATGGTCAGGTAGTTCCTCATAATTTTCCTATACCGCTTGCTAACCAGAACTACACTTTCTGATCACAAGTGTACTGACACCCCGATGTAATACGCAATTGACCACTAGACGTCACAATAGGCGAACTTACTTGCATAAAAGGAGAAGGGGAGTGTTGTGTTGCTTTTAGATAAATAGGAGTGCTCAGTGACTTCGAAGGTGTAGAAGTCATAAATGTTCTCTCAGTGCATGAACAACCCATCCCTGAGCATTTCCTCGCATATAATATACATGTTTTGAGTCGTAAAATGAACGATAATGGGAATAGTTGAAACTTCTGTCCTGCAAGTATGAAGACTCTGACGGGAAATGGTGAATACTGAATATGAAAAAGCTTCACAGTTAGCATATGAAAATCCCATTATCAGAGCCTCTTGGACCGGCACTAGGTGCTACATCATAAGCGATATAGAGCTCCAACTCCTGAACGTCTTCAGTTTTAGCTTTAACTGTTTTTTATTGAGCTTAACTTGACGGACTACCGGTTTCGCAATGTCTACAGTACAGCATCTGAAAAAGCCTATGATTTTGGAACATTTCTATCTCAAGGAGCTTACAGCTGATTTAAGACGGGTGAAGATATCTGATACTACTAAATTAAATGTTTGAGTAGTACAACTAAAATGAACTATAACACTTGCATTGTCAGTGACTAGAGAAAACACTGTCAGTTATTCTTCACTCAGAACCACCTGTTTTAACAATCTCGTTAATATTTTCGGAAGTGTACCGATCAGTTCAAATGCTTCAAATGGCTCTGAGCACTATGGGACTTAACATCTGAGGTCATCAGTCCCCTAGTCTTAGAACTACGTAAACCTAACTAACCTAAGGATATCACACACTTCCATGCCCGAGTCAGGATTCTAACCTGCGACCGTTGCAGCAGCGCGGTTCCGGACTGAAGCGCCTAGAACCGCTCAGCCACAACGGCCGGCGTACCGATCAGTGACGTGCACAATAGCCAGAACAGGGGACTGTAGTTAGTATTGCTCAAGAAAGTGCATTTGTCGTAGTTCGCATGTCAAAAGCCCCTGTGTATCTAACTTGGTCCACATGTCAACAGTCACTGCAACACATTTGGTTTCAGCCAATAACTCCCCAAATTTCAAGAGCAACGATCGTTCAACAGTTTGTTTGTCAGGATCTTCTTGGAAAGCAAAGAATAACGGGGTTCGAGTGTCTTAACTAGTTTTAAATTTGGTATCAAAAACCAAAGATAATAGTAGGTAAGTCCCAGCCACAATATCAACAAGGAGGTTCTCAAACTCTTTAATTTTACTACCGGATAGTTCTTTTACCTTCATAGTACCAATAATCGTCGCCTGCCGTGGAATTTTCCTCGCCGCCTGAGGGACTGTAGTACTTGGACGATTGAATCGTTGGTTTACTACCGTTGTTTCAGTTATAAACATCGTCGTGCCTGAGACGGTAGAGACAGACACAGTGCCAGCAGCGGATGGAACGAGTTGACTGCCTGTTGTATCTTCTGACGAATTATCCACAAATGCAGTGCTTAATAACTGATGATGCTTCCTTTTTAAGTGGTCCATTAGATTACCAGATGAACAGTGGGAACATATTTCCTTTTTACACATCATGCAGACCGCAACATCTGTGTCAGTTTTTGAGTAAAATTCACATGAAAATGAGCTTTTTGGCATTTTGATCCAGGCGGCAGACACAAGGTCACTCATTATTACGTAAACGCACTGTTCACAAATAGTGGAACGACAATAATAGACGACCGATGGCAACAGAGTGCAGCCAACAATAATAATTTAACAATAAGGAAAACAATCGACTGTTTCCGCTCAGAACTGAATGCACCGGTGGTCAGGCGAGTCAAGTTGTCAGTCCCAGCGTTCCAGAAGTGTTCTAACTTGGCTACAGACTGTTCACAGGCAGGCTTAACTGTGAAACTTACGTGTCCTTGTGTGAATGTGAGTAGTCCTTCCTCATACTTGTGAAATACTATACATGCTGCTTTTCACAGACTGGCAAATATTAAAACGTTTTGGATGTGATTTGTATGTATGTAGCCGGTGACGTAATTTTCTGTACAAAACATCTTCCACACAAATAAATGGCCGGATAAACTTTTGCAGGCTAGATTCAAATGATGTTTAATTTATGGCGGTCATCACACCTTTGCTGCAAAACGGAACGCAAACTGTCGCTAAAACGTGGCAATGTTCCTTTCTTCTTCTTAGGGAATTATTACGCTCAACTTTGTACACCTTTCTAGGCCTGCCATATGCCCAGCTTTTCCCAGATTTGCCCTAGTTTTGAAGGGATCCGGTAACGTTCTGCGACGAGAGGGGAGGGGGTATTCTTGTCCATCGGTCCGAGGTAAATCTGGATCTTTTTTGGCTTCGGAGAAATTCGATTGATTGGAAATAAATAGATTTTAATAAACCTTAGTGAAAATATACTAAATGGAGACTGGCGCCGCGTGGGTAATCACATTCGTTTCATGTTAAAAACCAGCGGCAAGCGCGCTTAGATGCTCTCCTATACACATACATGGAGTTCCAAAATGGGGTTTATAAATTTGATCACATATTCTTGTGTTTCAGAAACAGGTATAGGTCGGGAGGCGAGGTTTGCAGCATAATGTTCACAGCAATCTTAAGTGCTCTTTTTTTTCGGGTTGAAAATTAAGAAAAGAGGTACAGTACCTGGAAAACAATAACAGCTCTGGCAACAACCAGAGCAATTAACAAAAAGAATTAACCTTTGAATGAAAAAGTTTCCACTGTGTTTTATTGTGTAGGTTTTCACAAGTTGCCTCGGAAAACCTTTTCAGCATGGTCCGAGCAAATAATCTAGCTCCAGATTGCTTCAGTTTTAAGACTGTTTTGCAACTTCTTACTGACTCGCAGTACTTACGGTCCAGTCGCCATGCAGTTGAGTTTTCACATTTCTTATTTTAAGAGCTTAAAAACCTGGGTTACTTTTTAAGAACGAAGAGACCATAAATGTATCTACGCTTGGAAGGCTTCCCTAATCAGCCTTCACATAATCCCTTTCCATAGTCACTCGAAAGTTGTAATTGCGTTTAACATCGCTAAATAACTAAAATTCTTGGAGAACAAGTACGGAAAAACAAAAGTAACTCCAGCTAACACTCCTATAAAACACGTATAGCTTCGTCTTACTGCTAGCCGAGGCTCACGAGAGGACAGACAGCGGCGCGTGCGTCGCAGCGCGTGACACTGTAGGTCTTACGAGTGACAGCAGCCGTCTCCGGCGGGGAGTGGGTAACTGTTCCAGAGGAGATTGATAATTCCTAACTGCACTTTTAAATACATGCAGGCTCTCCACAGCACACGACAAAGTTCTTTGCCGTGAGCTGAATAGCAGAGGCATCATTTGTCAACTTTAACTGAGGCTAGTTGGCGTCATAAAGCCCTGCTCCAAATTGGAGGGAGCGGTCGCTATTGGCGTGAATGATGTTCTGAGATAGTTTTGGGGAATTTTGGAATCATCACTGAATGCTGATTCACAGCTTCTCGAGGGTAGTGGGGAGCTGAAGTAACGTTCGCTTCGCTTTTGCGTTGCGCGGGCGCAGGGCATGGGGGATCTGATATTCGTCCGAATCGGACAGTCTTGCGACTTAGTCGCACTTTTTCGGCAGAACTTAGAATTCTCGGTCAACCTTCGAGGTCAGGGGTTGGAACAGAGCTGCCGCACAGCAGAAGTCGGCGCCTACATCATCAGAACGCTGAATACCGACGACATGCTGCAGGTTTTAGGACTGGTAAAGTTTGCTTCCCGCGCCCGGGTTGCCGGGTTCGATTCCCGGCGGGGTCAGGGATTTTCTCTGCCTCGTGATGGCTGGGTGTTGTGTGTTGTCCTTAGGTTAGTTAGGTTTAAGTAGTTCTAAGTTCTAGGGGACTGATGACCATAGATGTTAAGTCCCATAGTGCTCAGAGCCATTTGAACCATTTTGAACTGGTAAAGTATTTTGAGGCTCCGGCATTGTAGGACCTGTCAATTTTATACTGAAGTTCTCAGTAGCATGCGCGCTCGCTTTGCTGCAAGTCCACCTTGCTTGTTTCTCCATGTGAGCTCTCAGTACTAATCGTGATACTGCAATATAGTCGAGGGAGTAATATTTGATTCATTAGAACATACAGTCACTATTGTCAATCTATTGCATCCAAGAGAACAGGAGCCCTTTTTTTCTCAAGCCAACTCTTACTCTAACAATAGTTCAGTATGACCTACCCTTTAGCCTATAGTTTGTATTGACAATTAAGTACCTTTGTGTTCTGATTTGTAATAAATCACGTTGTAATATTTAATCCGCATATCATTTCATAGCTGTAGAATCCCATTTCCTATCGTTTATTATGATAAAATTCCCTTTTTCTTTACTGAGTAGATAATGATTTTTATTAAATTATTGTGAGTATGCACTCCTTATTTTACCAAATAGCAGGGTCCACCATCAATTCCTTCCGTTACCGTTGTGCACATAATCAAGTAGGTGGTAGGTAAAGAGAGGATCGAGTGCATGTACATTTCTCATGCAAAATTCGCCGGAATTAAAGAGGTACAAACTCTCCTCCACCCCGGCACCTCGCATACTGTGTTCAAAGATTTGGAAGTCAGTACGCCCACTCAATATTATACTTCCCCATACGCCTGAACCACCAAAACGATTGTGTTCGACACTGTTCCTGGGTGTTATCGCCCAAACATGTTTCACGGCAGTTGTAGCATTCTCAGGGGGTTCTCTTTATTATTTTCCTGAAATACATACATACAGGTTCTTTTTAGGTTAAGGAATATGATACATTAGATTTTGTTGTCATTTAAATTGTATGTACAGTTTACCTTTTACATTACGTTGCGTGTGTCCTGTAGCTGCAAACCAAAATCATCCACAGGTCTAAATTAGTACATCATTTCGTTTGCAAGCGTGAGGAATGTCAGAAATGGTCTGCATTGAATTTTTTGTTGATTATCCAATTTTTAAAATGCAAGTTCTGACAAAATTCATGGCATATGTCCGATTTTGGTCTCACCATTTTAGTATTTTGCTAGTCCTTAGCGTGACAAGTTTGTTTTTACGTACCAAACATGTTTGCGTGTAGCTGAGTTGAACCTGTGGACATCTATAAAAGTTTTGTGAAGATTAGGTATAGCGAACTATTTCGTGTAATTTGTTGTCCGAGGATTACTTTTCGCATTTTCATAATGTTTACTCACATTTTCTCCAGCTCGTTTGTAAATACTGCGTCGTGGTATGTTGCGGCTTGGACACAGGTTTCACTGCAAAAATTTAAGTCTCTGATTTACGTTCAGCGTCAACTGCCATTCACTGGACCATTCATCAATCCTCTGAAGGTCCTCATGCAAGTCGCTAGTCTTCTGTTTTTAGTATCCTACAGATAGCCGCATCACCTGCGAACTGCATTATGGAGTTTTCGAAGCTCCCTGCTAGATTATTTGTGTATATTGTAAACAGTAACGACCCTATCTCACTTTCTGAGGGGCTCCTGAAATTATTATTACATCTGTCGATTTTCTTCCGTTAACAGTGATGTGTTGAGGTCTCTCTGTAGAGAAGTCCAAAATCCAGTCGTAAGTCTAGTCCGATACTCGGTAACCTACTAAACGGCAGGCCGTACAATGTAAGACCGTTGGTTGAATTTAAATTTAAAGAATGTCTCCGCGCAATGTTTCCGCTATATTTCCGGTAATGTAACGTACTGCTGCAAGATCATTCTCTGCCCGATAAATAACAACGAAGAAAAATAGAATCTGTTTCATCATCAACTCCGGAAACTCTAATTCTTTCCCCTCAAATTTCTAATACCTGTACACTGCCGCGCCTATTCCGACACGTTCCATCAATGGTACGCCTACATACATTCACCATCGTTTCCCAACGAAACTTCATCCATCTTCCTCTCCTTGACAATGAAATCCATTCTGATAATTACCCATCCTATCAACTATTAATCTACCCTCACTATTCCACACCATCCCCACATCAGGACTCCCGCTCCTTATCGTACGTCTCTTATCACTTTTTGATTTATCGTGGGTTCTCCTGTCTGGTTTGAGATTATCAGAGAACAGACAAACAATAAGAGGTTATGATAGTAGTATGTGATCAGTTTATACAAACTTTGGGCACTTGACAATGGCTTTTCGCGAGAGATCCGTTCATTGCAAGTTTGACCGTGAGTGACTCTTCTGAAAATATTTCTTTATCGGACTTCGTAGATTGAATAATTCCAAAGTTTTGGCTAGTGCTGGACCATTTGTAACACGGAACCTTTCGCCATGCCAAGAAGCCGCATCTAAATAAAATAGAATAATGGTGGTGTGACAAATAATTATCTGCAGCGATGGTAGATATGCGGCTTAAACAACAAAAAAGGTGCCGTCTTCTCGGCAAGACAACTGAAGTGCGTAATTATTCTAATGTTTCAGCGGTTGCTCGCCACAATCGATACAGCCGCTTATACTAATTAATATCTTAAGTAATTCTTTATTTATATTCGGAGTTTATATCTACATTCTTGCAATATATCCACGCCCATCCTGCAAATGTGCCTTTAAAACATCCACACCGTTCATACACACAAGCAAGCACACCTCACGCACACATAATCAACTCCATCATCTCAGGTCAGACTGCCATGAATAGTGTGTTTCTCTTTTGCTGATGAAGGCTGTGGCCGAAAGCATTATGTAGTGTCTTTTAACTGAGGTTGTCTGCAACTTAGTGTCTCTTCTTTCGGTAAGTAGCACTATTTCTTTTCCTACATTGCTGATATTTCTACGTGGAGTTTTCATTGTTTAATTCGTTACTGGAGTAGTATTAGATTGCAACTGACGTTTTAGAAACGTATTATGGACTTGTGGAAACTGTGACGAAGTCAAGAGTGCACTTGCTGGCAGTTGCACGTAAAGATAGATTCCAAAGAGATACGATGTACGCAGATTTATTAATTCGGGAAGCAATACCGTAACTACGCGTTATTGAGAGGCTGGAGGGGTGTGTCTGTGTGCATAATTCGCGATATAACGTAGTTATTACGGTCTTCAGTCTGGAAAATGATGTAGTACACCTTTCCAAGTTAGTCTATCCCTTAAATACTTTGCAGGCTTCATCGCTTTGCGTAATTATTGAAAACTACTTCCATTGAACATGCTTGCTGTACGCAACCCTTGAGAGCCCTCTACAATTTTATCCCCTCACAGTTCACTCCATTAAAAAACTGACGAGTCCTCGATGCCTCAGGATGTGTTCTGTCAACTGACCAATAATATCTTTTCTTCGCAAATCAGTTCAGTGCCTATTCATTAATTCTCCAATCTACGCATTTCATTTTCAACATTGATCAATAGTACTGTCTCTCATAAGCTTCTTTCTCCCTGTCTGAACCGTTTTCCGTCCACTTTTCAGTTCCACACAGGACTACATCTTCAGAAAAGACTTCCTAACCTTTAAATTTATATGCGATGGTTCCAAATCTGTCTTCTTTCTCTACGTCTGAATTGCTTGCCCTCTATTTTTCACTTCCATACAAGTCTACATCCTCAGAAAATACATCATAACAATTGTATTCGATGTTTCTACATTTCTTCAGAAGTGCTCTTTCTGCCACTGCCAGTCTGTGTTTTATATCTTTTCTGCTTCTACCGACTGTCGACATTAATAATTTTGCTGTCAAATCGCAAAAGCCACTTACTATAAGGGCCGATCAAGAAGTTTCCATTCAACGGCCGTGCAATAGAGACTCGGTATGCCAATCAGGCAAAATTGCTGTGAGGATTGAGGCAATCATCCACCGACACACCAGGTTGAAGAAACTTGTTTGGTAAAACACCGTGTTCTGCGTGCTTGAAGAAGTCCGTAACTGCCTGCTGCACATCCTCGGCTGACAGAAATCGTCGACCCTTCAAGACCGAAGGCGAGATAATCGCATGTCTCCCACCTGAGTTGGCGCAGCTTATGCGTTATCACGAAGCAGCAGCACACTTTGTCGCGCACAATTCCACAACGGTGGTTTTCGACAAACGTGCTGCCCCATACACATTCTTCATTCTCACTGGTGTTCCTGTCGGCGTTTCTCCTTCTGCAGCCATGAAAAGTTTAACTGCACGTTGGTCCTGTTTGGACGCATTTGGTAATAATGTCGCCGTAGTTCACGTTTCCCATTTACCGCAAGCACGTCGGACTAGTTGATTTGGTGGGAGGGAAACAAACAGCGAGGTCATCGGTCCCATAGGGTTAGGGAAGAATGGGAAGGAAGTTGGCCGTGCCCTTACAAATGAATCATCCCGGCATTTGCCGGGAGCGATTTAGGGAAATCACAGAAATCCTAAATCAGGATGACTGGACGCGGGTTTGAACCGTCGTCCTCCCGAATGCGAATCCGTTGTGCTAACCATTGCGCCACCCCGCTCGATACACGTCTGAAAGACACGGATGCCACACTAATCCCTTGCCTGCATGTCGGTGCTTATACACCCGCATTGAAGCCGCACTACGTTGCATATACGAACACACTGCAGCAACGCTCTCAAACGGAAACTTTTTGATCGCCTTGATACATTTAGTTTCGCATTACCCAATCTAATTCCTTCAGCATCACCATCCGATTACGTTTAGTTACACTTCTTTCGCTTTTGATATTTATCTTGAACCTTGATTACATTAAATACCTCTTACAAGTACTTTGCTATCTCTGACACAATTACAATGTGGACAGAAAGCCTCAAAGTTTTTGTTTTTTTCCCTAAATTTTAAACCCGTTTCTAAATTTTTTCTTAGTTTCCTTCCCAACTTGATCATTGTGCAGACTGAATTATGATAGAGATAGATTACAACCCTGTCTCATTCTCAACTACTGCTTCTCTCTCATGTTCCCACTGGGGCGATGCGACACGCGATGCGACCTGCGTTACGACAAAAAAATACAGCACGAATCACGTTTCTGGCTCTCTTGCAATCGTGAGCTCTACTGAAGAGGACGTTGTTGTGGCTTCAGTATTTAAAGCTCAAACCACTGAAAAAGAAAAAGAAGTACTGGATGCACCCATACAATGCTATGAATACCATATATATCGGCTGTGGTTCCTCATGAGCTCTCTCAGCACGAACACACATTCCACGAATTCTACAGAATGAGTCCAGACAATTTCCAATTTTTGGAGCAATTAGCATCAGCTACTGTGCGAAAGCAGGACACAAATTTTCGACTTGGCGTTTCTCCCCATGAGATGCTAATTTGCACGAATAGAGAGAAAGTAAAAAAGGTTCGCAGAAGAGCTTCTGTAAAGGTTGGAAGGTAGGAGACGAGATACTGGCAGAAGTAAAGCTGTGAGTACTGGGCGTGAGTCGTGCTTCGGTAGCTCAGTTGGTAGAGCACTTGCCCGCGAAAGGCAAAGGTCCCGAGTTCGAGTCTCGGTCGGGCACACAGTTTTAATCTGCCAGGAAGTTTCATATCAGCGCACACTCCGCTGCAGAGTGAAAATCTCATTCCAGAGAGAAAGTATATTGAAACTCTTGCCTGACGTCTGTTTAAATGTACTGAAACGGGGGCTTGCTCAGTGTGTATACCTGCAGTTAATATTTCCAGAATCGTAAACGGGGCTCCTCCATTTCCGTTTCGCATGAAGTAATTTGTAGAACACAAATCAGCGACCAAAGCCGTAGGTTTGTTACCTGATTAAGTAACTGCAATATGAAGATAATGAGTTAAAAAAGATGGTATAGATTCCAAGGCAAATTGTTACCCGTTTCTTTCATTTCCATTGCTTCCTCCACACCAGGCTGGTCACATTTGCCCTCAAATACGATTTCATAGTGTAATCCCACAGACAAGGACTCTTCTCAACAAGCTGAACGAAAGATATCATCTTCGAACAGACCTCTTGTACGAATGACATGTTGGCTGTACGCAGTACAGAAAGAAGTGCACAGCTCGAGACGTCTTTCTAGCTTGAAAGCACATGTGCGAGTGAATGCTCCGGTCTGTATCGGCAGCAAACGCGTCGTCATAGCGTCGAATGTGGCACGTCGCAGCTCGTCACGGCCAATCGCCAAAATGAATCACGTATTTATTTCACACTATAAAGTGGTACAGCTTTCCTTCCAACATTAAAAATAATTTAGAATTGTTAGTTGCATTTCTTTCGCTGCAATATATGCTGTAAAATGCGCCAAACTTAAACTGATCAGTTAATACTTTTTCACTGTAAAATTTTCAAAATAGGGGGCACGCTCAATGAGTAATGCAACACATGTCTTTCTCGACCAGTTTTGGATAGAAATGCGGAATTTGTTGTGGGACACTGTGGATTATTCCCGCTTCAGCTCCTATAGTTTCAAGAAGCTCCGAAATGAAGCTTCAAAGTGGCGCATGTAACTGAGGTGGGTTCCAATCAGAGATCTGTCATTGAGTTTCTTATGGTGAAAATCAGGCCATTGCAGATATTCGTAGGCGCTTTCAGAACGTCTACGGAGACCTGGCAGTGAACAAAAGCACGGTGAGCAGTTGGGCGAGGCGTCTGTTATCATCGCAACAAGGACGCGTGAACTTGCCCAGCCTCCCGCGTGCCGTCCGGCCGCACACAGCTGTGAATACTACAATGTCGGAACGTGCGGACACTCTCATTCGAGGTGATCGACGGATCATAGTCAAACGCTCCGCTGTACAAATGGACTTCGTTGGTAGTGCAGACACACTCGTCCAACTGTTGGGTTCCTCGACACCTAACAGAAGACCGTAAGGAGCAACGAAGGATCGTCTGTGCGGAATTGCTTTCGTGTTACGAGGCTGATCGCTACAATTATTTGTCGAACGTAGTCACAGGCGATGAAACATAGTTTCAGCACTTTGAAAGACTCTGACAGGGTTATTCTGTTTGAAGTCCGCCCTCATGGTGCAACGATCAACTCTAAAATGTGTGGTGCTACTCTCAGGAAATTAACCCATTCGAGACGGAGCGCGTATCCCCAAAGCGGAGCAATTCGGCGGCGCTGTGTCGGTTCCATATTCCTTAGGTTTCTTTCATCGTTTATACAATCTACAGTTATCGGTGAAATTTTTTCTGTGAATGAGGCTTAAAACACGCTCTTTACTAGCATACTATTTTCATTATTCCATATCGCGCACGTTTTGACTTGGCGGTGGTGTTAAAAAAGAAAAAGTAAAAAATGTGATTTTTTGTTGCTTTTTTTTTAGTCGAATTACACTCATTAAGATTAGTCGTATCTTATTATTTAAAGTTTTAGCTTTAAAACGACATGTTGTTGTTGTTGTTGTCTTCAGTCCTGAGACTGGTTTGATGCAGCTCTCCATGCTACTCTACCCTGTGCAAGCTTCTTCATCTCCCAGTACTTACTGCAACCTACATCCTTCTGAATCTGCTTAGTGTATTCATCTCTTGGTCTCCCTCTAATTTTTTACGCTCCATGCTGCCTTCCAGTACTAAATTGGTGATCCCTTGATGTCTCAGAACATGTCCTACCAACCGATCCCTTCTTCTAGTCAAGTTGTGCCACAAACTCCTCTTCTCCCCAATTCTATTCAATACCTCCTCATTAGTTATGTGATCTACCCATCTAATCTTCAGCATTCTTTTGTATCACCACATTTCGAAAGCTTCTATTCTCTTCTTGTCTAAACTATTTATCGTCCATGTTTCACTTCCATACATGGCTACACTCCATACAAATACTCTCAGAAGTGACTTCCTGACACTTAAATCTATACTCAATGTTAACAAATTTCTCTTCTTCAGAAACGCTTTCCTTGCCAGTCTACATTTTATATCCTTCTACTTCGACCATCATCAGCTATTTTGCTCCCCAAATAGCAAAACTCCTTTACTACTTTAAGTGTCTCATTTCCTAATCTAACTCCCTCATCATCACCAGACTTAATTCGACTACATTCCATTATCCTCGTTTTGCTTTTGTTGATGTTCACCTTATATCCTCCTTTCAAGATACTGTCCATTCCGTTCAACTGCTCTTCCAAGTCCTTTTGCTTCTCCATGGATTTTAATGCCTACTCCGAATTTTTCTTTTGTTTCCTTTACTGCTTGCTCAATATACATATTGAATAACATCGGTGATAGCCTACAACCCTGTCTGACACCCTTCCCAACCACTGCTTCCCTTTCGTGTCCCTCGCCTCTTGTAACTGCCATCTGGTTTCTGTACAAATTGTAACTAGCCTTTCGCTCCCTGTATTTTACCCCTGCCCCCTTACAATTTGAGAGTATTCCAGTCCACATTGTAAAAAGCTTTCTCTAAGTCTACAAATGCTAGAAACGTAGGTTTGCCTTTCCTTAATCTTTCTTTTAAGATAAGTCGTAAGGTCGGTATTGCCTCACGAGTTCCAACATTTCTACGGAATCCAAACTGATCTTCCCCGAGGTCAGTTTCTACCAGTTTTTCCATTCGTCTGTAAATAATTCGTGTTAGTATTTTGCAGCTGTGACTTATTAAACTGATAGTTCGGTAATTTTCACATCTGTCAACACCTGCTTTCTTTGGGATTGAAATTATTATATTCTTCTTGAAGTCTGAGGGTATTTCGCCGGTCTCATACATCTTGCTCACCAGATGGTAGAGTTTTGTCAAGACTGGCTCTCCCAAGGCCGTCAGTAGTTCTAATGGAATGTTGTCTACTCCCGGGGCCTTGTTTCGACTCAGTTCTTTCAGTGCTCTGTCAAACTCTACACGCAGTATCGTATCTCCCATTTCATCTTCATCTACATCCTCTTCCATTTCTATAATATTGTCCTCAAGTACATCGCCCTTGTATAGACCCTCTATATACTCCTTCCATCTTTCTGCTTTCCCTTCTTTGCTTAAAACTGGGTTTCCATCTGAGCTCTTGATATTAGACATACAAAATACAATTTTATCTCTTATGGGACGTCTGTGGGAGGAAAAATAAACAGTTTTGAGGGACGAAATATTTTATTATGTCAATAAACTACAAAATTTAATAAAATTTGCTTAAACCAAACTTTACAACTTTGGCATATCGATTTTTCGATAGGCAACCATATTTTACAAGTCCTTTCGGTACTTTGCTACTTTGTGGTACATGCTGAAGCACTCAGGCACATGAAGAGAAGGGTTGGACGGACAAGTTTCGCAAAGAAAGGGGGACCGTTTTCGCCCTCCTGGCTTGGATCGATCACTGCAAACGACACAGTCACCCTGTTTTCCGGTGTTTATTCTTGCGGTAGCACCGTACAGGCCTAGCATCCTATGTAGGTCATCATGCTCAGCCTCACACAAGTCTGCTCACCCGAGAGGAGCTCAGAGAACTGCATTGGTCTGTTCTTCCTCATCCATCCTGCATCCCGGACCGCGCACATTCTGACGTTCATCTGTTTGGCCCGATGAAGTATGCACTCCGTGGGATGCAGTACGTGGATGATGCAGCAAGACATTGGCTCCGATGTCGACCAGTAGAATGGTTGCATGCGGGGATACAGGCTCTTCCAGTAAGGCCACCGCATTGAATGGAGATTATGTTGAAACATATGATTTTGTAGGCAAAGAGTGGAGAATAATCTGGTGTATTGAAATCCTAAATTAAACCAACTTGTTGATAGAAAAAAAAATTCGTTGCATTACTTACTGAATACCCCTCACATGTGTGTTGCTGTACTTTACTTTGAAGCATCACAATAGCTACAGGCAATAACGGAAAGAAAGCATCACAATAGCTACAGGCAATAACGGAAAGAAAACCTGTTGGCTATAAGACATGCAGAAATAGTTTTATACGAAATAGTTTCCTCAAAATCGAATGAGGAAGACTGTGTAGCAGAGAACACATGCGGATTCCAAAACAGCGGTTTTTATTTGCCGTCGCTTGCTTTAATTATAAATATATGTCTGAGTCATGTTAAATGTTATTAATTTTACGTAAAGAAAGGTATTATCTTCTCAGTAACCATCAAATCGTTAGCTACGCCCTTAATTATATATATATATATATACTCATGGCACTTTTGTTGCCTATGCCTATGGTCAGTTTCAGAAGTCAGGTTAATAATCAAATTAATATGATTAAACCTTAAATTTCTGGTGTCCCCATTTACCACCACAATAAAATAAAAACTGAATAGTTGAAGTGGTATGAAAGAGAACAATGGCGTATCTAAGTTTGCAAAATAATACCAGGTTTTATTCATCTTTATGTAACTACTGGCTGATAAATCTTACACAAAGATGACAACGCAAATCAGAAAAGGAATGGTGTTTGATTGGCAAAGCATGTACGGTGTTGGAAACTATACAAATTCTCCCCTCAATTCATCTCTTTTACAACGCAATCTAAATTTGTTTACATGAATCCACTGTGAGGCCCAAACTCTTTTCAAATGGAATCAATTACGACCAAGTATACCACAAACTATGGTTCATCCGAGAACAGGGAGCTGTACATATCATTTAACAACCCTACAGCGGTGCAGCAGTATTTTACCCTTTCACCTTGATTCAGACGGCAGCAGAAAACGGCGCGCTGTGGGTGAGGAGCGGCGCCGCGGCAGCTGCAGTGATCTGACGCGCCGACGAAAATTTCCAGACTACGTGGCGCTCTGATCATCAGAACGGGAAACTTCCGTAGGAGAGACCTGAAATTCCGTCAGATTTCGGTGTCAGGTGTGTCTGTTCGATGGGCTGGCAAAACCAATTTGAATCACAGGCATGATGGTGCGTGCTGGAATTGTCAAACATTAGGTGGCCAGCTCAGGGTGAATAAGTTCACTCTCGTGATACACGATATGTCTGACATGATATGCCGTTCCACTGTCGGTGCGGTTGGAAATTGGTACTGGTTCTTAGTCCAGCAGAAGATACAGGCCACAAGTCTCACCCACTACGGCATTTACTGGCGTGACGTGTGGCTTATGAGCAGCTGCTCGAACATGAAATGCGTTTTCTCACCTCCCGCCTAACTGTCATAGTACTTGCAGTGGATCCTGATGCAGTTTGGAATTCCTGTGGGATTGCCTAGGTAGATGTCTGCCTATTACACATTACGATCCCCTTCAACTGTCGGCAGTCTCTGTCAGTCAACACAAGATGTCTGCCTGTACGCTTTTGTGCTGTACGTGTCCCTTCACGTTTTCACTTCACTATCACATCGGAAACAGTGGACCTAGGGATGTTTAGGAGTGTGGAAATCTCGCGTACAGACGTATGACACAAGTGACACCCAATCACTTGACTACGTTCGAAGTCCGTGAGTTTCGCGGAGCGCCTATAGTCTAATGACTACTGAGACCGCTGATTTGGAGTACCTGGCAGTAGGCAGCAACACAAAGCACCTAATAAACAGTTTATAAAACTATCGAGAACATCAAATTCGCCACAACATCTGGAGACAAGAAGGCTAATAAAGACGGAATGTCCAGATACTTTTGATCACATAGTGTATGTATACCGTCATTGGTTGTAGCCAAGGACGTTCAGGGGAAACGGAACGACTGGAATTACGTGACTGTTAGCTATTGCTAAACATGACTTAATATAACATCCCAGGATCGACTTTTCGGCTTGCAACAACAATAACAGAGACATATCATCTTCAAAAATGGTTCAGATGGCTCTGAGCACTATGGGACTGAGGTCATCAATCCCCTAGAACTTAGAACTACTTAAACCTAACTAACGTAAGGACATCACATACATCCATGCCCAGGGCAGGATTCGAACCTGCGACCGTAGCGGTAGCGCGGTTAAGCGCCTAGAACCGCTCTGCCACTCCGGCCGGCAAAACATATACTCTGCTATGTCTAACCGATTATCCTTTCAACAGATGTTTCGGCACATTCGGCAATACTGCAGTGGGTATCAGTACGGGGTCATGGTAATGTGAATTTTGTGTTTGAGAATTTTCTTAATTCCGTTCATCGTTGTGTGGCTCACGTTCATTATCGGTCGACAGCCGGCCCCCAGCTTGAGCTCCCAGTCTGTGGCTCGACAACAGGGATTGAACTTTGTGAGTGTACCAGTCGTCAGACAATGTGACAGACAATGTACAATGAGATGACAAAAGTCATGAGATACCTCCTAATATCGTGCTAGACCTTCTTTTGCTCGGCTAGTGCAGCATCTCGACGTGACATGGACGCTACAGCTTGTTAGAAGTCAACTGCAAATATATTCAGCCGTGCTTCCTCGTCCATAATTGCGGAAGTGTTGTCCGTGCAGAATTTTGTGCACGGACTAATCTCTCAGTTGTGTACTATAAATGTTCGAAGGGATTCATATCAGGCTACTTGGGGGGCCAAATTATTCGCTCGAATTGTCCAGAATGATCCGCAAACCAATCGTGCATAACTGTGGCCCAGTGACGTGGCACATTCTCATACATGAAAATTACATCGTTGTTTATCTGCAAGTTGTCTCCAGGTAGCCGAACATACCCATTTCCAGTCAACGATCAGTTGAGTTGGACCAGATGAACCAGCCCATAGCATGCAAACACAGCTCACATTATTATGGACCCACTACCAGCTTGTGCAGTACCTTGTCGACAGATCGAGTCCATGGCTTCGTGGACCACATTCGAACCCTACCATCAGCTCCTACCAACTGAAATCGCGACTCATCTCACAAGTCACCTAGGGTCCAACCCATACGGTGACAAGCTCAGGAGACGCGCTGCAGGCAATGTCGTGCTGTTAGTATGGCTCTGAGCACTATGGTACTTAACATCTGAGGTCATCAGTCCCCTAGACTTAGAACTACTTAAACATAACTAACCTAAGGACAGCACACACATCCATGCCCGAGGCAGGAATTGAACCTGCGGCCGTAGCAGCAGCGCGGTTCCAGACTGAAGCGCCTAGAACCGCTCGGCCACAGCGGCCGGCTGCTGTTAGTTAAGTCACTCGCGCCCGTCATCTGTTGCCATAGCCCATTAACGCCAAATTTCGCAGCACTGTCCTAACGGATACATTCGTCGTATGTCCAACATTGATTTGTGCGGTTTCCTCATGCAGTGTTGCTTGTCTCAACTCTACGCAAACGGCGTTGCTACCGGTCGCAAGTGAAGACCATCGGTCACTGCGTTATCTGGGGAGAGAGGTAATGCCCGAAATTTGGTATTCTCAGCACACTCTTGACACCGTGAATCTTAATTCTCTAACGATTTTCGAAAAGGAGCGCCCATGCGTCTAGCTCCAACTACCATTTCTCGTTCAAAGTCTGTAATTCCTGTCATGCGGCCATAATCACTTCGGAAACCTCTTCACATGAATCACCTTAATATATATGACAGCTCCGCCCTCGCCATCTGTATACATTGATGAGCCAGAACATTAAGACCACCGACTTACTATCAATACAAACCCCTCCAAGCGATTGCATCGCCACCTGGAGAGGAATGACTACTAGTCAGACAAACGCACGGTATATGTAGTATCAAAGAGAGTGTTGTCCGTGTGTAGATCGAAGAAGGCGAGCGATCTACCCGATTTTGTCCGAGGGGAGAGTATGATGGCCTGTAGGCCCGTCTCCAGCATTTCGGAAACTGCACGCCTTGTTGACTGTTCGAGGGGTGCTGTGGTGAGTGTCTTCAACACTTGGCGAAACCAAGGTGAAACCGCGTCCAGACGTCGTGTTGTTGGGCGGCCACTCCTTGTTGCAGATGTTCCGGCGAAACGACAAGCGCCAGCACAAAGATGAAGAACGATACAGCCCCGATAGCTTGCCAGCACGGTAGCTCAGCGTGTTCGGTCAGAGGGTTCGCTGCCCTTTGTAATAAAAAAAACTGAGTTAATGGATCAACGACGAACTGAAACGGTTGACTTGCGACGTCCGCCCCGAGCAGGTGAAACGAACCAAAACGAACAAAATGAGATTTAAAAATGGTCACCACGACGGACTGCGTCCTAAGGGGCCCGTGTTCGATTCCTGGCTGGGGCGGGGGATTTCTCTGCTCAGGGACTGGGTGTTGTGTTGTCTTCATCACCATTTCATCCCCATCCGGCGCGCAGGTCGCCCAATGTGGCGTCGAATGTAATAAGACCTGCACCAAGGCGGCTGGACCTGCCCCGTCAGGGGCCTCCTGGCCAATGACGCCAAACGCTCATTTCCATTTTCAATCCTACAGAACAATTCGTGTGTTTTCGTTGCTAAACTTCGTCCCAGAGAAGACTGAGCTATATTCAATCTAGCTGTTGCCTATTTCTTTCTACGATTTGCAAGCACCATGGGGCTGCTATGTTGGTTCTTTTCAGACTTACAAATGCATCTGTGACGCTATTATAAGTCTTCTATGTTCTTATATGTCATCCAACACATGACCATGATTCCATAAAATGTTTATCCTTTATTCTCCTATTCCAAAACACTCTGGCATGCATGAGTGAATGAATCTGGTTCTGTTTCATTTTGCTGTACGGCGGTTTAGTCTGCTGCAGAGAATCAGCGATAGTCTTACAGAATGGCCAACGAGGTATGTTCCTTTTGTGTGAAAGTTGCCGGTGTTAGGTTGGTGACGGAAGTCTCATCTCTGGGTTTTCCTGACCACGGGGTTGTGCGGGAGAAGTTTTGGTGTGAGATGGGCGGATCTGCTTCCATTTCTCCGAGGGTCTGCAGCCGAGGTTTCTTCGAAGAAATCTTCTTGATTTAACCGTATGGCGCTTTGTCTCACAGCGAGAGGGGAGCTTTTTGTAATTCAGACTCACTGAACTTGCACCTTCCGCAGCTTCTGGCCTCGTGTTTTGTCTTATAAAGATTTTGTTTGCTGGGTTGCAGCAAGGAAGGCAAGACCTTCAGTTTGATTCCTAACGCACACTTTGGTCTGTTGGAAGAACGTAGCACAAAGGTGATGCATATGTTGAAGCGATCTCACGTAGGAAGTGCGGCCTCGGTTCAGTGTGAATGTATGTGTGCCTGCGACTGCGTGTTTTTGCATTCTGATCTTTTCCGAATCTTGATAATTTTTGCCTCTTTGTGAATTTTCTTTGTTTCATTACTATATGTCCGTTGGAAACCATCTACGTGGGTTAACATTAGAGTTTGTTGTCCCTCTGCCATTACCCTTTGTCTATTGAAATGTGTCCTCTGTAAAATGTTAATTGTTCCTGGCAGCGTGGTTTAATGTTGCTAAAATTTGGCTACGGTACGTAGAAATTGTGTCGCCGCGAACCACGTGAGTTAACTGTGGGCCTAACTTTCCTGTGGCCCCCTGTCTCTATCCTAGAGTTTACTTATTGCTCTGATTTTGGAATATTAAATATATCCTGTCCTGTGATTCTTCGGTTTCTCCCGGCGTATTTGTTGCTCGAACAGTGCACGGGTATGCCGCCCTCAGGAGCTCAGTTCGTCAGCGCACCTGACGATAGCGACATGTCTGATCGCCGAAATATTGTGCCCGTTGGACCCTATGAACCGGCAGTATACCCGTGGACTGTTCGAGCATATCCTGTCCTGATTATTCAATTGTGTTTGTGGCTGGTGATTTCATGTTTATTAAGCGCGTAAGCGTGTATGTGTGGCCCTCGTTGAGGTAGTTTCTCCAAACTGAGGTTCCACTTTAAATGCAATCATGATATTCAGATTTACTCTTTTATTTAATTATTTCTCAACACAGTGGAAATACCTCCCAGCTTCGTTGCATGTTGGTGTTGGGGCCGTCCTTGCTGTTCTTTGAGTGAATGTGGGTCTTTCCCGCCTCCCTCTAATTACGAACGCTATTCTAAATTAAGAAATTTTGTATTGAATTGTACAGCGTTTCACAAGGAATCGTACGTAGTTATCAGGCAACGGCAGTTATATAGACGTCTTATATCAATGTCTTAAGAAATAAATAATTTTGTTTTAAGTCTTATCCAGCGTACCGGTGTTACGTCTCCTTTACCTATGCCATTCACCTTGTAGTTTCCTTGTTAGCGCATCCATAGCGTTTCCATGTGCACAGGTCCAATAATTAGTGTTCCATTTTTATTTAAAACAAATTCTTAAGGACAGATCTTGTTTTCAGGAATGCTGCAAGCTGCTCTTGTTCACAGTGTTCACACACTTTTTACTTTATTTTAATATTTGATTCATGTGAACAATCTATGGATCAGATTAGTCATTGCATCCCATTTTTTAGGAGTGACATTGCAATGAATATTCTTTTATGAGTTTTGTCTTACGACTAAATTAAATAATTTTCTTACTCAGTCGAACCTCTTGTTTGTCGTGTAGCTAGAGTTGGTGGCGACTCAATCTTTCATTTTGATATTAATGTCAGATAGCGTTTCGATTTGCGTGTGGTTCTTTTAGCCATCAGGACATAACTCAGGACTCCACCCATTTCTTAAACACCAATTAAGTGCACGTCACTTACCATATTACATGAATGGGCAGGATCCCACATTGGCAATGAGAAATTACCAACAAACCTCACTCGTCGTGGCCACGGGATTTTCGTTTATGTTTTGCTGGCGCATTAATTCTCTTCTATCTTTCCTTTGCAGGGGCGTTTACTTGCTTTAACAGCCTCCTTTGCTAATCAGTGTTTTCAGGTGGGCACTGCAGATTTTTTTTCTGTACTTATCTTTCTTGATTGCCTTGTCTATTTCTTGCATTTGTCTCTTCCAACATGCGTCTGTAACAATGCTAAACCGTTACATATATGAACTGTTAGGCTCCCCACGGCTGTATAAAACTAGCACACAACTGACGGCTTATAATGGACAAGACATTCCCCTTCTCGGCAAATGTACTTTGCTGCCATGTATCGCTTGCATAAGTGAACAGCGACTTTCATGGTGCTAAAATCAAGCGATTGTGCGAACATATTTGGTTTTGATTCATTTGATTTGTTTGGCTTTAACATTCACGACAATGTGTTGTCAGTGTCTGCATTCCATGCTAACAACAGTGTAGCTAACTTGCTAAAAGAATTCCCGGAACTCTTTTCTGAAGGTTTAGGTGAGGCTAAAAATTTTGTTGCCCATATTACTCTGAAAGACGATGCACAGCCAAAATTTTGCCAAGCCAGAACTGTTCCCATTGCATTACGGGACAAAGTCACTGCTGAACTTAAAGAATTCCAAGATAGCAGATCTATTGCACCCATACAAGCTAGTTAATGGGCGAATCCTCTGGTTTTGCTCCCCAAACCTTCAGGTTGCATTCGCCTCTGTGTTGACTTGACAGTCAATCCACAAACTGTAATTCATACTTATCCATTGCCACACCCAGAGGATCTCATGGACAGATTAGGCGCTGGACGCTAATTTTCAAAAATTGATTTCCGCGATGCGTGTCTTCAAACAGTGCTCGATGAAGAAACACAAAAAGTGTGTGTAGTAAATACTTATTTGGGCTTGTTTAAATATTTGCGTTTGCCTTTTGGCAGTGCTTCTGCACCCGCCATTTTACAGCGGTATTTGGAACAGCCGACAGCTCATGTGCCAAACTGTTCAAACCATTTGGACGATATTGTCGTAGCAGGTCGTACACCTGAAGAACATACTACAAATTTATGTGCTTTGTTTCGTGTGTTGTCTGGTGCAGGACTGAAGTGTAGACTGGACAAGTGTGATTTTTTTCAACCTGTGTTGGAGTATTTGGTCTCTTCATAAACAATCGGGGTGCACATTCTCTTCAGTCACATTTGTTAGTCATGCGAGATTTGCCATTTCCCTGCAATGTCACTGAATTGCAGTCAGTCATAGGGAAAATGAAATATTTTATCAGTTCATACCGAATGCTGCACAAATCGCAGCACCATTGCATCGTCAGCGTCGCAAGAATGTCCCCTTTCTTTGAACAGATGGGTGCCAAGTAGCTTTTCAAAAATTAAAGATGCATTGCTCAGTGATCGATACATGGTTCATTTTGATCCTGACAAACCAGTTGTATTGCAAGTTGACACTTCCTCATATGGAATCCGTGCAGTGTTTTCACAGAGAACTTGTGATAAGACAGGCCAATTAGTTTCGCATCAAAAATGTTGTCCACAGCACAGTGTAACTACTCATAAATTGGGAAAGATTCGTTGGCTACTGTGTATGATGTCACCAAATTCCACCGCTATTTGTATGGCGCAAAATTTTTCTTAGTAACGGATCAAAAGCCTTTGCTGTCCGTGTTTCAGCCAACGAAACCAGTTATTGTGCAAACTGCCCCAAAATTGCAAAGATGGGGCTTTGTTGTTGATTCAATACCAGTGTGAGATTGTGTATCGTCCGACAGCTCAACGAGGTAATGCAGACGCACTCTAACGTCTTTTGATTGTCCCTGACACAGACTTTCACGCTTCTGCTGCATCTTATTGTCATATCGATGCTCAGGATTCTTAATTGCTTCAATATTTTCCGCTGAACTATAGGAAACTTGTACAGGCCACGGAAACAGACTCAGATTTGAACATTTTGCTAAATACATTTGCACATCTTGGCATCGTTTCTTGCATAACATAAAGAAGTCTGTAGTAAGCCGATACTTTGCTCGTCAGCATAGCCTCACTATACAGAAAGCTGTGATTCTTGTTCAAAATGACAGTGGACAGTCACATATGATGATCCCTAAAGCTTTGCAAAAAGAAGTGTTGCAGCTACTTCACCAAGGACACTGGGGGAATGTTCGTACGAAACAGTTAGCACGTCGACACTGTACTTGGCAGGATATGGACATCCAAATAGAACAGATGACTTCACAGTGTTACACATGTGAGGAAATTCAGTCCGCTCCGCCACAAAAATTATCTGCTTGGCCTAAGTCGCAATCACTACGCCAACGTGTGCACATAGACTCTGCGGGACCTTTTTGGAACACTCGTTGGTTGATTATGGTTGAATCGTATAAAAAGTTACTTTTTGTCGTGCCATTGAACTCGTCAACTTCACGTAGCACAGTTCAGGTGGTGTCCTCTATTTTTTGCCTCGAAGGTTTACCTGAAGTTATAGTGTCAGACAACAGCCCTCAGTTCACGTCAAATGAATCTGAAACATTCTGTGAACGGAATAGCAAACAGCATCTAACAAGTGCACCGCTCCATCCACAGTCAAACGGTGAACCGGAACGTTTTGTAAGAACCTTCAAGCAGCATATGCCAAACTTAGCTCCGCACACACCACGGATCAAGCAGTGCAACTGTTTCTCGCCTCCTATCGCACGCACGAGATGGTCCGCTGCCATCGGACACTGTTCCACCTGCTCCACCCTCCTCAGAGTCCAGCGCCGAAAGCCGCAAGCATTGCTTCGCGCCGCATGATCTTGTCTTTTATAGGGTTTTTAGCGGCAGCAGGCGGTGGGTGCGAGGCGAGATCGTCCGTCGACTTGGCACTTGCATGTATTTTATTTCAGATCCAGATGGCTTGCTGCGCCGACATCAAAATCTTCTTCGCCTCTGCCACGTGCGCGATGATCTTTTGGTGTCTCTCCCCTCAGATTCACGGATCCAGAGGACAGCGCGGACACAGCAGCCGCCAGAAGGTGTGATCATGACACCGCGGATCGACCCAATGGAGACGGAGCCTTCGCCTCCTCTGCCTCCTCTCGTCCTACCGATGGAGCTGGACCCGCTGAAACCGCAGCAGTCGCCGCCATCTTTATCTGGTTCATGGCATCAGCAGGTGAAGCGAGCCCTTCTGGTCGCTTTCCGGGGGACGTTTCCGCCAGAGCGAAGGCCGGATGGTGGGGTACGACCGGAAGCTTGATGTCCCCTGCAGCCACAGTTTGCGGTCCAACACAGCGCCCACATTCCTGCCTCCCCCGCCGTTGTCGCGCTCTCTACACGACGACGATCCGTCGCTTTGAGCGGGGAGGGGGCGGGGGAGGGGGGGTGATTCAGCATAACGATAGTGCCGGCACGAAGATCAAGACCGATGTAGCAGAGAGGACTGTGAAACGTCACCAACCAATACCACACTGACTAGGACGTCACCACGACAGGAGCGGCCTCTACACGAAGAGAATAAAAGCGACGTGCCTCCAAGCCTCGGCCGCACTAGAAGCGCTGGATAAGAAGACGAGCAGTGACTTATGAACTTCTGTGATCCATTATTAATTGCTTACATGGAAATTGTATTCGTTGATTATTTGCATGTCGCCAATTTCTTGCGACAAGTCATTGTAAATCAAAGTTAAGTATTGTCTGTTCAATTACTGTAATAAACTCCATCAACATGATTTGCTTGTATTTTGTCTAGCTATCCAAGAAAACAGCTTCCTAGGAACCCTATATTACACAAGTGGACAGGATATCACAACATATGCCGTACGTCGTGGCCTGGGCATACTGGTAAAACAGGACAGACTGCGAACTGTGGCGGAACTAACATCAGACTTTAATGCTGGGCAGAGTGCAACTGTATCTGAACAGTGGCCCGAACACTCCTAATTATGGTCCTCCGCAGCTGGCGACCCATGCATGTGCCAATGTTAATATCACATCGGCAGCTATAACTGGAATGGGCATGTGACCATCAGCACTGGACGTTGGCGCACTAGCAGACCGTTGTGTGGTCTGATGAATCGCGGCTTCTTCATCATGCCGATGGGGGTGCACGATTCCGTTGTCTTCCAGGAGGACAGCTCCTTAACACTTGCAGTGCGGGACGAAGACAAGCTGGCGGTGGGGCCATTGTGTTCTGGGGAACATTCACGTGGGCATCATGGGTCCAATGGAGCTCGTGCAAGGCACCATGACGCCCAAGGAGTCTTGTACATCGGTTGCATATCACGTACCCCACTTCACGATGACCATGTTTTCCGACGGCAGTGCCATTTTTCAACAAGATAACGCCCCACTCACAAGGCCAGCAGTGTGATGGAGTGGTTCGAGGAACAAAGTGACGAGCTCCAGTTGGGGCCCCAACTCATCGAATCTGAACCCGATCGAACACTTAATGGAATGTGATTGACCGTGGGGTCAGTGCTCATAGCTCCTCTCCCCGGAATTTACGAAAAATAGATGACTTGTGTGTGACAGATGTGGTGTAAATTCCCTCCTGCGACTTACCGAGGCCTCACTGCTTCCATGCTACAACACGTGGCCACTGTTGTCCGTGCCAAAGGTGGACATGCCTGCTATTAGGCCGATGGTCATAATGTTCTGGCTGATCGCTATCCCATGGCTTTTGTCACTTAAATGCAAAATGTATAAAGGAGGATGAAAGAGGCACGGTTGGTGCAGAGGAAATGTGTAGACACAGTGACACCACGTGTTTTAGTACTTTAGTAGTTCAAAAGCATCCTGAAATTCAGAGGACCGAACTCTACTGAGGAGGGAGGAAGTGTTGCAGGCAAAATTTCGGGACAGCAGAGGTGTGTGCAGGCCCATCATCGACTAAGTTCTGCAGCTGGGCACTAAAACAATGCTGTCGTAGCATTCTGCAGTGTACCGGTGTTGGGCTGGGCTACTCCATCCGTGGCACAACGCCGCGCTTCCGCAGCTGTCTACGTGACGGGAAGCAGGTACTCATCACAACACGGCCGGACCCGGCTAGTACAGGGTGGCGCACTTAAAAGTAGTCGCCTTCCCTCTGAATGCGGTACAATCACTACTTTTACATGTGACACATTTCCCGAAAGACGAAAAACGAATTTCGGAAAACGTTTTACGCTGTCCTGCTTACATGTTAAGGTCTGAAGGGGATTTGCTAGCCCAGTTAAATATGGCGCCTGTCAAACAGCTTTTACATTTCATGATTTAGTCAGCACAATCGCTATTTCTCTTCAATTAGACGAAGTGTAAACAGTTTCAGTCTAATAATCCTACTTATCCTAAACTGTACAAAAATCCTCTCCGTCCATATTAGTCGAGTATTTTTAAAAACATCACGAAACCTGACAGGCCAAGCATGTTTCAAAATCAGTTGTGTTTAGATTGGAGCGAAAATCGATTACGGAATTGCAAACCGGCAACCAGAAGCGGATTTCCAGAATCAATTTTGAAATGTTTACATGATGGTCCAGAAGTGGTATTGGAACATCGGTTTACGAAATCCTGTTTTGGAAGCCCCACGTAAACGGAGTGAATATTTTGACTTTTGAAATAAACAGCTACAACAACGAACAGTTTAATGCCACAATCAATTGTTAACATTCTTCTGTCAGCATTTCAGTTTATTTCATCGGTGAAGTTTGACATTTCTCTTTGCGGTCTTCAAAATGACTTTCTCGAAACATGAAAGAATTGAAATTGTGGAAGCATATGCGAAAACAAGTTCGACTCAGGGCCCACGCGAAATTTCGGGGACAAATATCCGGAGAGACCACTGTAGCAACGTGAACAATAAAAATGGTTCAAATGGCTCTGAGCACTATGGGACTGAGGTCATCAGTTCCCTCGACTTAGAACTACCTAAACCCACCTAACCTAAGGACGGGGGCACATTACCCTCTGACCGAACACGTTGAGCTACCGTGCCGGCTCCACAACGGCCGGCAGTGAGCAATACAGAGTCTCAAACTGGCGCACCTAGGGATCTGTAAAAAATGTTAAACGACATGGAATTCCTTCAGTTCACACACTAGAAATTATAGCAGACATTTGCCGAAGAAATATTCAGAGCCCAAGAAAGTGTACGTGTAAACTTGGCCCGACAGGTGGACGTAAGTATGAGGAGTTGCCAGTGGGTACTGAAAAATCTAAATTTAAAGCCGTATCGTGTGACGATAACAGTCAGAGACATGTGGATTATTATTGCACGTGGCTTTTGAATAACATCAATGATGGTTTGTTAGACCCTTTCCATTTCATCATAAGTAATGAAGCATGATTGCATATTTCCAGCCGAATGAATTCACGGAACACGAGGTACTGGGCAACAGAGAACCCTAAGACTGTGTCAGCAAGCACTCCGTGATGAAAAAATTATCGTTTGGCGTGGTGTAACAGGTACGCGCGTCCCTGGATCCATATTTTTTGACACTACTCTCAACACGGTTGTATATATGGAAATTGTTGATAAATTTTGTGCCCAACTTAGTGAATATGAAAGACAACACAGCTTCTTCCAGCAAGATGGCCAACATTCCACAACTCAGGTATCCCTAGAATGAGTCCATGATGTCTTTACTGAGGAACGAACTGTCATCAAACATTTATGGCTACCACGTTCGCTAAACCTAACAATATGTGACTTTTTTCTTTTGGGAACACTTGAACAGCGATGTCTATGAAACAAATACACACACAATACTTGATAATGATAATGTGTGTGAAATCTTATGGGACTTAACTGCTAAAGTCATCAGTCCCTAAGCTTACACACTACTTATCCTAAATTATCCTGAGGACATACACACACACCCATGCCCGAGGGAGGACTCGAACCTCCACCGGGATCAGCCGCACAGTCCATGACTGCAGCGCCTAGACCGTTCGACCAATCCCGCACGGCACAATACTGGAACTGAAAGACAACATCAGCCGTGAATTTGCACCATAGATATCCTAACTTAATGCAGGGGATATCTAAACACGCTTAGATGTTCACAGTTGTGAATTGATATTACAGGGGATCACTGTCAACATTTTCTATAAATACGAATTACGATGCAATGGCGACGACTACAGCCATCATGAAATACAGTACATGTAATCGCGCTTGCGAATATGGACGACTATCAGCTGTATAATGGAATGACGACAATGAAAATTTGTGCGGACAAGGATATACCCGGATTTCCCGTATATCGCGAGCGGTCGCCTTACAATTTGGCTATCTGAGCACGACTCACGACCCCACACAAACTTCCCCATATGTCTACAACCTATACTCGTACATCCATTATGTACATTCCCATACTGGGAAGACATTTTACTTGAAAGTCGCTTGCCCGGTGTCGGCGGATAAACATTATATTGTAATGCCTGTGTTGTTCCGAATTACGATCCAATATTCCTTCAGACATGCATGAATATCCGAGGAACAGGCACAGCGGCGACTGCAGCCAAATGGTAAAGTGATCGCTAGCGATAAGCGGGAAATCCGGGTTCGAGTCCCGATTCGGGACAAATTTTCATTGTCTTCATTCCATTTACAGCTATGTTTGTCCATATTAGCAACTGGAATACATTTCGTGTATAACGGCTGTAGTCGCCGCTGTGGCTGTTCCTTCGGACATGTGAACATTGTATCGTAATTCGGAATAACACAGCGACTACAAAATCGTATTTATCCGCCGACACCAGACAAGTGACTCTCAAGTAAAATACCTCCCCTGTACAGGAGCACGCATAATGGATGCACGAATATTGGTAGCAAACACATGGCTGGCGACATATAGAAGTCTGGGGCGGGCCTTGAGTGCTCAGCGAATAGCTAAGTGGTAAGGCGACAGCTCGGCTCGCGATAAGCAGGAAATCCGGGTTCCAGTCACCGTCTGGCACAGATTTTCACTGTCGTCATTCCATAATACAGCTGATCGTTGTCCGTATTCGCAACTGCGATAACATTTCTTGTCTTCTGTAAGTGTATTTTTCATTGTAAATAAATGGTAAGTCCATTTCAGCTGTTCGTTTTTGTAACCCCGTTGCATTTCCTTTATACTTACAAGGGCTATCTGCGCCACACTGTATAAATGTATAAGCGTTCCCGCCCAGCCGTTAGCAGCACTTGTTCTTGGACTTCCAACTTCTGCTGGTGCTCGGATAGTCTCCAACGCCAGCCTTTGGTCCAATCAGCTAGGGGAAGTTGATGATCTACGAGCCGCCAGCTAGATCTGATGGTTCCGAATCTCGTAATGGTAACGCCGAGAGGAGATCGCTCCCTGGGTGTCATTACATGACCTTCCAGCTCACTCCAAGGGTCCTGGATTAGGAATGGGAAAGACTAACCAGTTAAAACAGATTTCAGTTCTGAATAACCGCAATCTCTCGGTATTTTTTTGGACTCGTTTACAACATGTGAGTTTCTTATCTTTTACAAATAACCGAGTAGAAAAACTCAAATACCAATTAGCCACAGGAGCGAATACGTTTCGTTTTTAAACAAACCTCTTTACAAGAAGAAGTAATTTTTATTCGTAAAATTTGCTTTAGTTTGAAAGACTGCGTTATTATAGAAAATAGGAAAAGCAATCAGTGAAATTTTAACAACAATGCCGGCGGAAACGAGCAACAAACACATAGCATAAGAATTGGCACAATACTGCTGAGTTAATAATGTCGCTGTTGCCGTCGTGGATTAAGGTATACGTGTACGTGCAGTGTGCAAGACTTGCCTCACCTGGTCTATACGGCAGTTTCTCGCTGTCGTCTCCGGACATCCGTTGACTACAGAGTGGCACCAGCCCTAGTCTGTAAATATTTTTGCCAAGTGACGTAGCAATGAAGTATGATGCTTCATTCGCTTTAGAAGATTAAAGATTTGTATAAAAGGGGGGGATTCCTAAGGGACCAAACCTCTGAGGTCATCGCTCCCTAGACTTACACGCTACTTAAACCATCTTAAATTAACTTATGCTAAGGACAACACATAGACCCATGCCCGAGGGAGGATTCGAATCTCCAACGGGATTTTGAGGATTTGTCTGCCATTGCTACGAAATAATAAATGAGGAAGGAAGTTACGGTAACAGTACTAAATTAAAGACTTAACAACAATTCATTCATAACATAAAGATTGCTGTACACACCGGTACCTCTGATACCGTCCGCAGCTCGTGGTCGTGCGGTAGCGTTCTCGCTTCCCACGCCCGGGTTCCCGGGTTCGATTCCCGGCGGGGTCAGGGATTTTCTCTGCCTCGTGATGACTGGGTGTTGTGTGATGTCCTTAGGTTAGTTAGGTTTAACTAGTTCTAAGTTCTAGGGGACTGATGACCATAGATGTTAAGTCCCATAGTGCCCAGAGCCATTTGAACCTCTGATACCCAGTAGCACGTCCTCTTGCATTGATGCATGCCTGTATTCATAGTGGCATACTATCCTTAAGTTCATCAAGGCACTGCTGCTCCAGTTTGTCCCACTCCTCACCGGCGATTCGACGTAGATACCTCAGAGTGGTTGGTGGGTCACGTCGTCCATAAACAGCCCTTTTCAGTCTATCCCAGGCATGTTCGATAGGGTTCGTGTCTGGAGAACATTCTGGGCATTCTAGTCAAGCGATGTCTTTATCCTGAAGGAAGTTATTCACAAGAGGTGCACAATGGGGCCACGAATTGTTGTCCATGAAGACGAATGCCTCGCCAATATGCTGCCGATATGGCATTCACGTATCGTACAGCCGTTACGGCGCCTCCCATGACCACCAGCGACGTACGTCGGCCCCACATAATGCCACCCCAAAACAGCAGGGAACCTCCACCTTGTTGCACTCGCTGGACAGTGTGTCTAAGTCATTCAGCCTGACCGGGTTGCCTCCAAACACGTCTCCGACGATTTTCTGGTTGAAGGCATACGCGACACTTATCGGTGAAGAGAACGTGATGTCAAACCTGAGCGGTACATTCGGTATGTTGTTGGGCCCATCCATCTGTACTGCTGTTCATGGTGTCGTGTTTGCAAAGATGGACCTTGTCATGGGAATCGGGAGTGAAATTGCGCTTCATGTAGCCTACGGCACACAGTTTGAGTCGTAATAACACGACGTCCTGTGGCTCCACGAAAAGCGTTATTCAACATGGTGGCGTTGCTCTCAGGGTTCCTCCTAGCCATAATCCGTAGGTACCGGTCATCCACTTGAGCGGCCTGAGCGAGGCATGTAATCGATAGTTCCTGTCTCTCTGTATCTCCTCCATGTCTGAACAACATCGCTTTGGTTCACTCCGAGACACCTGGACACTTCCCTTGTTGAGAGCTTTTCCTGGCACAAAGTAACAATGCGGACGCGATCGAACCGCGCTGTTGACCGTCTAGACATGGTTGAACTACAGATAACACGAGCCGTGTACCTCCTGCCTGGTGGATTGACTGAAACTTATTGGTTGTCCGACCCCCTCCGTCTAATAGGCGCTGCTCATGCGTGGTTGTTTACATCTTTGCGCGGGTTTAGTGACATCTCTGAACAGTCAAAGGGACTGTGTTTGTGATACAATATCCACAGCTAACGTCTGTCTTCAGAAGTTCTGAGAACTGGGGTGATGCAAAACTTTTTTTGATCTCGAGTCTAAGCACTTTGGTCGGAAAGGATAACGGGAGGGGGGGCGGGGCTTTTGTTATTTTCACGGTGAATGACGAAATAGTTGTGAGATTTCACGAAGAGTATGGGTGCATGTGCTTCTGGCTTTTTTTTTCACACTAATTCTGAATTGATTCGTCTGTCTGTTCGGTGGGGACAGATACGAGTTTGGTTTGCAAAGTGTTGTTTCAAAAAGGAGGCAGGGGGGAAAATTACTTGCCAGAGGCAAGGAAAACTTTGGTACAGCTCTATGAAGTCCGTGAAAAATTCATGAGTCCAGTGTCTTAAGTTCGCCATTTTCTTTCGCCACTACACACAATAAAACAACAGTTCTCACATCCTAGCGACCGAGAGTACTATTTGTCCACGACAACTTGATGATTTTGCTGGTGCTGCCAGAAGTGGAGCAAATCGGCGCTACTTGAAAGATGCTCAATTGTCTTCGAGCGCTGCCAACTTAAGCCGCCCCTAGACGAGTAGTATTAACTGGACACATTGAAAGACTTGTGTCCACTACGAAATAACTTTTGCATGCGTTTGCTGAGGTGTTCACATCAAAAAGACTTGCTCAGATTTACTTCTTGAAACCGTTGGAGCAAATTAATTTCAGCAACTTGCTGTAAGTACTAGTTGCAGAAGTGCTTCCACTACAGTCGTGTTGTCAGAATGACAAGTGGAAGTTTACAGTGTCGAGTTTAAAAACCAGAGCAATCGCCAACGTTGTTGCCTTATTATTAAGGAATAAAAATCGTTATGAAACACAAAAAATAAAGGAACAGAAGAAAAGAAACGTTAGGTTGAAGAAAATGATGCAGTCGAGTACATATTGGTGTTATCAAGAAATGCTGTTGAATAGACTAAAATCAGAGGACTTAACATAGATAAAAAACTTTTAGAGACTGTCGTATGCAAATTTCGAACATATTTGTCTATTGTACAGTCAAATATTCGATAACAGTAGACCAAAATGTTTACGGTAACATTAAAAAATGTCACAAAATTTAAAGACGCCTGTGCTGCCATTCGACTTTCCCCCCTGGCGAAACAAATCTATTGGTAAATTCATGTCACACTTCCGTGGTTGGCGATGCCAATTATGTGTGTTTAGGGGTTCCAGTGGTGCATTTGTTTGTCGTGGACAAGTAGTAGACTGACAGTGGAGCTAGATTTGAACGATACGACTGACGTGCGCCAATATGCACAGAGTAGTCGGCGGTCTTGCGTGCCCACAAAACTCCAGCCCGTCAGTCTTTCAAACTTCATTGAGTTCAAGCAAGACTGTCAAACTTCCGTCTACACGTAACGTTTTATTTGGCAAATCTGGCATGATCATGTAAAATTGACGACCAAACGGTGCGTGTGGATCTTGCTTTACGTCCGGATGTTTAAAAGACCTGACTGTGTCAAGTAGGAAACTAGTAATGCTGTATCCGAACATAACAGGTTTGTTCTTCCTGTTCATCTTCATCTTACATTTTTCCACCTTCTTCATAGGAACTAGAAATTTTGTCTATGTCGTCTTGTATCTTCATACAGTCAGTCAATTTCGACTCGTTGACGTACACCACGGCATCATCAGCAAACAACCTCAAATTGCTGCCCATACTGTCCGCGAAATCATTCATGTGTGTAGAGAACAACAGTGGTCCGATCACACTTCCCTGAGGCACTCCTGACGATAACCTTCTCTCTGATGAGGACTCGCCATCGAGGACAGCATTCTCGGTTCTATTATTTAAGAAGTCTTCGAGCCACTCACATATCTATGAACTTATTCCGTATGCTCGTACTTTCGATAACAGCCTGTAATGGGGCACCGTGTCAGATGCTTTCCGGAAATATAGAATGTGAAATCTGCCCCTTGCTCTTCATCCATAGTTCTCAGTAAACCATATGAGAAAAAGGAAAGCCGAGTTTCGCACGAGCGATGCTTTCTAGAACCATGTTGATTTGTAGATATGAGCTTTTCAGTCTCAAGAAAGTTTATTATATTCGAACAGAGACTTTGTTCAAGGATTCTGCAACAAGCAGAAGTTATTGATACTGGTCTGTAATTCTGCAGGTCCGTTCTTTTACCTTTGTTGCATCAAGGTTGCTCAGAAAGTAATGGACCGCATTTTTTTTCCTCAGCTGAAAACAGTGCTACGAATGCGAAAACTATGTTATTTGAAGTCTCCTGAGTGCGGGAGCCAAGATTCCGTCACTTCCGTTTGATAGCGTAGCTGGAGGACAGTTTCAAAATGGCTTCTGTAGGTGATGTACGTTACAAGCAACGTGCAGTTACTAAATTTCTCACTGAAGAGAAACAAACTGTGGGAAATATTCACACATGCTTGTGTAAAGTCTATGGAGCATCTGCTGTCGACGGAAGTACCGTACAGTTAGTCGCTGGGCACGGAGGGTGAGATCATCAGAAGGTGGTTTGGCAGGCTCCACGATTTGCAGCGGTCGGAGAGACCATCCGCGGTTGTCACACCTGACATCCCTGACCTAGCCCCCTCGGACCTTTACTTGTTTGGGTCAATAAAGAATGCCATTTTGAGGACGATGAGGCGGCGATCCACACAGTGAAGCACTGGCTCCGCCACCAGGACAAGGATTGGTACCAACAGGGCACACACGCACTTGTTTCGCTCTGGAGAAAAGCCGTAGAGCGGGATGGCGGGTACGTGGAAAAATATGGTGTGTGGATAAAAACACCATTCTTCCGTGTGTGTAATTCTCATTATGTTCAATAAAGAATTGTCAAAGAAAAAAATGCGGTGCATTATTTTCTGGGCACTCCTGGTATAATGGAGTCACCTGCGCTTTTCCCAATCGCTTGGGACTTTGTGCTGGGCGAGAGATTCACGGTAAATGCAAGATAGGTAAGGAGCTAATGCCGTGAAGTACTGTTTGTAAAATCGAACTGGGATTTCACCCGGACCTGCTTATTTGCTTTCAAATCTTTCATTTGTTTGTCTGCGCCAGGTATGCATGTAGGCACATAACGCCGTAGTGAGCTAATAAAATAAAAGGAAGCTGCTCATAGGGGACCTGAATCTTTTGTAATATTTACTTGCAGCTGAGTAACGGTCGGGCAACTACATCTGATATAGTCAGGCAGTTATCAATGTTGTCTGTTTGTTATGAGCCAGGGCTTTATTGCCGCAGAATTATCGACTTTCAATGGTCTCGGCAACTTTCTAAATAAATTGTTTCTGTCCTGAGGACGTACAGTTTCTGATCTTGGGAAAAGTGAGTAGCTGAGGGTAAGTGACCATAATTACGCAACAGAATATGTGGAGAACCTTCAACGCTGTTGTACCAGGAGCATTAACTGCCCAAAGGGGTGGTGATGATATTTGTGGCAAAATGGTATCCTATGTCAATAAAAAAGCACCGTTTCGTATAAAGATAGACTGCTGAATGTACCAAGGGAATGACTTTCACAAAATGGATGAAAATAAAGAAACGAATTGAATGATAATCAGTAAAAAAGCTGGCTGGGAGCGAATAGGACTTGTACTCTAAAGGTTCCGCACAAACTTGAGTACATATATACGAGACGGTTCATCCACCCCAGAAGACAAGAATCTCGACGATATTTGCCTGTTACCGACATTGTACTGGCAACATATCGGGCCTGTCAATTCCAAGATTTTCGAGAATGTTTTAGTTTTAAGTTTGAAGTCGTATAACAAATGACAAAAAGAAATATATCTTTTGTTTGATATATTTATAGACTAACTAAATTGTTTTCCTTTACTTGCGCTGTGAAATTTGTTTCTTGCGAAATTTTGTGATTCTAGGTTACCTACAGGTTTTGGTGAGTGAGTTTGTATCAAAATATGCGACACAAATGACTACATCTTTCGAGAACACTGAGTTAGCAACTTAACTTTTTTACACCACCAAGGGACCAATGTAACAAAAATTTCAACTTGGTACTCTGCTCTTTCCTGAGCAAAAGGCATGTTAACAGACGGAAGGACAGAGAGAGTGTCTGGGTAGGGGGGAATCGCGTGATATTACTACAAATCAACATGTTCGGTATTTTCCCGTTACTTGTACTGTGAAGCCTTTATTCTTGTCAAGTTTCAGGAATCTAGGCCAAAAGGGAGTACCCTAAAGGTTTTGGTCAATGAGTTTGGGAGTACAAAAGTACACTCCTGGAAATGGAAAAAAGAACACATTGACACAGGTGTGTCAGACCCACCATACTTGCTCCGGACACTGCGAGAGGGCTGTACAAGCAATGATCACACGCACGGCACAGCGGACACACCAGGAACCGCGGTGTTGGCCGTCGAATGGCGCTAGCTGCGCAGCATTTGTGCACCGCCGCCGTCAGTGTCAGCCAGTTTGCCGTGGCATACGGAGCTCCATCGCAGTCTTTAACACTGGTAGCATGCCGCGACAGCGTGGACGTGAACCATATGTGCAGTTGACGGACTTTGAGCGAGGGCGTATAGTGGGCATGCGGGAGGCCGGGTGGACGTACCGCCGAATTGCTCAACACCTGGGGCGTGAGGTCTCCACAGTACATCGATGTGGTCGGCGGAAGGTGCACGTGCCCGTCGACCTGGGACCGGACCGCAGCGACGCACGGATGCACGCCAAGACCGTAGGATCCTACGCAGTGCCGTAGGGGACCGCACCACCACTTCCCAGCAAATTAGGGACACTGTTGCTCCTGGGGTATCGGCGAGGACCATTCGCAACCGTCTCCATGAAGCTGGGCTACGGTCCCGCACACCGTTAGGCCGTCTTCCGCTCACGCCCCAACATCGTGCAGCCCGCCTCCAGTGGTGTAGCGACAGGCGTGAATGGAGGGACGAATGGAGACGTGTCGTCTTCAGCGATGAGAGTCGCTTCTGCCTTGGTGCCAATGATGGTCGTATGCGTGTTTGGCGCCGTGCAGGTGAACGCCACAATCAGGACTGCATACGACCGAGGCACACAGGGCCAACACCCGGCATCATGGTATGGGGAGCGATCTCCTACACTGGCCGTACACCTCTGGTGATCGTCGAGGGGACACTGAATAGTGCACGGTACATCCGAACCGTCATCGAACCCATCGTTCTACCATTCCTAGACCGGCAAGGGAACTTGCTGTTCCAACAGGACAATGCACGTCCGCATGTATCCCGTGCCACCCAACGTGCTCTAGAAGGTGTAAGTCAACTACCCTGGCCAGCAAGATCTCCGGATCTGTCCCCCATTGAGCGTGTTTGGGACTGGATGAAGCGTCATCTCACGCGGTCCGCACGTCCAGCACGAACGCTGGTCCAACTGAGGCGCCAGGTGGAAATGGCATGGCAAGCCGTTCCACAGGACTACATCCAGCATCTCTACGATCGTCTCCATGGGAGAATAGCAGCCTGCATTGCTGCGAAAGGTGGATATACACTGTACTAGTGCCGACATTGTGCATGCTCTGTTGCCTGTGTCTATGTGCCTGTGGTTCTGTCACTGTGATCATGTGATGTATCTGACCCCAGGAATGTGTCAATAAAGTTTCCCCTTCCTGGGACAATGAATTCACGGTGTTCTTATTTCAATTTCCAGGAGTGTATGTGATATAAATGATCATTTCTTTTGACTGCACTGACTTAAAAGATTACATTTATTTCAACACTAAGGGACTGTAGACCTTAGTATGTGACATAAAATTCAATTTGATACGTCTGCCCCTTCCTGAGGAAAACGGGTCAGAACAGATGGACGGACAGACAGTCAGATAACAAAATGACAAAACCTTTTTTTCGCGTGATGGTATTACAAATTCATAATTTTCTGAGTTTCTTCTTTACTTACACAGTGAAACATTGATTCTTGCCAAATTTGATGAGTGTCGGCCAACGGGATGATAGGTAAGTTTGCGAGTATCAGAGTATGTGACAGAAATAACCGTATCTTTTGATTGAATTGACTTAGAAGCTTCAGTTCCTTACATCGTCAAGAAACCGTAAACCCTAGTATGTGGCGTAAATTTTAGCTAGATACGTCTTATCGTTCTTGAGAATTTTTTTAACGGCTTAATGGTCGGACGGACAGACGGAAGGACAACAGGGAGATTCTATAAGGGCTCCGTATTTATCACTTGAGGGACGGAACCCTAATGAAACGAGTGAAATACTGTTTGCGCGTGTACGAGAGTGAACTGTAATAATATTGTAATATAACTACAGTTTTCTTGTATTGTTATGTTTCCATGTATTTTTGGATATACTGACAGTCAAGTAAATTTTGCAAAATAATGTAATGTCGGTGCTTAAAATAATGTCAGGGCTAGGCTCGCCATACTTCTTTCGGCCCAATCCACGACATATTGCCATTTTTGGGGGGCCCAGCGCAGGTCATATTATCATACCTTTTTGGATTCAACCGGGACATGTGTTTGAAATTGCTTAAAAGTCTTAACACTTTACTGAAACATTGAACTTTATTTGAGGAGTCTAATATAAAAGACGACCAAAACACTTCTGATTTCATTACAAGAGAGGTAGAAAACTGAAAAGCATATTATCAAAATACTCACGCTTGTAAAATGTTTTGCTTGCTCTCTCTTATAGCAAACAAATGACTTTCAGTAGGAAAAGTGGCAAAAATCAATAGTTAAGTCATACAGACGGGTTAAAAGTTGGGTTTCAAACATTTACAAAGTAACAGTAAAGAACGGAACATTCAGACTAAGTATTAAATCTTCATCTTCTTCCTTATTCTCATATTTTCTTTCTCATCTATCACTCCAGAAGCTTATTTCTCAGTGATGTTGTGATACCACTACAGTCTCTCAGTTTCAAGCCATTTTTCACCAAAATGTTTCTCTAATAATTTTTTTCATCTGTAATCTATTTGGGGTTCACAGCATACCCATGAGGTATTGGTGAAGGACTCATCAGATCAAGGGATTTGCCTTTTTTTTTTTGTAATGTGCAGCAAAAACAAAGGCACCATACTATAGTTTGTAAGGGGGAGGGGGGCAACACCTGGATGTATGGAGTGCTTTTAATATTTTGGAAGACGAATGCGACTAGTAAGTAGCCATAATTAAGTTACATACTAAGTTAAAAACTTGCGTAGTTAGACTTTTACATCATTTTCTTGAAATAAAAATACATAACACTATTTTTTCCTTTCCCTTAGAGCTAGAGGTGGCTGTGGGGTCGGGGCCCCCCTTTGCTCTCGAATATTGTCGCCCTTGAGCGAAAAGCCTACCAACGTCTGTATTATAAGCTCGCTCTCTCTCTCTCACCTGCTGTATCCACTGCTAAACCCGCAGTCAACTTTGCCACCGCAACACGGCATCACGCTTTACCTAACATTGGTTCGCCCACTGTTAGAGTATGCGGCCGTGGTCTGGGGGAAAGCCGCAGATGCTCACATTGTGACTCTGCAACGGATACAGAACCGCGCCCTGAAGACTGCTATGCATCTTCCAAGGCGCTTTTCGACGCGCCAACTCCACGAGGACACCGGAATCCTGCCTCTTCGAGAAAGGTTCCGCGCCATCGCCAGGAAGTTCTACGAGAGGACGGAACACTCCCGCAACCGGCTCATCCGTGGACTGGGCCAACAACCACATCACAGGCCAACCACGCGCTGGCCTGACCTGCTGAGGGATTAAGTTTTACTAATCCCCCAGCAGAGTGTGTTACTTTTTCTCTTACAGGTCACACCAGCATGGAAAATTCGACAAGTGTGTTAATATATTTTTCTTTTCTCTTCCACAGGAACCGCAGGAATGACAAATCTGTCTAGACTGCACCATTCTCGAGCCAAGGATCGGCTCGTCTTTACAGCGTCAGCGTCGTCAGCGTCTCACCTTGCTAACTTTTCTTAGGGGCGTTTCCATTCAGCTTTGTGTATCTATCTTTTGCGTGCCGCGTTTGGAGGAACTTATGACACTTTCATTTCCATTTTCACAAGAAAAAACCGATTCGAAATTGAACAAAAACACAATAATAAACAGCGCTAACACCCATAGCTCGCAAGTAAACAGAACAAGATGGATACCGCGTACCGACTCCTTTGCTGTGATTGACTGCTGATGGTGTTGACCACTTTTGAAACAACGCCTGCTTTGACTTGGCCGTTTTTGAAGCTAAGCCACGCATTCAATCCGCTTTTTAAACCACTTTCGTCCCTTTTTTTTACACTCAATGAGGCTGCCATCCTGGTCAGCGCGGAAAATACTATGATAAAACATCCATAACAGATAATCGAAAAAAGAAAGGACTTGGCCGTCTTTGATACTAGTTTCATCAATTAATCAGTTATATTTTTCACTACGCATGAACCTGTTTTTCAAGAAATTCACAAGAAATTTGCATTCTTTTTGCAGTTTAGCATTACACACACACACACACACACACACACACACACACACACACACACACACACCACTCACTTTCGTTTGGCCATTGCTAAGTGCGGAGACAAAAAAGAATATAGATAAGAATGATCAAAAATTTGATGACGAATTATTTCACACACAGAACCTACATAAACTAATTTCCCCAGTTGTGTTGCCTAGTGACTAACAGTAAGTGAAAAGTTGTGGCAGAAACTGTAGCCATATCTTCCCATCGACGTCAGGGCTTGCTCCAAGGTCGGCCATAAGAGAATGTTCAAGACCACGATATTAAATATATAAGTCTGAAATTTAAAAAAAATCCTTGCGTGTCATAAAATTCTCAAAACTCGAACATTTTTGCAACCCCGGATGGCACTGAAAAACAAGGACTGTCCGGTCTAATACCGGACGTAATCAGAGCAGATGACTGTCACGCGAAATACTGAGAATTCACTAGAACTTAGCGAAAAATCATTGTTAACAACAAAAGGGTTAGCTATCTTAGCATTGTCTCTATGCGAGCTATACAATAACTGTTTCAATCGTCAACGTAGTTGTTGCTTCCATCTGTGACGTTGCTTTGATCGATTTGAAAGGCCGCCATGAAACACAGGAATGGCTGGTCACGTCTGTGACGTTCGTACACACCCATTGGCTGATCAGCCGGTCTCCACCCAACCAGTGGGTTCATCTTGTAAACAAATGTGCGACAGAGCTAAGCGTCTCTTCAGTCGAGGCGGAGGCGTTTGTTGTGTTGGGAGCTGAAGCAGTACTATTCGCTTGTATTAAAACAGTCCGTGTCTTTGTTTATGGTCATTTAAATGGACTCAAATAGTGTGTTAAATTAGTTAGGTCAATATGCTTGGTACACTGCGAAGAAGCTGTGCAGCCTTGCTTAAACAACAAAGCCCAGAAATTGGACGAGGATTTAGACAGTCTTGCGCTTTCAGAAGTGACGATGGACTTACAGGAAAAGACAGTAGTGGTTATGCCTACGGTGCAAGACAGCAAAATGGCTTTCGCCGTAAAACGGAGATTTTGAGAAGACATCCAAGGTACGTAATTCACAAAGTGTATGAAGGATGATTTATTGTTATTGAAAGAAGGAGCCAACGATACAATGTTTCAAATTTTATTCACTATATAATGACGGCACTTGAACACACAGGACTTACATTTTGTATCCCTTTTAAATATTTAAAATTCTTGTTATGTTTTGCATTACCGGTATCAACTCTTAATGCATTAATTTGTTTAACTGCAAAGAGAAGCCGGCAATGTTGAAGCTGCATCGTACTATGAAAAACCATCTGCCACCAAAACACAAATTTCACTTGCCGAAGTCATTACAGTGAATTAACAAAAATTCTGTCGTGTGTGTAGCCCCCCCCCCCCCTACACACACAAAAGGAAGCGACATTAAGGGAATATGTCTTATTTCTTAAGCCGGTGTTAGTGAAATAATAAAAGGATATATGAACTGCGTGGATATTCCGGTTCAAGAATGCAGTGACGCAGATGTTTAGATAATCTTAAGCACAGTGTGTGCTTACGCTTTTTTTTCCCCTCTCTATATAATATGAATAAAAGTCTCCCCATTCCCATACGATACGGTACTCATTGCTTTGCGGATGCATTAATGGTGAAATATTGCGCATTCGACTGCATAGTAAGAAAAGCTAGTGATAAACTAAAACCCCTAGTTATTAGGGTGGCCAAAGCCACCGAGTATGATGCCTAAATTTACAATCCAACCCGCAGTGTGTTTTCGAAAAGACCAAATGCGATGTTCACCTGCTCTGATTTAAAATCGGTTTCGATTTCAAGAAACCAGCTCATAGATATTATATGGTGATCACTATACAAATCAATGGGAAAGTATGACGAAACAAAATAATTCTGCAGTTTACTCTTTGCAGAACATACAGATACCGGCAAAGTTGAGAGTCTTGTTACATATCACTTTCTGCCAACAATGTGGTGTTCACTATATGAAAGAACAATAGTTTTGTTAAGTTTATAATATTGTGTGATTTAGTGTTATTTGATCACATCATTCATATAGTGGCTTGCCTCCATATTAAAATTGTAGATTAAATTTGTTAATGTATGTTACAGAACTTAGTCCAAATTAACACAGGGAATCCAGTTTCGCACACTCCATCTTTAATGCTTGATTTCAGAGGACTATCTACTGCACACTCTTCAACTGCAGTCCCACTTGCAGCTTGTGCAACTGCTGTCACCAAAGATGAAAGCAGGGAGTTCATGGCCCTCTTCCCAGATGTTGTCCGGGATTTGACGGATGCTGGAAGACACTTAGATGTTCCGGAAGTTACAAAATGGTTTGCCAAGGTACAATCATTTTAACTTCAAAATCTTGTTATTTCTCACACTTTGTAACTTAACACTATATGCTGAATTTAACAGAAGACCATATACTAAAATCCTGTAGAAGTGCCTAACTTCGGAGTTAAGCAGATATCTTTCTCCTAGTCATGTCCTGTTGTTTTGTAAGTATGCTGATTGTACAGGGCACAGGCTGCTGTTAGTTACCACTGATACTGAGAGGCCTTGAGTGCTGCTGTAATTTTTTTAACTGACTGAACCGATGTAGTAGACAAAGCCAACAGCCTGAATTACTGTACATTCATTGTCGTTCCAATACTCCTGGGAGATTTCATGGTGACTCGTGTTACATTTTGAAATCAGTTTTTTATTATGTTGACTTTTGTAAATCATCATCATAAATCATGTTATTTGGGCAAAGATCTTGAAGTGTTATTCAAGCAGGGACGAGCATTAAAATTAAAGAACAAGAATGTAATTTATGTTGTGACTCATATTACAAATTTGGGACATCCTATTCCTGATGTGCATTTTAGGTCAAAAGTGTCCTCAAACTATTAGGAGTATGAATCTGGTTTTTATCACAGAAAATGCATATTAGGTAGGCATTCAAATGACAGAGTTACAGATTTCTAAAAATATTTATACCATGTGAAATATTGTAATATATTGGAAAAGGCACATGAATAATGTTACGTGACTCATGTTACTCGCTACTTCTTGTTGGAAAATTTTTATCCTGCAAGCAGAGAAATGAAAATATGACATTCTTTGCCAAATAATATAAACACTTCACATTTCACTTTTCAAACACTATGATAAATTATAAGAGCATGACATGGAAAATGAATTGGAAGTTCAATTAAGTCAGAGAACTGAAAATATCCTCTTGCATTGACATCATCATTTATAACTTCATCACATTTTACAGGTCATTTCCATTAGTGACCAGCACATTCAGTTGCACTGATTAAGAAAGAATTTCCAGAAACTGCATGTACTTCTCCAGCATTGGATTTACTGTCCATATTCTACTTTGTACCAGTCTCCAATATTCACACTTTCTGTAGTTTCTTCAGTATGATTATCTGCAGGAGCGAAATTCTTTGGAGACAGCAGATATGTTTGTAGTACCCCATTCTTGCACTGAAAGAAGTGAATGCTTTTTATGTTTGGTACTGTTGGTGCTGAAGGA